>NC_140988.1:288560804-289021825 GCF_052327205.1 Somniosus microcephalus
TGTTTCCAAAATTTGGTGGCTCTTTTTTGGATAGTAATTATTAGTGGATATTGGCCTAGTTCTGCCCTGCATGCATTGTTTACGGTTTTCCTTTGAGTCCGGAGGATACTTTTACAGAATTCTGCATGTAGGATCTCAATTGGGTGTTTGTCCCATTTTGCAAATTCTTGTTGTGTTAGCGGTCCCCACACCTCACTGCCATAGAGTGCAATTGGTTCAATTACTGATTTGAAAATTTTGAGCCAAATGCTAATTGGGATTTCTATTTGGATTGATCTTTTAATGGCATAGAAAGCCCTTCTAGCTTTCTCTTTCAGTTCATTCACAGCCAGTTTGAAATTTCCCGTAGAGCTGATTTTTATGCCCAAGTATGTGTAGTTAGTGGTTTGTTCGATTTTAGTTGTTCCTAGTGTGAGATTTATTTTGGGTCCCTGATGTCTGGATCTTTGCTGGAACACGAGGACTTTGGTTTTTTTGAGGTTTATTGTCAGGGCCCAGGTCTGACAGAACGACTCCAGCAGATCCAGGTTCTGCTGTAGACCCTCCTTAATTGGTGATAGCAGAACCAGGTCGTCTGCACAGAGGAGGAATTTAACCTTGGATTCATATAGGTTGAGGCCGGGTGCTGTAGATTGTTCAAGTAGTTTTGCCAATTCATTTATGTAAATGTTAAAGAGTGTCGGTGAGATTGGCGAGCCCTGCGTCACCCCCCGCCCCTGTGGGAAGTATTTTGTTTGTTTGTCTCCAATTTTAACTGCACATTTGTTGTTTGTATACATTGATTTAATTACATCATATGTTTTTCTCCCTACCCCGCTTTCGATTAAGTTTCAGGAATAGACCATCGTGCCAGATGGAATCGAAAGCCTTCTGGAAATCTATAAAGCATGCGTAGATTTTGCTTTTGTTTTGATGAACGTGTTTGTCAATTAGGGTCTGTAGGGTGAAGATATGATCTGATGTTCAATAGTTTGGCAGGAATCCAATTTGGCTTTTACTCAATACATTGTGCTCCTCAAGGAAGTTTATAAGTCTTTTGTTTATGATACTACAGAAAACCTTCCCCAGGTTAGTGTTTACACAGATGCCTCGATAGTTATTTGGGTCACCTTTATCCCCACTTTTGTGTATGGGCGTTATGAGTCCGTTGTTCCAGATATCAGGGAAGTAACCGACACTCAGAACCAAGTTGAAGAATTTCAGTATAGCCAATTTCATTTTATCGTCCGTGTGTTTAATCATCTCGCTTAGGATGCCGTCTGCACCGCAAGCTTTTCCTGGTCGCAGGTCCTTGAGTTTTTCAATTAGCTCTTTTTCAGATATTATGGGGTCTATCGGGTTTTGGTTATCTTTTATGGCAAATTCTAGCTTTGCCAGTTTTTCGCATGTTTGGTATTGCTCTGGGTTTAGTGTGTTTTTCTGGTATAATTTTTCAAAATGGTTTTCCCATGTGTCTCCGTTTTGAATGGCCAATTCGTCGTGTTGTTTTTTGTGTAATGTATTCCAGTTGTCCCAGAAACAATTGGAATCAATGGATTCCTCAATGGAGATGAGTGTATTCTTAATATACTGCTCTTTCTTGGTTCTGAGTGTGTTTTTGTATTGTGTTAGTGCCTGACAATAAGTAAGGCGTAATTCCTCATTTTCTGGTTGTCTGTGTTTTTGGTTTGATACTTTTCTGAGTTTTTTCCTCATGTTCTGGCAATCGGAGTCAAACCATGTTTCGTAGTTTTTTGTTTTGGGTTTGTTCTTGCGAACTTTCAAGTTTGACATTGATGCCAAATTATCAAAAATATTATTTAGGTTATTCACTGCCCTTCTTTATTGTGTGTGTATGTATTTTCCATAAAGGTGTCCAAGAGAGCTTGAGTTGTTTGGTTGCTAATTGCTTTCTGGTATTTTTCCGTGCTGTTTTTGGCCCATCTGTAAGATTTTTTAATGTTGTACAGTTTACTGGGTTGTGTTTCTGTGTTGGTTGTTTCTGTCCTTTCTAGATATGCAGTAATTTGACTGTGGTCTGACAGTGTTGTTTGTGGTTTGACTGTGAATGTTCTGAAAGAGGATGAGTCTAGATCTGTAATCATATAGTCTACGGTGCTGAAGCCAAGAGGTGAGCAATAGGTGGATCTTCCTAGGAAGTCTCCCAATAACCTACCATTGACAATGTACAGTCTCTCGCTCTCTCCTTCCCCCTCTCTCTCGCTCTCTCCTTCCCCCTCTCTCTCGCTCTCTCCTTCCCCCTCTCGCTCTCTCCTTCCCCCGCTCTCTCCTTCCCCCTCTCTCTCGCTCTCTCCTTCCCCCTCTCTCTCGCTCTCTCCTTCCCCCTCTCTCTCGCTCTCTCCTTCCCCCTCTCTCTCGCTCTCTCCTTCCCCCTCTCTCTCGCTCTCTCCTTCCCCCTCTCTCTCGCTCTCTCCTTCCCCCTCTCTCTCGCTCTCTCCTTCCCCCTCTCTCTCGCTCTCTCCTTCCCCCGCTCTCTCGCTCTCTCCTTCCCCCTCTCTCTCGCTCTCTCCTTCCCCCTCTCTCTCGCTCTCTCCTTCCCCCTCTCTCTCGCTCTCTCCTTCCCCCTCTCTCTCGCTCTCTCCTTCCCCCTCTCTCTCGCTCTCTCCTTCCCCCTCTCTCTCGCTCTCTCCTTCCCCCTCTCTCTCGCTCTCTCCTTCCCCCCTCTCTCTCGCTCTCTCCTTCCCCCCTCTCTCTCGCTCTCTCCTTCCCCCTCTCTCTCGCTCTCTCCTTCCCCCTCTCTCTCGCTCTCTCCTTCCCCCTCTCTCTCGCTCTCTCCTTCCCCCTCTCTCTCGCTCTCCTTCCCCCTCTCTCTCGCTCTCCTTCCCCCTCTCTCTCGCTCTCTCCTTCCCCCTCTCTCTCGCTCTCTCCTTCCCCCTCTCTCTCGCTCTCTCCTTCCCCCTCTCTCGCTCTCTCCTTCCCCCTCTCTCTCGCTCTCTCCTTCCCCCTCTCTCTCGCTCTCTCCTTCCCCCTCTCTCTCGCTCTCTCCTTCCCCCTCTCTCTCGCTCTCTCCTTCCCCCTCTCTCTCGCTCTCTCCTTCCCCCTCTCTCTCGCTCTCTCCTTCCCCCTCTCTCTCGCTCTCTCCTTCCCCCTCTCTCTCGCTCTCTCCTTCCCCCTCTCTCTCGCTCTCTCCTTCCCCCTCTCTCTCGCTCTCTCCTTCCCCCTCTCTCTCGCTCTCTCCTTCCCCCTCTCTCTCGCTCTCTCCTTCCCCCTCTCTCTCGCTCTCTCCTTCCCCCTCTCTCTCGCTCTCCTTCCCCCTCTCTCTCGCTCTCCTTCCCCCTTTCTCTCTCTCCTTCCCCCTTTCTCTCTCTCCTTCCCCCTTTCTCTCTCTCTCTCTCTCTCTCCTTCCTCCCCTCTCTCTCTCTCTCCTTCCTCCCCTCTCTCCTTCCCCCTCTCTCTCTCCTTCCCCCTTTCTCTTTCCCTCTCTCTCTCCTTCCCACACAGACAAACTCATTTATATATATAAAAATTATTTCTACTTTTTTCATAACAACATGCCCTCAAAAAACCCTCGGCACCGCCGGGCACTCCAGCTAGTGCTATATAATTCTATGTGGTATTAAAAAAGGCACTGTGACTATAACAGAAAAACTGTTTACATTTAATTTAATGCCTTTCACACAAACAGGGAAAGAGGGGCAATATTGCTGACTTTGTATTTTTGGGCATATGTTGTGCTCAAATGAGGGACATCAGATACTAGGACATAATTTCCGCAGTGGTTCTTCTGTTTGCTTTTGCTGTTTCCTGGGGTTCCCATGACTCTTCTGCCAAAGTTGCGGCGGACAAGCAAGAGAATCCCTGCGGAAATTCCCTCCCTAAATATGTTCCCATATTTATGCACCTGTAATCAGCAACAGGTTCAGTATAGAATGGGTCAGGTGCAACACAAAGTTCTATACTTCCACAAGAATGCTCCATAAAATTCTATCATTCCATTGAGATTGGGATTACAGGACAGGAGGCCGCCATTTGGACCTTTGCATCTGTATTCACTCTCTGAAAGAGCCATCTCATTTAGTTTCATTCTCCTGATGATGATTTTAAATTTATACCCCCGATGATTTTAAATTTATACCCCAGAGTTAGACTCACCGATCAGCAGAAATAGTTTTTCCTTATTTATCTTATTTACCTGATTAGAATCCTTCAAAACTTTGAACACCTTCTCTGCTCTAATAAAAAGTGTTCCAGTTTCTCTGGTCTCTCCTCATAACCAGAGCCGTACATCAGATTTTATAATTACTGAATTTCTACTTCACACTTTCTATGCTGTCGATATTCATCCAAATTTGGGGCATCCAAAATTCTAGCTGTAGACTAACCAATAGATTACTATTCTAGCATTTCCATTTCTCATTAGATGAGCTATCCTCTTGAGTAAAACTATTAATTTTGCTGCAAATTATAGAAACATAGAAGATAGGAGCGGGAGTAGGCCATTCGGCCCCTCGAGCCTGCTCCGCCATTCGATGAGATCATGGCTGATCATCCAAACTCAGTACCCCGTACCTGCCTTCTCCCCATATCCCTTGATACCTTTAGCTCTAAGAAATATATCTAACTCCTTCTTGAATATATTTAAAGATTTGGCCTCAACTGCCTTCTGTGGTAGAGAATTCCACAGGTTCACCACTCTCTGGGTGAAGAAATTCTTCCTCATCTCTGTCCTAAATGGCTTACCCCTTATCCTTAGACTAAGACCCCTGGTTCTGGACTCTCCGACAATCGGGAACATTCTACCTGCATCTAGTTTGGCCAGACCAGTCAGAATTTTTATAAGTTTCGATGAGATCCCCTCTCATTCTTCTAAACTCCAGCGAGTATAAGCCCAATCGACACAATCTCTCCTCATACGTCATTCCTGCCATCCCAGAGATCAGCCTTGTGAATCTTCGCTGAACTCCTTCCATGGCAAGAACATCCTTCCTCAGATAAGGTGACCAAAACTGCACACAGTACTCAAGGTGTGGTCTCACCAAGGCCCTGTACAACTGCAGCAGGACATCCTTGCTCCTGTACTCAAACCCTTTTGCTATGAAGGCCAACATACCATTTGCCTTCTTCACCGCCTGCTGCACCTGCATGCTTACCTTCAGCGACTGGTGCACAAGGACACCCAGGTCTCGTTGCACTTCCCCTTCTCCCAATCTATTGCCATTCAGATAATATTCTGCCTTTCTGTTTTTGACACCAAAGTGGATAACCTCACATTTATCCACGTTATATTGCACCTGCCACGCTTCTGCCCAATCACCCAACCTGTCCAAATCATCCTGGAGTTTCTCGGTATCCTCCTCGCAGCACACACGCCCACCCAGCTTTGTGTCGTCTGCAAACTTGGAGATATTACATCTAGTTCCCTTATCTAGATCATTAATGTATATTGTGAATAGCTGAGGTCCAAGGACCGATCCCTGCGGTACCCCACTAGTCACTGCCTGCCACTCGGATCAATGTGGCTCCTTTGCGGGTTTCAAATTTTCATAGGGACAGTATCCCAATATTCCCCCCCCCCCCCCCCCCCAGTTTGGATGGTGTCTTTGTGCTTAATCTCCTTATGGCTAATATGGACCTAATGCCAACCCTCAAACAACCATAAATTTTTTACTTTCACTTTTTCAGGCAGAGCTCCCTTTTAGGGTTTTGAACTTGTACCACGGACTATCCTTCACTTCCTGGGTAAATGATAATCATAATTGAGTGGGCACTGCAGCTTTCGACTGCAGCCATTTTGTCATTACTTGGTTGTGGTTGGGACAGAGGGGGCAGAGCACATACGGTTCAGAAGGATCTTGAAATCTAGAGCTTGGGAAGCAGGTTACAGGAGTCACATTTGAAATTGTAAATAAGGAGATGTGAAGACCCATGACTGAACCACCACCTTCTCAAGGGCAATTAGGGGTGGCAATAAATGCTGGTCTTGCCAACGACACCCACATCCCATGAACGAATAATAATTAAAAAATTGTTTTGACCACGTATAATTGAGTAAAATAAGCCACTAAGAATGTTACATGAATTCCTGAAACTGCAGCTCCTAATGAAACAGAAACAACATTTGCTTTTGTTGCAAGAGTTGTAGGCTCTTTATGTCTGCAGGGAAGTGCAGCACTTCAAGTGTGAACTAATACTTAGCTTGGCTTTGAGGCATGCAACACCCTACAATTTCAAATAAATGTGGAAGTGTGAAGGTGTAAATGAGGAAACAGATAATAATTCACATCAAAGTGATCAACATCAAATAACCCAGTTTGAAGTTTCACAGCCTTCTATGTGCAACTAAAAAAGATGATTTTGCAGATTCCACAAGCTGTCCCATTCAATATACAATACTGTTGTTTGCTTTCTTGCTTTTCAAACTGTATACACAACATTTTCATATTCTTCAGGAGAGGGATGTCCATTCATATCTTCATATTGCGAAAACTGGACCTTTTGTTCTAATGGCAGAATTGCAGATGCACATTTTCACGGGGCTACAATTTATCATCTGAATAAGGAAGCCGGTTTCAGCAATATAAATGCAGGAAGCTGTTGCAAGGATATCATCCTCTTACAATCCAAACTAAACAATTGGCATTGGCAAAGCACGTACTGCTGGCTTGCTAACCAGGCCAATTGTGAGCCTGAGTCTCAGTATGTCCATAACTATGATTTACCTGTGATTAGTAATGTCAGTGGTCACTGGGGTCTTCTGGTTGGAGCAATCCATGGTAGCAGACCACTCTATTCTTGGCAGGGAACATAGGGATGAAAGGATCAATACATTCCATCTGATGGCTCCAGGAAGTACAATTCACACATTGGAATGCGTTATGTACTCGAAACCAAGCTAATGTTCATCATGTTGAAAAAGAACATTTTCATTCCCTTCTGTCATCCATCTGGTCCAGGTTTTAACTGAAAACAGAATGGTCTGTGTCACATACCCTTTCCCCTCAACAATACTATTTCAGTTAACAGTACTGGGATTGGATAGGCTTTGTCAAGAAATGATACGTGCTAAGAACAACTCAGTTCAAAGGTCAGGCGAGATAAGGATTTAATCCCAGTTCTGTAGCAAGAGGCCCTAACCCATTCCAGCCAGCCCGGTGTCTCACTCCTATACAGGTGGCCATGCATCATCTTCCTTTCCTTTCCAAGTGACCCTATTCACCCATCATCATACAAAGTTAGCCTTCATCACACAAAGTATATGCAAAAAGAGACCATCACAATATAGAAAGGCTGGACATCCTGAGGTCATGAAAGGCACTATATAAATGCAAGTTTTTCTATTATGTAAACATTGTTTATTACCAGCCTTAATAGTAATACCCTGGGAAACTGTCATTTCTCATATTTATTGATCTTTCAATATAGATGGTGGTGGAAGATAACAAGAGAGAATAAAATCTCTTCAAACCATAGGTCCTCCACATGTAACCTAATGTCAATGAGTGGATACTTTGTTTGCGTTTTCTTTTGTTTGGCTACCTCAAGAGTTCTTGAATATACCTTCTGAATTCTGCATCCGAGAGCAAATAAGCTTTGTTAACCAGATTGCAACCAAGTACTGTAAAAGCTTTACAATAATTTGCAATTGCCATCGTGACAGGTTCGTGCAATGGATTCAAAAACGGAAGCGGAGAAGTTCTGAAAGCAGAGTGGTAAAACATAGATGCATGTGCCTTCAGACAAGGCCAAACTTACTAAGCAAGTTGAGACAAACATTACATCTGTTCTAATTTCAGTAGACTATTTATGATAAAGCCACAAAGGTAATTTTAAGAACATTGTCTAAAGAAACCCATTTCCATATCTCTTCTACAACAAATGACAACATGCTGAACTGCTGCTTCTAATCCTCTATCAACATAGAGAAATGAAGTTTTCAAGCCTAATTCATAATTAATAATATCTAAACAAGTCAATATAGCATTATAAACTTATAATTGCAGCTTAAAACAATGTAGGTTTCCAACAAGCATTTTAGCTGAAATTAATCCTGGATTCACTCTGGTCACTAACCAATTTGCCAACCTCTCACAATGGCTTCATGTGGCTAAACAGAGGTTTATCAGACTAAAATTCAGGCAGAAAAAGTATTGCACCATGTTATCTTCCAATATTGCTGTATTTAATGAGTTGACCTATGATCTTCAAGTGTGTTCAGTACATTTTCTGACTGTTCGGACTTGTGGTTAATTAGCCAACAACAAACATTTACATTGGTTCCTGAAACCTCACAAAGCTTAACGCAAATGTAAAAAGTGTAGCTTTTATATAATAATTTTGTAGTAGGAAGCTAAATGATACATTATTGGATGAAGGAGGAATAAACATATTTTATTTGCTTTACATCTCAGAATGGTCTTAGTGCCATGCTATCATTCTGGTTAAAGATAAGGCTAACGCAGTTCCAATATATATTTTATCACTTCATTTGTAAATGCCAGGTCAGGTCTGACTAATCTACTTGAACTTTTTGAGGAAGTCACTGGCATGGTGGATAGGGGAGTGTCTATGAAGGTTGTCTATATGAGCTTTCAGAAGGCGTTTGATGAGGTTTCGCATAAGGGATTTATCAAAAATGAAAGCACATAGAATTGGAAGTAACCTTGTGACAGGGGTTGGTAATTGGATCTGGAATACTGCATTCAGTTTTGGGCACCACACCTCAGGAAAGATATATTGGTCTTGGAGGGGGTTCAGCACAGATTCACCAGAATGATACTAGGGCTTAAAGGGTTAAATTATGAGGACAGGTTGCATAAATGTGGTTTGTATTCCTCTGATTTTAGAAGGTGGAGGGGTGAGAGGAAAAGGCGAGTAAATAGAGTTACAGTGTAGATCAGCCATGATCTAATAGAATAGCGGAACAGGCTCGAGGGGCTATATGGCCTACACTTGTCCCTATGTGTCTATGTTCCGTTGCCTGCTTAAGCAAATATTTTCAACACTTAAAAAATCCTGAATTCTTCAGTTCAGTTTGTTCTCATGTCACTAGGTTTTCAGCAGCTAGTTATTGGTAAATGGAAAGACTTGCATATCACTGCCAAAACTGCCAGTAACTGAAACAAGTCATTGGAAATTGAGGCAAGAATGTGCCATTTGTCACCGATCATACGAATTAAATCTTGCATTGCTGCAATTTCTGCACAGTTCAATAACTGTATCTTAGGAATAGAATATGAAAATGCACATGGGAAAAGGCAGTTTTTGTTTCTCCTAATATTAAATATTAGAAAGATTTAACATTGTCTCATCTGCCTGATGGCACTGTTTTACCATTGCTTTTTGTGGTCTGTTCTTACAGTGGTAGGGAAGTAGTCCATCAATTTGGCTGGTCTTGTCATGTCATGTCAGATCAGGTACACTGACAGTTATGATAATCACCCTGCCATATCAATGTTTGTAGGATACACTGGATAGGCCTGGAGTCAGCTGACATTGGGTGTGAAAGTATAGCTACCATCCTCTCAGCCGACCAGACATCCTAAACAGTGGCCTGGCAGGGTGAAGCTGGTTCTTCACTTCTGATTATATGATTGACTTAAAAATTATTTCTATGCAAATAAAATTTAACTCCCATACGGTTAGTGGTAAAATTACAATATTAGTGATTAACAAAACGTCCCTGTCCAAGGCACACTACTCTTTTAAGTTTGCTTATATATTGGTTTTGATAGTTTGGATGAGATAAACTTACTGCTATTCATTCTGTGGAAGAAAGTAAGAAAAACATCCTATATGTGCAATCACATCACAAATGGAACAGCCTCTGAGATGTATTTTTTTGTCTCTCATGCAAATACACTGATTTAATGCTGAAAAGCAGTAATGCTAAAGGCCAAGAGGCATATAAATTCAGTGCTAAAATCCTCCTCACGAGATTTTTAAATGGTGTTGAATCACCCCTGGTGATACCCCATCTGACAGAATGCATTGCGGCGCTGGAGCTGTGAATGGATACATACTGGAGCATTTGCAATGCTGAGCACATCGTGGATAACACGTTTAGGGAGTTGGTCACACCACAGGTAAAGGCTGCACAGGCAGGAAGGGAATGGGTGACCACCAAGCAGAGTAGTAGGCGCAGGCAGGTAGTGCAGGGGTCCCCTGTGGCCATCCCCCTTTCAAACAGATATATCACTTTGGGTATTGTTGAGGGGGATGGCTTATCGGGAGAAGGCAGCAGCAGCCAACTTCCTGGCACCATGGGTAGTCCTGCTGCACAGGACGGGAGGAAAAAAAGCAGGAGAGCTATAGTGATAGAGGACTCTATTGTAAGGGGAAATAGGTAGGCGTTTCTGTGGCCGCAAACGAGACTCCGGGATGGTATGTTGCCTCCCTGGTGCAAGGGTCAAGGATCTCTCGGGGCGGCTGCAGAGCATTCTGGAGGGGGAGGGTGAATAGCCAGTTGTCGTGGTGCATATAGGTATCAACGATATGGGTAAAAAACAGGATGAGGTCCTAAAAGCTGAATATAGGGAGTTAGGAGGTAAATTAAAAAATAGGACCTCAAAGGTAGTAATCTCAGGATTGCTACCAGTGCCAAGTGCTAGTCAGAGTAGAAATAGAAGGATATTTCAGCTGAATACATGGCTAGAGGAATGGTGCAAGGGGGAGGGATACAAATTCCTGGGACATTGGAACCGGTTCTGGGGGAGGTGGGACCAGTACAAACTGGACGGTTTGCACCTGGGCAGGACCGAGACCGATGCCCTAGGGGGAGTGTTTGCTAGTGCTGTTGGGGAGAGTTTAAACTAATATGGGTTGGGAACCTGTGCGGGGAGACAGAGGAAAGGGAAGCAAAGATATAGAAGCAAAAGACAGGAAGGAGAAAAGCAAAAGTGGAAGGCAGAGAAATCAAGGGTGTAAATCAAACAGGGCCACAGTAAATAATAATTCTAAAAGGACTAAGAGTGCTAAAAAAATCAAGACTGAAGGCTTTGTGTCTTAATGCGATGAGCATTCGTAATAAGGTGGATGAATTAGCTGCGCAAATAGATGTAAACGGATATGATATAATTGGGATTACGGAGACATGGCTCCAGGGTGACCAAGGCTGGGAATTCAACATCCAGGGGTATTCAATATTCAGGAAGGACAGGAAAAAAGGAAAATGAGGTGGGGTAGCATTGCTGGTTAAAGAGATTAACATAATAGTAAGGAAGGATATTCGCTCTGATGATATGGAATCTGTATGGGCAGAGCTGAGAAATACCATGGGGCAGAAAACGTTAGTGGGGGTTGTATACAGACTTCCAAACAGTATTGCTGAGGTTGGGGATGGCATTAAACAGGAAATTAGAAACACGTGCAATAAGGGCACAGCAGTTATCATGGGTGACTTAATCTACATATAGATTGGGCTAACCAAATTAGTAACAATATACTGTGGAGGAGGAATTCCTGGAGTGTATACGGGATGGTTTCCTGTACCAATATGTCGAGGAACCAACTAGAGATCAGGCCATCTTAGACTGGGTATTATGTAATGAGAAAGGATTAATTAGCAATCTTGTTGTGCGAGGCCCCTTGGGGAGGAGCGATCATAATATGATAGAATTCTTCATTAAGATGGAGAGTGAAGTAGTTGACTCAGAGACGAGGGTCCTGAATTTAAATAAAGGAAACTACGATGGTATGAGGCTAGGATGGATTGGGGAACATCACTTAAAGGGTTGATGGTGGATAGGCAATGGCAAACATTTAAAGATCGCATGGATGAACTACAGACTTTGTTCATCCCTGTTTGGCATAAAAATAAAACAAAAAAGCTGAATCAACCGTGGCTAACAAGGGAAATTAGGGATAGCATAAGATCCAAGGAGATGACATATAATTTGGCCAGAAAAAGCAGCAAACCTGAGGATTGGGAGCAGTTTAGGATTCAGCAAAGGAGGACAAAGGGATTAATTAAGAGGGGGAAAATAGATTGAGAGTTAGCTTGCAGGGAACATTAAAATTAACTGTAAAAGCTTCTATAGATATGTGAAGAGAAAAAGATTGGTGAAGTCAAGCGTAGGTCCCTTGCAGTCAGAATCAGGGGAATTTATAACGGGGAACAAAGAAATGGCAGACCAATTAAATACATACTTTGGTTCTGTCTTCACAAATAACCTCCCAGAGATGTCGGGGAACATAGGGTCTAATGAGAGGGAGGAATTGAATGAAATCAGTATTTGTAGGGAAATGGTCAACATGGACAAAGTCAACATGGATTTACAAAAGGTTAATCCTGCTTGACTAATCTACTGGAATTTTTTGAGGATGTAAGTGGTAGAATAGATAAGGGTGAACCAGTGGATGTGGTGTATTTGGAGTTTCAGAAGGCTTTCGATAAGGTCCCGCATAAGAGATTAGCATGCAAAGTTAAAGCACACGGGATGGGGGTAAGGTACTGTCTTGGATAGAGAACTGGTTGGCAGACAGGAAGGAAAGAGTTGGAATAAACGGGTCTTTTTCCGAGTGGCAGGCAGTGACTAGTGGGGTACCGCAGGGATCGGTGCTAGGACCCCAGTTATTCACAATATATGTAAATGATCTAGACGAGGGAACTAGATGTAATATCTCCAAGTTTGCAGATGACACAAAGCTGGGTGGGCGGGTGTCCTGTGAGGAGGATGCCGAGAAACTCCAGTATGATTTGGACAGGTTGGGTGATTGGGCAGATGCATGGCAAATGCAGTATAATGTGGATAAATGCGAGGTTATCCACTTCGGTGGCAAAAACAGGATGACAGTTTATTATCTGAACGGTAATAGATTGGGAAAAGGGGAAGTGCAATGAGACCTGGGTGTCCTTGTGCACCAGTCGCTGAAGGTAAGCATGTAGGTGCAGCAGGCAGTTAAGAAGGCAAATGGTATGTTGGCCTTCATAGCAAGAGGATTCGAGTACAGGAGCAAGGATGTCGCTGCAGTTGTACAGGGCCTTAGTGAGACCACACCTTGAGTATTGTGTGCAGTTTTGGTCACCTTATCTGCGGAAGGATGTTCTTGCCATGGAGAGAGTGCAGCGAAGCTTCACCAGACTGATACCTGGGATGGCAGGAATGACGTAGGAGGAGAAATTGGGTCGATTAGGCTTATATTCGCTAGAGTTTAGAAGAATGAGAGGGGATCTCATTGAAACTTATAAAATTCTAACAGGACTAGACAGACTAGATGCAGGAAGGATGTTCCCAATGGCGGGGGAATCCAGAACCAGGGGTTACAGTCTAAGGATAAGGGGTAAGCCATTTAGGACTGAGATGAGGAGGAATTTCTTCACCCAGAGAGTGGTGAATCTGTGGAATTCTCTACCACACAAGGCAGTTGAGGCCAATTCATTAATTATATTCAAGAAGGAGTTAGATATATTTCTTAAGGCTAAAGGGATCAAGGGATATGAGGAGAAAGCAGAGGCCAGGTACTGAATTTGGATGATCAGCCATGATCTCATTAAATGGTGGAACAGGCTCGACGGGCCAAATGACCTACTCCTGCTCCTATCGTCTATGTTTCTATGTTTATGTATCACATTTGTAACAAAAAAGTTAGGGAAAGAAATGGAGGGGCGGGGTGGGGGGGAGAGGGAAGCAACCCACACACACTGCAACACCAGAATATTTAACAGAGAATTATGGTATACTCTCAAGAAAATTCTTCTAATTCACTGATGACCATCATTTGAGAGTTTGCAAGTCTTCTGATTTGTGGAATCAATTGGGCATTCTGCTGCACCTTGTGGTGTTCCCTCTGGTTACACCATGCTTAAACACTGAAACAGGTTTGCATTTCTGCTGGGTATTTTTTCATTCCAAACTAGTGGCTTTAATTTGTAAACAAGAAAATTCCTGACAACATGAAACTCTTAAGGGCCTTTTGCTTTGCTGACCTCCTGAAACCTCTCTTTGGCATTTACTTTCTCACCCTGCCATCACTCCCAATAACTTGTCGATGTTTCTGCATGTGCGCACAGTGTAATGGTATCACTACAGGTTTATATGTTACTTTCATGGGGCAGCTTTAATGTTACTGATATCATTGCAATATTGACATAGTCATAGTCATGTGGGTAGATAGAGTTAGGATACAGATCAGCCATGATCTAATTGAATGGCGGAAACGACTCACAGGGCTGAATGGCCTACTCCTGTTCCTATGTACTTGAAAAGAAAACATTTGCAGGGCAATGAGGAAAGAACAAGGGAGTGGGTCTAATTGGATAGCTCTTGCATGGAGCTGGCACAGGTACAATGGGCCCAATGGCCTCCTTCTGTGCTGTATGATTCTATGTATACGAACTAAATTATCTCCAATGGTTCATTGGGCTACAAGTGGAACCAGTGATCTGGTGGCAACTCACAAAAAAAAGCTCTGCTGGAACAAGGTAGGACAAGTCATTTATATTTTCATAGGCAGCTGATGACAATAGAACCATGTATTTGCGTCAGCTGCACTCTAACAACATAAAAGTGCCAACTTAGTTCCTACTCTCTTAGAAACATATGTTGCTTCTCATCGAAATTAATGGGAATCATTATACTTAATAGCAGCAGCTTAGAAAGGGTTTACCTTTCTGAGATTGCAGTCTTGGTAGTTTTTTTTCAAAAACTGTCCAAATACCTTTAACAAAAACCTGTATCAAGAGCAGTGCAGAAGGGACACATACTCGTGGGCTGAAATGTCCTCTGTGGGTGCAACCCAGAAGTTAGACACGAAAATGCCCATTCTGCCAATGTCAAGTTACATTCAAATTTCCTGCGAATTTCAACTCACTTAACCATCATTCATTCACATCAGGCATAGTATTTTAAGAACCTGCAATTGGGGAAGCTTTTCAACTTTTAATGTGACTTATACTTATGCCATAAAAATGCATTCCAAGGAATAGAAAATACAGATGCTGGTCTCAATGAGGATAATTTGTTTTAAAACTCTCAACAAATTTTAAAAAAAACACCAGAAAATGATTTGAAAATCTGTTCGTAATTTGAAGAGAGCCTCGGAGTGATTGCAATTTCAGGAAACTCTCATACACGGCTCTGTAACTTGTGAGGTGGTGACATTATTATGGGTGGAGATGATTCGGGCGGAGCTATTGATAGGCGATCGTAATGGGCGTATTGTACTTACAGGCGTAACTCACTTACGGCCAAAATTCTGCAACATTTGGCTGCGTATTTGATTTGCATGTGTCTTGAGGTGCAAATACACAGGAAATTCCAGGCCTAACCGTCTAAATGAAAATAAACAATTTCTGTAAACTGTTAAACTGGAGTGCAGATTGCACCTTCATGCAGGTTGTTAACGAGCTCTATATCTGGCAGAGGGAGTCAATTTTTGGGCCAATGTGATATCTGATTTTTCCCACAGCCGTAAAATTGTTGATGTAATGTTTATTACATTGTTATGCTCAATTCACCAGATTGTACAGCATATATCCTATTTCCTGCATTCTCTGCAATTCCACTGACTTAATACAACTTGCATTTTCCTAATTTTGTGCAATAGTACATGACAAACTTTATATTTCACACCACTTCCAATTAGCCCTAACTGTGATGGAACCTCGAAATCTGCATTTGCCTTTACATTTCTCCCTCTTTCTTTTAAATCCTCTTCTCTACTGCTAACGGAGCATGAAAATGGAACCGTGGACTTTTCCAGTTCTAACATGATAATGTTCCTGAAATTGGCAGCACAAGATAGTGTGGGGGAGAAGTTCGATAGCCCCCAAAAATGGGCGCGGGGATCCCCATGTGTGATTAACCCGCGCCTGTTACTTCTGATGCTGATTAATACAACTGCAGCAGCAGCCAGTGCTAACCGCACTGTTGACTGGCTGCACGTATCGGTTGGGGGCCCAGAATTGTACCTTGCAGGCACTACTTAAAGCTAGCCTGCACTGCTTAAAGCTAGCCCATACATCTTACAGAGAGGTGCATTGTGGCTGGAGCAGGTGCTGGGAATTGGGGTTGACGAAATTCTGACCTGGGAAACAGTGAGGGGCGGCACAATTGGGGGAGAGAGCTGGCTCCAAGGTTTTCCGACGTGGCCTTGGTGGAGGAGGCGAAAAGGAGGAGAGATGAGCTGAATCCACAGGGGGTCAGGAGGCCCTCCAGACACACACTCAGAAGGCAGTGGGAGCAGCTAGCCATGGCAGTCAATGCCAAGAGTCAATCTCCGAGGACTTGGATGCAGTGCCATAAGAAGTTCAATGACCTCACACGAGTGGTCAAGGTCAGTGAATGCATCTTCAAATGCCATATCCCACCATCTGCACCATTAGCCTCAGCCACTGCTTAATCTACCACAGTCCTATCACTCACCTACCAACAATCTCTATCAGAACTCATACCAAACATTCATAGCTTCACCTCACCCGCACACACTTAGCACTACTTCAAGCCTCACACCCATAACTCACAGCTTGCGCACACTGCCAGCTATTCAACCATGACAGCCACATCACCCAAACATATTGCACCACAATCACTGACACACTTCACCCAATCACATTATACCACACTCACTGACACACTTCACCCAATCACATTGCACCGCAATCACTGACACACTTCACCCAATCACATTGCACCACACTCACTGACACACTTCCCTCTCCTGTAGGACAAGTTGGCGCAAAACCGGAGGCAGCAGGAGATAATAGATTGAGTACACGCGTGCTGGCATCTCCTAGACCCCCATGGAAGAGGCGGTGCCATTATTGGGAGGGCCATTGCCGGGGCTGAAACCATCGAGAATGACGTATCCTCATACCTAATCCTCCTTCTCACATCCCTCTTACCCCTCATCCTACAATCTCTTCTGATTTACAAGCTGCAGATGGTGTAAGCATGCACCTCCTGTTTCCCCCCCCCCCCCACTCTCCTCACCACAAACTTACCCTTGTGCCTTTTTCCATTCAGATACTCAAGAACTGCAACCTGGCCAGGCAGTGGTGGAAGAGGAACAGGTGGAATAACAGGACGACAGTGATGATGAAGAAACACTTGTCACTCGATTTCACACTCGCAGTCACCAGCTCAGGTACTGACACTGTGCATCATTTAAAGGATAGCATAGAGGTGGGATCTGCATGTGGTGGGACACCGGGCACGAGTGGCCTGCAGCCAGGGCAGGAGGCAAGGATAGCGTAGGTGGCAGCTTGTCAGAGGGTGAGGTCGCACACGAGTTGTGCTGCAGAGGACTCAGATAAGCACTTTGATGGGGCAGGCAGCAGAAGCCTGCCAGAAAGCCTGCATGCAATGTCAAGGAGCATGGAGGAGTCTGGCACCAACTTGGCACAGGGCTTTGCACAGAGCTTGGAGACCATCCTTTCCAGCATGGAAGTGATGGCCAACTCAATTAGCACACTTGCGGACCCAACCAGGGTGGAGTGTCTGATGGCCAATGTCTCAATTTCCATTGCAGCACAAGCAGCTCCCATCCAACGTCTGAGTGATGCAGTGGAAGCTCAGACTGCTGTCATGCAAGGTCAGCTTGCTGCCATGCAAGCTCAGACTGCTGCCATCATGGCTCTGGATTCTCGTGTTCAAAGGGGCTTGCAGGGCGTCACATCAGTCCAGCAATCTGTCCTACAGCAGATTACTAGGATTGCAGAGGCACCGCCCCAGGAGAGTGGCAGTGGCTCAGTTGAGCACGAACCCGCTGTCCTCTCTCAGGATGACAGCATTCGTCCTTCTACCCGACACGCTGCTAGTGCCCTTCCTGTTGCCCGTCAGACAGCCAGGGCAGATTGCTGCCACCAACGCCGAGATGGTGTAGTCCGCAGCCGGGACTTCTAGGCCAGAGCTGTTCGAGGTCATCCTCCAAGGTCATCTGCAGTCTTTTCCACTGAAAGTCAGCAGCCTTCCATCACCCATGCTGCAGTTACTGGGGTAGCACTGCATAGGAGCATTAGGACAGGCAAAGGTACACAGAAGACAGGCACTAAGGGAATGCACAAGGGTGATTAGGTTACGTTTGTATGCAATATAGCATGATTTCATTTATAAATTTGGTTTGGAATGTTTATTTTGTGTTAAGAACATAAGAAGTAGGAGCAGGATTAGGCCACGTGGCCCCTCGAGCCTGCTCCGCCATTCAATAAGATCATGGCTGATCTTGAGCTCAAAGCCACTTCCCCGCCCGCTCCCCATAATCCTTCACTCCCTCATATTGCAAAAATCTGTCTATCTCCACCTTAAATGTATTTAATGACCCAGCCTCCACAGCTCTCTGGGGCAGAGAATTCCACAGATTTACACCCCTCAGAGAAGAAATTCCTCCTCATCTCAGTTCTAAAAGTGCGACCCTTTATTCTAAAACTGTGCCCCCGCCTTCTAGATTTCCCCACGAGGGGAAACATCCTCTCTGCATCTACCTTGCCATGCCCCCTCAGTATCTTATATGTTTCAATAAGATCACCTTTCATTCTTCTAAATTCCAATGAGTATAGGCCCAGCCTGCTCAACCTTTCTTCATAAGTCATCCCCCTCATCTCTGGAATTAACCGAGTGAATCGTCTCTGAACTGCCTCCAATGCAAGTATATCCTTCCTTAAATAAGGAGACCAAAACTGTACGCAGTACTCAAGGTGTGGTCTCACCAATACCCTGTACAGTTGTAGCAGGGCTTCCCTGCTTTTATACTCCAACCCCTATGAAATAAAGGCCAACATTCCATTTGCCTTTTTGATTACTTGCTGTACCTGCATGCTAACTTTTTGTGTTTCATGCACAAGGACCCCCAGGTCCCCCTGAATTGTAGCATTTTGTATTCTCTCTCCATTTAAATAATAATTTGCTTTTTTATTTTTCCTGCCAAAGTGTATAACCTCACACTTTCCCACATTATACTCCATCTGCCAAATGTTTGCCCACTCACTTCGCCTGTCTATATCTCTTTGCAGGTTCTTCGAGTCCTCTGCACAACTTGCTTTCCCACCCACCTTTGTATCATCCGCAAACTTGGCTACATTACACTCGGTCCCTTCATCCAAGTCATTAATGTAGATTGTAAATAGTTGAGGCCCCAGCACCGATCCCTGTGGCACCCCACTAGTTACCGTTTGCCATCCGGAAAATGACCCATTTATCCCGACTCTCTGCTTTCTGTTAGTTAGCCGAGTCTCTATCCATGCTAATATATTACCCCCAACTCCGTGAGCTTTTATCTTATGCAGTAACCTTTTATGTGGCGCCTTATCGAATGCCTTCTGGAAATCCAAATACACCACATCCACTGGCTCAACTTTGTCTACCCTGCTCGTTACCTCCTCAAAGAACTCCAGCAAATTTGTTAAATATGATTTCCCTTTCATAAAACCATGCTGACTCTGCTTGACTGCATTATGATTTTCCAAATGCCCTGCTACTGCTTCCTTAATGAACGACTCCAGCATTTTCCCAATGACAGATGTTAGGCTAACTGGTCTATAGTTTCCTGCTTTCTGTCTCCCTCCTTTCTTAAATAGTGGTGTTACATTTGCGGTTTTCCAATCCGCTGGGACCTCTCCAGAGTCCAGGGAATTTTGGTATATTGCAACCAATTCATCCACTATCTCTGCAGCCACTTCTTTTAAGACCCTGGGATGCAGGCCATCTGGTCCAGGGGACTTGTCATCTTTTAGTCACATTATTTTACCAAGTACTATTTCCTTAGTGATAGTGACTGTCTTTAGTTCCCCCCTCCCTGTGGCCCCTTGATTAGCCATTATTGGGATGTTGTTAGTGTCTTCTACCGTGAAGACAGATACAAAATATTTGTTCAGAGTCTCTGCCATTTCCCCGTTCCCCATTAATTCCCCAGTCTCATCCTCTAAGGGACCAACGTTTACTTTAGCTACCCTCTTCCTTTTTATATAACTGTAGAAGCTCTTACTATCTGTTTGAATGTTTCTTGCCAGTTTACTCTCTCAATTCATCTTCTCTCTCTTTTTTTTTTTTAAGTCATCCTTTGCTGGTTTTTAAAAATTTCCCAATCCTCTGGTCTCCCACCAATCTTGGCAGCATTGTATGCCTTCGCTTTCAATTTGATACCATCCCTTTACTTCCTTAGTTAGCCACGGATGGTGCTCCCTTCTCTTAAAATCTTTCTTTCTCACAGGAATATATTTTTGTTGAGTGTTGGCTTTTATTTTTGCATTGTGGCCAAGTGGACACTGTGATGGTCAGTAACAGAGGGAAGGTAAGGTGTGGGACTGTTGGTGAATGGGGAATTGGGGTTGCCTTCACTGGTAACGCACATGGATGAGTTCTTCACGGACAGCACGGACAGAAAGGGGCTGTCTAGGCTGCCTCCTTCCTTCCTCCTTCTCCTGCTCCTCAGCTGGTTGCCATATAGCTGGTGACAAGGGCTATACTTTCATGATGGTGAGGTTGTGCAGCATGCAGCAAACCACCATGAAACTTGACACTTGCTCTGCAGGGCTCCTCCAGAGTGGTCCAGTGGAAGCATTGTTTCAGCATGCCAATGGTCTGCTCTATCACATTTCGTGCAGTAGCATAGCTTTCATTGTGTGCATACTGTGCACGTGTGTGTGGGTTACGCACTGGAGTCATGAGCCATGTTGTCAACTGATGCGCTATCAATTACTCAAAAGACTGAGGTTAAGCGAGTAACTAACAGGCTTTTATTAACAAGAGAATGAAGGTGTGCCTCGAGTGGTCGACCAGTCCAGAATACAGAGGGACTGTGGAGCAGTCACCTTTATACCTGGACTCGTGGGAGGAGTCAGCCGAGGCATGTACAGACATGTACACAGTGGAATACAAACACCCACACAGGCAGGTATAACAGTGGTTTACCACACAACGGATGGCCCTTGTTGCCCAGTAGCCACCCTTTGATTTGGCGTGGTGGCTGAAATGCAGATGGCACAGCAGACTGTCGCAGAATGAAGGCATCGTGACAGCTGTCAGGATACCGGGCACTGACCTGCATGATTCACTGCCTATGGTCGCACATCAGCTGGACGTTGAGGGACTGCAATCCCTTTCGGTTGCGGTACATGTCAGAGTTGGCATGCGGCGCCTGCAAAGCAATGTGCATGCAGCCAATGGCACCCTGCACCATGGGGAAGCCTGCAATCTTAGCAAACCCACATGCTCGTTCTGCCTGCTAGTCTCTGGCAAGAGAGAATTAAATGTGGTTAGCTCTCTTTGAATACAGAGCCTCAGTGACCTCCCTAACGCAACACTGGATGGCAAGCTTCAAGATGTTGCAAATATCTCCAGCTCCAGCCTGGAAGGAACCGACACATAAAAGTTCATCGCCATGGTCACCTTCACAGCTACTGGCAATGCGGGCCTTGCACTGCTCTGAGGTTGCAGTTGTGGCTGCAGCAGGTGGCAGATTTCAGTGCGGATGTCCTTACTGAAGCGCAGACGTCTCACACATTGTTCCTCACTGAGGTTCAGGTCGGAGAATTGCTCCTTGAACACCCTGGGCAGATATGGCGTCCTGCTGAGAGCCCTTTTCCCTCTCCCGTCTCTTCCAGCAGGTTGTTCTGCTCTGCGTGGCCTCTGTTCATTCTCCAAGTCATGCTGTATTCGAAGGGGAATGCCTACTAGTGCACCCATGTTTGTCAGCAAGTGGTTTGTGCAGGCGCCTTAAAGTCAGGAAAAAATCCTTAAGCAGGTGCCACACCACACCCTGTAGGTTTTAGCAACATTAAACAACGATACAAAGCACCAAACACTTGTAGAATTGTAGCAACTGTCAGCAGAAATCATTCAGCAGTTAACCTGTAAGTAGATGATGATCCCTTTAAATAATGCTGATTGGTGTTGTGGAGGGAGGGGAGTCCTTCCTGCCGCTGAACGCGTACTCAGCTGTGCAAGGTTATGAGAGGGCATTACCTGGAACATTGAGCTCCAAAATGGCAGCGCTGGCGTCAAATCAGTGTTGCACGCTGATTGACGTCATGATCTCTCTACTCTGCATACTTCTGGGAGACGCTCACTGCACGCGCCCTAACACCCTCACCAATATGACGTCCAGCGTGACTCACACCAGAAGTGCGCACGCATGCCGTGGATGCCATTTTGGACCCCTCGGGGTGCTTGTAACACATCAGAATTTTGCGCCATATAAGTCGCTTTATCCTCTTATTGTAACTTATTACATTATTAAGATCGATCCTTAAAAACACCTCAGCAGAATGGCTAGCACGTGACTTCAGCATGTGAAAGTCAGTTAGATATTGTCCCAGATCTATCTATGGGAAAATTTGAGAGTAAGAATATCCCGGTTTAAACTAACAGCCTAATTTCATAATCTCATTTTAATTCTGCTTTTATTTTGCCCGCATTTTAAAGGAGACATTACCTTTATGGTCACAAACTACAAAATGCCCCAAGTGCAACCATGGACATGACTCCTGTTGGCTCATTAAAATACATGCAGAAGACTAATCATCAATCTCATGTGCAAATGCTAATAATCTTCAAAAAAGTATTAGATTTAAAATTCATCATTACCACTGCTAATGTTGGTGTGTATTTTTGGCTGATACATTGATGTGCATAACTGGATGTGCTACAAGTTAAGTCTGCATTGTTTTAACTGATTTTAACAGTTGATGTGCATAAATACCGCTATTTTCTAAGCCACAACTGAAAAGGCAAACAAAGTGCTTCTCAGGGTTAAAGCTTTCTTGAACAATAAAGCTGCATTTAGTTTGAAAACCTTTAAGACCTTTCTGCTGCCAGTGGGTTGTAAAAAATAAAGGGAACCCAATATCCTTTTTTTAAAGAAATAACAAATAATGAACGCTTCATTGTGTTTTAAATGAAAGTTCAATATAAATTCAAATCAAAAGCATTGGGAACTGTAGACTGGCACTGTTCATGCTGTTGAAGGACTGGGAGATGCACATTCTCTATGGACTCACAGCCTAAACTTGATTCTATTGGTGTGACTGCATGAAAGTTGTCTGACATTGGGGAATTCCAAAATAATTCAATTCATCCAGAGCAATTCTAACTGAATAATAAACTGGGTAGCGATATTAAGATTAAACTGACCCTTTGATCAAGTGCTAATTAAGTGGTGGCTGCATCGAGAGCACGAGTGCAGAGTGGGTGAAGTTGGATGCAGTTATAGGAGATGGTCCTCAGAAAGGCCAGGAAGATGAACAGACTAAAAAAAAAATGGGGTCCTTGCAGGGATATTTTACACATTACCATTAAAGCAGGTGCTTTTAAGTGCCAGTGTCACTTGACCATAGAAGCTTACAGGAGAGTAGGTAATTCTGCCCCTGATGTCTGTGCTGGCTCTTATCTAGAGCATTCCAAAACTAATTCCTGCTCTCTCCCCATAGCCCTGCCCTTCCTCTGCTTCAAATGTTTATCCACTCTTCCTGTAAAAGATTTAATGGTCACTGCATTGGATATATGGTCAGAGAATTGGATATATTTCTGAAGGCTAAGGGGATTAAGGGTTACGGAGAAAAGGCGGGGATGGGGTACTGAACTGGTAAGATCAGCTATGATCTCAGACGAAGATCAGCCATGATCTCATTGAATGGCGGAGCAGGCTCGAAGGGCCGAATGGCCTACTCCTGTTCCTATCTCTATGTTTCTATGCATCAACTACTTCCTGTGGTAAAATATTCTATGTTTCAACAACTCTGTATAAATAAATTTATTTTAGGAACATGGCAATCTGTATAAATAAATTTATTTTAGGAACATAGCAATTGCTAGATGAAAAAGACCAAGGTCCATTTAGTGCACCTTCTACCATCCTGGTAGTCGCAGAATACAACGGTAATGGAGTTGTTAAGTAATTATGGCAATCAATTTCTGTAAATTAGTCTACAACAGAACCAGACATGAGATGACTAATTTCCCTATTTCTATCTTGGTTTTCAGATTACTCACCAACATGTGCCATCCTCCACTTGAGTGCAAGTAAGAGATGGTCTAGGCTGTAGATTTCTTCATCATACAGCATCAATGTTATCTCAGCAAGAGGCCGGATTCAAGCAGGACAGGATGGAAATAACTTGCACGCCATCAACTCAGAGCCACAAAAACTAATGAAACTTACCCAAATAAACAGACAATGTATTTGTATGATGGCCAACAGCTTAAGGGGGAGAAATTCTGTATTGCCCCGTTTGGGGCGCAATTATCGGCCGGACGCAAAGTTTAGCGCCTGGTGCTAATTATCGCCTCTGACTGCAAACTTGGCTTCTATCGCCCCTGGAGATGATTGGAGCACTAAATCAGGCGCTTCACACCTCTCTTAAGGTGATAATGCCGAGGAGCGAGGCTCTACCTCAGAGCGCTGACGAAGCTCATGTGATGTCAGTCAGCAATGGAACACAGACACACTGGCGCCGGCCAGTTCTTCAAGGGGAGGGTCGATCTTGCTCTCCATCCACACCCTGCTCATTGCAACTTTGAATCTCGGCCTGGAGAGACCGGTACATCAAATCTGCTGGAAAAAACAATGGAGGGGACCAGGGAACGAGCTCATGGTGCAGCCCCCATAGTCTCTTCTAAATCGATGCAAGGAAAGTCAAATCAAAATGAACCTGCAAAGTGCTGCTCAGTATCCAAAACTCCTTCACACAGCATTGAATGACTCCAGAAGTCTTTCTCTCTCTCTCAGAATGCGTGGTGCAAAAATATCGCTGACAAAAAAAGGCAGGAAGCAGTCGCCTTTAAATAGTGCTCCCCCAGTCCCTTCCCGACTGCAAAACGCTCCCCTCAACTTGTCATTGCTAGCGGCAGGCAGAAAGGCAGGGGGCGCCACTCAATACTCGGTCCGAGGCGTTGCACGCTCGACTGATGTCACGATCTGCGGGCGCAGGAGATCGTGGCGGTAGTGTTTAGCACCGCTGCAAAATGTCTGGTCAATTTTGCGAGCGGCACAATCATTGCCGGGCCCGGGCGCTAGTTGCTTTGCACCCCATTAGGGCGCTAACGGGAGGCGCAAAGCAACCAAATTTTTCCCCCTAAATTTCTCCAACAATTAGGCTGCTGGCAATTTGATTTTCTATAACAGCGCAACCTCAACACAGTCTTCATCCACTTCAACATTTGATAGCACTTTCAGGCATTTCAATGCATGCCTTTTGTGGCTGCCTTTCTAGTGATCAGAATTCTAGCTTTAAGCATCTTGCAGTCACTCATTATTACTCAATGCTACATCTGGTTGACAGCAGTAAAAAAATCACACAGAACAATAGCAATTTTAAAAGCCCATCCAAAGGGTTTGATGTGGTTTAAGTGGTCTATCACTGAAAATAATAACAGCTTTAAACCTAGCAGTGTTGAAAAAAAACACAAGAAATTATCACATGCTCAACATGCCAAGGCATTGTTAACATGCAAGTGAATTAAAGATCATCATGACAGTGCAGAGCCAGAGGCTGTTAGACAGACTGTATTCCCTTTATAGTCCGATGACATATAATTGCTAACCATCAACAACTGTTTATTTGCAGCACACTTTTAATTTATTCATTTTATTTCAAACAAACTTAAAGTTATAATTAAAGGTGGCAATAACTGCATTTGTTTATGTTAACTAGCTCAGACGAACCTGTTCTTTAATTGAGTAGGTCATGATTGGAAAAGTTAACTTAGATAATTTTCTGTAAGAGTCAACTTTATGTTTAAATCTTTGCTTTCTTCCACCTCCGTAACGTCACCCGACTCTGCCCCTGACTCAGTTCATCTGCTGCTGAACCCATATAGGGTTGCGAAGGGGTGGAAAGTTTCCGGTAAATTTTCCACGGGAAGTTTACCTTGGGAATTTGGCCCAAAAAAGCACATGCTAGCATAATATGTTTTTTTTTTGTATTTATTTCATTTTTTTTTCTACAGGTCCTCTCTTAAAATTACTAACAGAGATGGAATCTTAATTATTAAGGAATTTCTTAATCAATATATGTTTATCTTCTTACTTGGCTTGTTTTAATAATTACAAGTTTTGTGTGTGACTGTGAACAAATGTGTCCTGATTGGTTGGATGAGTGGATGAGCGATTAGCTCCCTTTATTTGTGATGTAGCGTCGTGCGTGTACAGGTCATACTTCCATCACATTGAGCATCAGGAAAAATGTACTCACCCTGTTGCAATCGTGCTGATCGACCGCAGTTTGACACAGAGACGAATGCCCTTTATTTCTCTGCATAGAACAATGCCATGTTTATCGTCGGATATGTGGAAGCATTTTACCCCAGGCATTAAAGATGAAAAGACTGTGTACATGTGCAAACACTGTACAAAGCCATATGTAAAGAATGCCACAAAGATGCAGCAGCATTTATCCAAATGCAACAACTTCACTCAAAGCTCACAGCAGTCAGCCCAGAGTTCCTCTGCTTCCATTCAAGAAGATGATGGTTCACATTCAGCATCAGGCTCCTTATCATCAGCAACTCCTGGCCCACTTGGAAGGCTCTTTGATACAATGGATAACCATAGCCAGAAAAATGCAGATGAGTGCCTTGCTCTAGCTGTATATGTGACAGGCTCACCCCTCATGCTCACAGCCAATGTGAACTGGAAGAGATTTTTCAATGTTATTTGCCCTGCATACTGTCCTCCCACCAGACATGCTTTGTCTACTTATTTGCTGGGGGCTGAGTATAACAGAGTCCAAGAAAAGCTCAAAGAAACGATAGCGATGGCAGACTGTGTTGCACTTATCTCAGATGGGTGGTCAAATGTACGAGGCGAGGGCATCATAAACTACATCGTCTCCACTCCTCTCCCAGTGTTCTTCAAGAGCACAGACATGAAGTACAACAGACACACAGGCACATACATTGCTGATGAGCTGAAATCGGTCATCAACGATCTTGGATCACAAAAGGTCTTTGCAGTAGTTACTGACAATGCTGCGAATATGAAGGCTGCTTGGGCTCAAGTGGAGGAGGCCTACCCTCATATTATGTCTATTGAGTGCACAGCTCATGGGCTCAACCTGCTCCTCAAGGACATCGTGGGTTTGAGAACCATGGAAACACTGTACAAGAGAGCCAAGTAAGTTGTTAAGTATGTCAGGGGAAAACAGGTAGTTGCAGCAACCTACAACTCCAAGCAAACGACAAAGAACAAGAACCCCATACTGAAGCTGCCCAGAAACACTAGATGGGGTGGTGTTGTCATAATGTACAACAGCCTTCTGGAGGGTAAGGAGTCGCTGCAAGAAATGGCAATATCCCAGTCTGGGGATATGGAAACCACCATCAAGAAAATACTGCTGGATGATGTGTTTTGGGAGAGAGTGGTTAGCAGCCTTAAACTACTCTCACCAGTAGCATCTGCAATTGCTCAGATTGAAGGAGATGACCCTGTCTTGTCAGATGTTCTCAGGCTTTTTGCTGGTTTAAAGGAACAAATCAGCATCGCCCTACCCACATCCCTGCTGCTCAAAGCAGAGAAGGCAATTGTTCAATTCATACAGACGCGTCAAGAATTTTGTGTCAAGCCGATTCATGCTGCAGCATACATGCTGGACCCAAAGCAAGTTGGGAGACCAATACTTTCTGCAGAACAGATCAACAGCGTTTACAGTGTGATTTGTACCCTCTCACGCCACCTCAATCTGGATGTGGGCAAAGTTCTGGGAAGTCTGGCAAAGTTCTCTACCAAGCAAGGTGTTTGGAATGGGGACAGGATATGGGAATCATGCAAGCATATCAGTGCACATACCTGGTGGAAGGGACTTTGTGCATCTGAGGCCCTGTCACCCATTGCATCGGTGATACTCCAAATCCCACCTGCATCAGTGGCCTCTGAACGAAACTGGTCACTTTTTGGGAATATGCATACAAAGGTGCGCAACAGGCTGACTAACAAGAGAGTGGAGAAACTGGTGGCTATCCGGGCGAACCTACAACTTATTGAGCCAGATACAGAAGTGCCCACCACACAGCTAGACAGTGACACAGAGGAGGAAATGGACACGTCAGAGCCAGAGTCAGAGAATCAGGAGGAGCAATGATGAGTAGAAGACTCAGAAGACTCATGAGTAGAAGACTCAACGGGACAAAATAAGGACAAATTACAGGCTAAATAGGCGGACGCTCTTTTTATTTTATTTTAGATGGGTCTTTTTTGTGGGGGTTCAATAAAGTTCAGAATTGTAACCTAAAATAATGTTTTGAAAGCCTGTTTTTATTTGTATGGAACAGTATGTCTATTTTGATGACAAAGATAATATAAGGGTCAGAGACAAAAACCATCAGTGTGCAAAAAAACTCAAAATTCCCATAAATTCCCGAAAATTCCCATGGAAAGTTTCCTTTTTTAAAAATTCCTGGAATTTTGCAACCCTAAACCCATATCTCCATGTCATCCATACCTCTGTTACCTCTAGACTTTACTACTTCAATGCTCCCCTGGCTGGCCTCCCTTCTTCCATCCTACATAAACTGGAGCTCATCTCAAACTCTGCTGTTTGTGTCCTAACTCACACCAAGCCCTGTTCACCCATCACCCCTGTGCTCGCTGACCTACATTGGCTCCCAGTCCGACAACGCCTTGATTTTAAAATTCTCATCCTTGCTTTCAAATCCCTCCATGGCCTCGCCTCTCCTTATCTCTGTAACCTCCTCCAGCCCCACAACTCTCCGAGATCTCTGCACTTCTCCAATTCTGACCTCTTGCGCAGCCACGATTTGAATCGCTGCACCATTGGCAGCAGTGTCTTCAGCCGTCCAGGCCCTAAGCTCTACAATTCCCTCCATAAACCTCTCTGCCTCTCTTTTCTCCTTTAAGATGTTCCTCAAAACCTACTTCTTGGGCTGAGCTTTTGGTCATCTGCGGCAATATCTCCTTATGTGGCTCAGTGCCAAATTTTGTTTGATAACGTTCCTGTGACGTGCCTAGGGATCGTTAACTACGTTAAAGGCACTGTATAAATGCAAGTTGTTGCTGCTTATATTGTGGAATTCCTTTCAATGGAAATGGCTCGGCACTGCAGCAGCTTATATACTAAATTGACTGTTTTCACTGCAAGGTGGACTTGGAGACTGGCAGCACTGTAACAATTGTGCAAGCACAAGATTGGGGACTTCACACTTCTCACCTTGGATCTTCCCCATAGAAATTTTGCTGAAATTTTATCAATGCCAGTTAAAGAAACAATATGTATTTCTCTCAACATAGGTTGCAGGATATTTTGCAACAATCCACCATGAATTGCAAATAATTCAATATATTTCACCAGAACTTTGGTAAAAATGTGTTGATTTTGATGCCACATTGAAGTGTCAGTCAGCTAGACGAAGGTCTTGGAATAGCTAGAGACCAATCTGCTCAATTCTGCTATTATAGAGAATGTAAGAGAGCATAGAATGATAAAAGGCCATTCAGCTAATGAAGCCTGTTCCTTCCACAGTCATGCATAATTTCCTCTCTACCCTGAACTGTATCCAACTCATTTAATCTCAACACAAGATTCTGCAAAGATTCTCCTTGTTCTTCCGGACCCCGCAAACAAAAGAAAAATTAAGCAAACGTCCAAAATATCTATTGAGCATTAAGTCCTACATTATTCATCAGCTGCCACGTTGCCTCCATGTTGCCTTTGATGAAGTAATGCAAAGGGTGGACGAGGGTAGTGCGGTTGACATTGGATATATGGACATTTCAAAAGGCATTTGATAAATTACCACATAATAGACTTGTTAGCAAAATTGAAGCAGATAGGATTAATAGGACAATGGCTACGTGGATACAAAATTCGCTACGGGACAGAAAGTAGAGAGCAATGGTGAATGGTTGTTTTTCAGACTGGCCCACTGCTCTTTTTGCCAGATACTAAGTTTTTCAGACTGGAGGGAAGTGTTCCCCAGATGTCGGTATTGGGCCCACTGCTCTTTTTGCTATATATTAAGTAACTGAACTTAGATATACAGGGCATAATTTCAAAGTTTGCAGCTGACACGAAATGCAGAAATGTAGTAAACAGTGAGGAGGATAGTTACAGACTTCAGGAGGACATAGACAGACTGGTGAAATAGGCAGACACATAGCAGATTAAATTTAATGCAGAGCAGTGTGAAATGATTCATTTTGGTACGAAGAATGAGGAGAGGCAATATAAACTAAATGATACAATTTTAAAGGGGGTGCAGGAACAGAGAGACTGGGAGTGGCACACAAGTCCTTGAAGGTGTCGTGACAAGTTGAAAAGGCTGTTAAAAAGGCATAGGGAATTCTTGGCTTTATAAATAGAGGCATAGAGTGCAAAAGCAATGAAGTTATGCTAAACCTATATAAAACACTGGTTAGGCCCCAGCTGGAGTATTGTGGCCATTTCTGGGCACCACAGTTTAGGGAGGATATCAAGGCCTTAGAGAGGGTGTAAAGGAGATTTACTGGACTAGTACCAGGGATGAAAGACTTCAGTTATGTGAACAGACTAGAGAAACTGGGGTTATTCTCCTTAGAGCAGAGAAGGTTCAGGGACAATTGCACAAAGTTGTTCAAAATCTTGATGGGTTTTGAAACAGTAAATAAGGAGAAACTGTTTCCAGTGGCAGAAGGGTCGGTAATCAGAGGACACAGATTGAAGGTATTTGCCAAAAGAGCCAGAGGCGACAGTAGGAAAAAAATGTACACAGCGAGTTGCTGTGATCTGGAATGCACTGCCTGAAAGGGTGGTGGAAGCAGATTAATAACTTTCAAAAGGGAAAAGGAAAAATTTGCTGAGCTATGGGTATAGAGCAGGGGAGTGGGAGTATTTGGATAGCTCTTTAAAAGAGCAGGCACAGGCACTTTGGGCCAAATGGCCTCCTTCTGCGCTGTATCATTTTATGATGCTGTATATGTGCACTACAACTGCTGTTGCACCAACTTTTGTAGTGCAGGCTTTATTGGGTTCTAGTACAAAATTTGATCAACATCATTGCATAATCAAATATTTCTTCAAAACTCTGATTAGCTGATTCCCCCACCTTTAACAGCAGGGGAAATTGAGAATCTGTTGAATTTTGGGGTGGGCTAGAGGTATTGTTGGACACATCCTAATTGCACTATTTTGAAGCTAACCACAACTGTAGATAACATTACCACGTTGTCGACTTTCAGACAATACTTTTCTAGTGTCTACAAAGCATTATTACACAGAAGGTGCTTATAAAGGAACCACAATATTCAACATTACATTAGTTTGCTAGACGGGCATCTGTACATTTAGTAACACAGCAATAGATTCAAGCAGAAAACCTTTGTTCCATCTAGCTCACCTATCCACAGTAATAATAGACAAGTGATGGGGTGAGGGCCAATGGTCTAATAGACTATATCGATCATGCACCTTACGTTAATTTCTGCTTAATGTACTGCGTTCTTATGTGTAGGAATCTATCTTAAGATCTTGAAAAATAACTTTGAAATCACGTGCGTGTGCAGGTACATACACACGCACACGTCCAGTAATTAATTTTTGGTTGGGATTAAGCTGATGAAGCAGTAGTTCTTGCTGTGGTCTACTAACTTTCCTCTAAAGCTTTAATTTCAAACTCTGCAATTGCATAAGCTGAGTCAAAGGATACCACATCTATGTTTTTACATTCGGCAAGTGTATTTCTGAACAGTCAATCATACAGCGATAGGTTTGCACTGCCATGCCTGACCTAGCAAATACAGTTGATAAGATTAATTCGGTTACAATACCAGCCAACACTTCAAAACAACTTACAGAAGCATTGTGGGAATAAAGTATAAAATAATTACCAGAAAGAAAAACAAACACTATGTTTATGGGAATATTGGTAGGACTGTCATGCACAAGTAAAATCATACCTATCTCTATTTATGAATTAAAATCTTTGAGCAAGAATAGTTATCTGTATGCTTCATTTCACTTATGAAGCAGTAAGTTGTGATACTTGAACAATATAGTCAATGTAACAGAATGAGAAGTTCCTTACTTTATAATGGTCTGAAATAAAACTGAAGCTTCCAACCTACTGCATTTCAACTTACGGAAAATTGAAGTTTCCCCTCAAATTGATACTTGTTACACATTCTTTTTGAAAATACAATTTTAGAAGCTGCACACACAAAATCGAACACAGTATTTCCAAAATTCAAGTTCTAGAAAAAAAGCCATCATGAGAAAAGCCATCAAGATATTTCTTAAAATGAGACTTCTGAATTACTTTGGATCCTTTAGTTCTTGCTGTTTTGTTGACATTACATAGTGGGAGCTACTGCGTCAGTCTGAAGCTACAATGCACACAAGATACAAAGTACAAAGATACACCACCCTCACTTTTTAATGAAAGACAACTTTCTTCAAAGTGTCGTGGTGCGACGGCGAGGCAAAGGTACTGTTCAGTATGGAATGCGCAGTCTCTTTGTAGGAAACACTTGCCTAAGTTTAAGTGCAGGTTGACAGAACCAAGGCTTAACATTTCCAAGTACATGCAGAGGTATTGCAGGAGTTTAACCAGATAAATCTGCACAGCCCATCAGCAAAGAGCCATAGTAAGCTTTCCGCTGCTTGTCGAGTCAGGACTACTCTGCCTGTTAGGGCATCGGCTTGCAGAATTATCGGGAGCAGAATGGGAAGAATCCCAGACCACAATGACAAGTCAATCCCCTCCAGGTTGTATTAATGAGCCAGGCTGGCTGATCAATCAACGACAGTGTCCTGGAGTACAGACCTGCCTGGCTTGGGTATCTGCCGCAGAGGTTCTCAACTTCCATTATTATAAGTCACTTTGACCTCCAAGAGACTGCTTACTTTCCCACGCACGCCCCCACCCTGCCCCCAAAGAAGATGGTCACTAAATGGACATTTGACAACTCTCAAACACTGGAGGAGAACAGGTACAGGAGCTCAGAGCATCATAGTGTATGATTGCAATAGTTACCATCCTCCTCGCCACAGCATAGTGGTTCAACCAGTTAGAGGTACAGAGCTCCTCCAACATCTGCTTACTCAAAATGAACAATGAATTTTGGAGTTATTCAGGAGGGAGGTTCTTAAAGGGACTGTGCCTGAGATGGGTGCGGGACTATGAAACACAACTTCTATGCACCATACGAATTATCTTTTCTAAGATTTGCACCATAGGTTAGATCAAAATGTCCACGTACACTGGTTGTGCATAGCGCTTATAATACAATACCCAAATGGTACTCATAATGCCCCATCTGCTTTCGTCATTGAGCAAGGAGGGGGTCTTCAGCACACACCCAGGTAAGTATGTCGGGTTCTGAACAACTCTCCATTTCTTTCAATAGCGGACAGCTGCAAAAGTGGTTTAAAACCTACCATTTTACAGCTGGTCACTTTCCACTCTCAGAAGCTTTCGGCTTGAGTATTTAGAACAGATTTTTAAGCTTTATGCATTTGGGAAGCGTTTGCAGTAAACTCTCTATTCATTGTCACCTCCTTGCAACATCATATCTAAACCTTGATAGATTGGTCCTGTCATCTGAACTTCACCTGCCATCTGAATCATCAGAATGAGCACGATTTATGCTCTGTCACCTTGGTCCTCTGAATCGGATGAGGAACAGCTGCAGCAGCAGCAGAACCAGCCACACCAGCAACAAGAGCGCCAAGCTTCTCCTCAACCACCTGACGCTGCACAGGGCAGAGGGCATCAGCGCAGGACTGCACCGTGTCAGAGGCGATACTCCCAATACAGGGTATACAGGCAGAGGATGAGCATCCTCAACATGATGGAGTAGCAGTGCCAAAGGAGGCTCAGGTTATCGCGCCAGGTTGTCGCCGACATTTGTGCTTTACTGGAGCAAGACCTGCAGCCCAGAGGAAGGGGTGGACACTCCTTACCAGTGGCTGTCAAAGTCACCCTTGCCCTCAACTTCTTCACCTCAGGCTCCTTCCAGGCATCTGCAGCAGACCTTTGCGGCATCTCACAGTCGGCCACACACAGATGCATTGCACTGGTAACTGATGCCCTCTTTAACAAGTCCGCAAATTATATTCATTTTGCCACTGATGAAGCCACTGTCAATGAACGTGTGCTTGGCTTTGCCGCTCTAGCTGGCTTCCCACGGGTGCAGGGAGTCATCGACTGCACACATGTAGCCATCAGGGCACCCCATCACAACCCAGTAGCATTTGTTAACCGCAAGGGCTTCCACTCCCTCAACGTTCAGCTGGTCTGCAACCATAGGAAGATTATCATCCATGTGTGCACCAAGTTCCTTGCTGCCATGACTCGTACATCCTGCGCCATTCCACCATCCCTCAGCTCTTTGCACCGCCAAATAGTCTTGGCCGCTGGTTGCTTTGAGACAAGGGCTATCCCCTGAAGACATGGCTCATGGCCCCTTTGAGGAGGCCAACAAATGAGCCTGAGGGACGTTATAATCAAAGCTACATCTGCACGAGAAGTGCCATCGAGCAGACAATAGGCTTGCTCAAAATGTGCTTCAGATGCCTCGACAGATCTGCCGGAGCCCTTCAGTATACATCAGCTAGGGTCTCGCGAATAGTCATCGTCTGCTGCCCCTGCACAACATATCGCAGCAGCGAGGATTAGTACTGGATGAGGAAGACGCCGCTGAGCGCAGAGCCACATCGGAGGACGAGGAGGATGAGGACGAGGAAGCTCACCGTGAGGTTGGTTACGAGGATGAGGAACACCTGGATGAGCCGGCGGTCGCATTGCGACCAGTACACGAGCACGTTGCTGTCCGTCACACCAGGGATAGCCTTATCAATGGCAGATTTCAATAACTTCATGCAGCTCATACATGTGGCTGCCAGCCGTGTACGCAGGCTTGCATCACCCAACACCAACACCATTGCAGCCGTCAAACAATGATTCGTCCCTTGTTTTGACTCTCACCACCGTTGCTGGGTGTGAAATGAGCCCTGACCCTTCACTCTGCCACTTCCATTGCATCACACAAATTTGCCAACGACCTACAAGTGTGACAATTAGATGATTTATTTAACAGCACTTCATAGAATACTAACATGACATTGATAAAGAAAGACACACCCGAGTGACTACCCTTGTGACTATTTGTGTGGGATCTTTCTTTTCCGGGTGCTTCTACGTCATGCTATTCATATGGCTTCAGCAGAGGTAGAGGCAGCCTCCTCATCTCTGTGCTGCGCCTGCTTAGGCACCTTTGGCAGTCATCCTCTGGAACGTCCACCACTCCAGCAATCTCCACTGCTGCCTCCTCTGCACTTGTCAGATATGACATGGTTTGTGGAGGCCCTCCTCCCGTTCTCTCCCTCTCCCTCTTATTGTAGGCTATCTTTTCCTGCAAGGAGGGAAAGAAGAGAAGGTTCAGTGAGAGTGATGGTATGAGTGTAATGAATGGAATGGCATAGAGCTTTACACTGACAATTTGATGGAGTGGGTTGGCAATACCAAGTTGCCTCCTGTTGTGTTGTTAGTTGCTGTCATTGCATAACGATGAGGCTCAGTGTGAGGGCTGCATAGTAAGATGGCGACCTGATAATGTAGATAGAGTTAGAGGGATGGATGAAGGTACAAGGGATGTTGGGCTGTGTAGCATTGTGCAGGAGTAGGGGTGGCAATGTAGAGTGGTGCGAGTGTGATGAGACGCACAGCAGCACCAAGGTCATTGTGGCTTAATACTCACTTTTCCTGATCTTACTGGATCATTGAACCTCTTGTGGCACTGTACCCAGGTGTGAACCACCACTGACAGCACCGTAACTGACATGAATCTTGTCATTCATGTGGAAATGACTTATGAAATGATACTGGGCGGCCTGCTGGTGGTGCTGTCCAGGGAGAGTATAAATACTCGGGCATGGGCCCAGCTTGCTCAGGATATTCTTTAACAGGAACTAGTGAAGGACACAACTAGATCTCCATGTTGAAAAACAGTTGATTAAAGCCTTGTTTAATACTCAGACCAAGTGCCTAGTAGTTTTCTTACATCAGTAACCTCCTGCGATATCTGCAGCCACGCTGCCTTTGTCTGCTGGGGAGGCCTCTTCCTGCCGTCCGCAGGACAGAGAACCTCCCTACGTGCTCTCACTCCCTCCACAAGATGATGGAGGGACCCATCTGTGAAGCGAGGTGCTGCTCGTTGCCGCTGCAAGCTCATAGTGCAGAGACTCAAACACTGACAGCACTGAATGCTATCAATTTGCAACTGAAAGTAACTGGGGCCATGGCCCCTTTAAATAAACCGGCAATACTCGCGTCATCTGGTGATGTCACCAGACCCGCACCCTTTAATAGGGCCGTGAAATGCGCAGGGCGGGCCTAACATGGTCCATTAGGGCAAGATTCGATTTATCGACGGGATCCACGCAGCAGCGGGGTCGCCCCCCGCCACCGACCTCTCCCGCCTTGAAGCCGCCCAGGAAGGCGAAATCGCAGCCCCAGAGTGCAAGTCCCCAGGCAAACTTATATTAAGCACCAGAAGAGATATAGTCACTTCAGGATAATTACATAGTCATATGAATGATGAAGCACACATTGAAACACTATTGATAAAGGGGTGGTGGTGGTTGAGTTGTTGGTAGCTGGCAGGTTGTACTGCAAAAGTCTGGCATGCTGACTGTCCCTACAGAATTTAGTATGCCCACTTTCTAACAGAAGGTATTACAACACGTTGCCCATGTTGGCCAGTCACATGCTTCGATACACATGGCAGTGGAAGGTGGTATAGCTTGGTTGGAAAAATGGTTGTTTGATTGCACTGCAGTCTGTCATAGATCACATGGCAACAACAGAGGCAACATCAATTCCACAAGCCACAGGTGCAGCAGGAAGAGCATCTTTCTTGAATGCTCTCAGCTGCTTGGGATCCTATCTCCAGAAAGCATTTGTGGCCAACTCATCTGTCCAAAAGCAAATCTAATGGAGCATTTGCTGTTCTTAGCAAAATAAATAAAACAAATAGCAGTTCTATCAGATTTTTCTCCACATTTTTACTGTTAATTACTGGTAAGTTTCCTGATGGAATCAAACTTCCTACTTCATCTACCCGAGAAGACGCTGAACCCTTGTGTTTTCTGGAAAATGGTATTTACTAGGAATTTAGAAGATAAATTCCAGTCTCTAGAGACGATAATTTGCACTTTGCACATCCACGTAAACATCTTGGAAGGTAAACTGTGATAGGATTGATATAAATCATGGGATTGTCCTTTAAAACTCACAGAAAACTAGTGGTACTAAAGCTTATTTCAAGTGAATGAAGATGTTTTCAGCAAAGTAACTGTGTACATTCAATGTTTCAGTTATAGTTGTCAGAAAATATGAACTGCCCTAGTTTACTGACTTACTTCAACTGATCATCTGTAGTCCTCAGAAACATTCGTCCTAAGCAAGCAGCTTGAACATAGGCAGCCTTCACCAGAGAACTGTAAGAGTTTTCTTAGTAACATAAGAGATCCTATTATTTGGATGTAAAGATACATGTGTTTATTGTTACACATATTCAAGTTGAGCTTTAGTCCAGAAATAAAGATAAGTGGATCCAATACCGAATGTTACGCCAGAAGAATCACATCTGATGCGTATGTGGGGACTAGTGCTGGAGAAAAAAAAGTAAGATTTTTCCCCCATCAGTTTCTTGATCAATGCACATGTCATAGATTGTCAGTAAGAGGATTCTGTACTGATCTGCCGTGCCCTAATTACAGTGTAAATTTTCAGTACCTCTTTAGGTATAACAGTTGGCAGTGACTAATTGGATAGCTCTTTCAAAGAACCGGCACAGGCACGATGGGCTGAATGGCCTCCTTCTGTGCTGTAGGATTCTATGAAATGGTGCCCTGGGATCTTTGCCATCCACCTGAACCAGAGGAACAGGCAAGAATGAGCTCGGCTTGACGTTTCATTGGAGGACAGCACCTCTGACAATGCAGCACTCCCTCAGTACTGCTCTGGCCGCCGAGAGTAGAGTTTGAATCCACAATTTTTCCGACAGAGCTGACAGTGCTACCAACCGACCTAGCTTGGTTGGTAATATTGGGAGCTGGCTGAGGATGGCCAGAGGTTTATTACCCTTTACACAACCCTTTTGCCATTGCTGGAATTTGTGACATTCTTTTGTGACGTGGATGTTGGTGCCACTGTCTCAGCTGATCTCCGTGACTGAACAAAAGACAGAAAATACTGGAAATCTGAAACAAAGGGCAGGAAATGCCGGAAACACTCAGCATCTTATTGAGTGAACAGGTACATTAACATTTCTGCTGTGGACCCTTTTTCAAGCTGTTAAAAAAAAAATGGAACAGAACAAAGGAAGGGATGGGGAAATCACACACTTACGCACTTCTGTTACCTCCAGCTTCGGCTATTCCAACGCTATCCTGGCCAGCCTTCCATCTTCCATTCTCCATGAACTTGAGTTCATCCAAAACCCATACCCTAACTCGCACCAAGTCCCATTCACCCATCACCCCTGTGCTCGCTGACCTACATTGGTTCCCTTTGGTCCCCCATGGCCTCGATTTTAAAATTCTCATTCTAGTTTTCAAATCCCTCCATGGCCTCGGCCCTCCCTGTCTCTGTAACCTCTTCCAGCCCCACAACTTTTCCAATTACTGCGTTCGCCCAATTCTGACCTTTTGTGCATCCCCCACTCCCTTCGCCCCACCATTGGCGGCCGTGCCTTCAGCTGTCTTGACCCTAAGCTCTGGAACTCCCTCCCTGAACCTCTCCATCTCTGCGCCTCCCTCTCCTCCTTTAAGACTCTCCTTAAAATCTACCACTTTGATCAAGCTATTGGTCATGTCCTCATTATCTCCTTTGGCTTGGTGGCACTTTTTGTCTGACTATGCTCCTGTAAAATGCCTCGGGAGGTTTTCTACATTAAAGGTGCTATATAAATGCAAGTTGTTGTTGTTGTTGACCTGTAAAAGTTAACATGCAGGTACAGCAAACAATTAGGAAAGCAAATGGTATGTTGGCCTTTATTACAAGAGGGTTTGAGTATAAGAGTAAAGACGTCTCACTGCAATTATATAGGGCCCTGGTGAGACCACACTTGGAGTATTGTGTACAGTTTTGGTCTCCTTACCTAAGGAAGGATATACTTGCCATAGAGGGAGTGCAACGAAGGTTCATCAGACTGATTCCTGGGATGGGGAATTGTCCTATGAGGAGAGATTGAGTAGACGAGGCCTATATTCTCTAGAGTTTAGAAGAATGAGAGGTGATCTCATTGAAACATAAAAAATTCTTACAGGGCTTGACAGGGTAGATTTGAGAGGTTGTTTCCCCTGGCTGGGGAGTCTAGAACCAGGGGTCACAGTCTCAGAATAAGGGGTCGGCCATTTAGGACTGGGATGAGAAGAAATTTCTTCACTGAGAGGGTGGTGAATATTTGGAATTCTCTACCCCAGATGGCTGTAGATGCTCAGTTGTTGAGTATATTCAAGACAGAGATCGATCGATTTTTGAATATTAAGGGAATCAAGGTATATGGGGATAGTGTAGGAAAGTGGAGATGAGGTAGAAGATCAGCCATGATCTTATTGAATGGCGGAGCAGGCTCGAAGGGCCAAATGGCCTACTCCTGCTCCTATTTCTTATGTTCTTATGTGATTTGTAGCATTGGATATGTAATAAGAAGTGTTCCATTGCAAGTCCTTGTCCTTTTGGTGACAGCCATCATGACTGATGTCTCTCCTTTGTGGGAGGGCACTGAGGCCATTTTGCTCCATATCAAGCCCCTTGTTATTATATTAATAGGTTAGAGATGCCAGCAGTACGGAAGTCTGAACTTCACCGTCAGATACCAAACAATGGTCGCCATACCCATGCAGTGGACAGAAAACTCTGCAGTACTATTCACATTAGTCAGCGGCATAGCAATGCTTTGAAACCTTGACCTTCCTTAAGATGACTAACACCAAGATCTGACCTGGAGTTAAATTTTAAATGATCTCCCCTCCACATAATTCCATGCGTTACACTTGATTGGCCTGTAACAAGGACTTGACAAGTTAAAAAAAATGCTTCTTCTTAACCCATTTTAAGATGGGAGCATGATTCAGAGCCAGGGCTCAAGCAGCCAAATAGTCCATTGCCGCTTTCTAAATCAGTTTGCTCACTTCCATATTTTTGTTAAAATGAATGGAGAGGAAAATATGGTCCAAAGTCTTAAATTGAAGTGTGATTTGTGGTAGACAAACAAGTACACTGGCACTGTTGCTGTAAACTCTTCATTTTAGACTACCACTGCTGTAAAATAATCTAAAAGAAAATTATTTCTCAGAAGCTTTAAAATAAGTTATTTTGGTTTAAAAGCCAAGGAGAATCTCCTCAGATTGTCTAGTAGGTAAATTCTTTGCCACGTTATAATGCACCTCTTCTTCTTCTTCTCTTAGGCACTCCCTCGGAACCGAGGATGACTTGCTTCCACATTAAAAATGAGTTCTCAGGTGACTGATGAGTCCAATGCGGGACCTACAGTCTCTGTCACAGGTGGGGCAGACGGTGGTTGAAGGGACGGGTGGGTGGGGTGCTTGGGTTGATGTGCGCTCGGCTTCTGATTGCTCCCGGCGAAGAGACTCAAGGTGTTCGGCGCCTTCACGGATGCTTCTCCTCCACTTTGTGCGGTCTTGGGCCAGGGATTCCCAGGTGTCGGTGAGGGTGTTACACTTTTTCAAGGAGGCTTTGAGGGCGTCCTTGAAACATTTCCTCTGCCCACCTGGGGCTCTCTTGCTGTGCCGGAGCTTTGAGTAGAGCGCTTGTTTCGGGAGTCTCGTATCGGGCATCTCGTATCTTGTATTTAAAAGCAGGGGTCCCCTGTGGCCATCCCCCTCTCAAACAGATATACCGCTTTGGATATTGTTGGGGATGATGGCTTATCGGGGGAAGGCAGCAGCAACCAATTTCCTGGCACCACGGATGGTTCTGCTGCACGGGACAGGAGGAAAAAGAGCAGGAGAGCTGTAGTGATGGGGGATTCCATTGTAAGGGGAATAGATAGGTGTTTCTGCGGCTGCAAACGAGACTCCAGGATGGTATGTTGCCTCCCTGGTGCAAGGGTCACGGATGTTTCGGAGCGCCTGCAGGGCATTCTGGAGGGGGAGGGTGAACAGCCAGTTGTCGTGGTGCATACAGGTTCCAACGATATAGGTAAAAAAACAGGATAAGGTCCTAAAAGCTGAATATAGGGAGTTAGGAGGTAAATTAAAAAATAGGACCTCAAAAGGTAGTAATCTTAGGATTGCTACCAGTGCCACGTGCTAGTCAGAGTAGAAATAGAAGGATATTTCAGAAGAATACGTGGCTAGAGGAATGGTGCAAGGGGGAGGGATTCAAATTCCTGGGACATTGGAACCGGTTCTGGGGGAGGTGGGACCAGTACAAACTGGACAGTTTGCACCTGGGCAGGACCGGGACCGATGTCATAGAGGAAGTGTTTGCTAGTGCTGTTGGGGAGGGTTTAAACTAAAATGGCAGGGGGTTGGGAACCTGTGCAGGGAGACAGAGGAAAGGGAAGCAAGGATAGAAGCAAAAGACAGGAAGGAGAAAAGCAAAAGTGCAAGTCAGAGAAATCAAGGGTGTAAATCAAACATGGCTGCAGTAAACATTAATTCTAAAAGGTCTAACAGTGTTAAAAAAAAAAACAAGCCTGAAGGTTTTGTATCTTAATGCGAGGAGCATTCGTAATAAGGTGGATGAATTAGCTGCGCAAATAGATGTAAACGGATATGATATAATTGGGATTACGGAGACATGGCTCCAGGGTGACCAAGGCTGGGAATTCAACATCCAGGGGTATTCAATAATCAGGAAGGACAGGCAAAAAGGAAAAGGCGGTGCAGTAGCATTGCTGGTTAAAGAGGAGATTAATACAATAGTAAGGAAGGATATTAGCTCTGATGATGTGGAATCTGTATGGGTAGAGCTGAGAAATAACAAGGGGCAGAAAATGTTAGTGGGAGTTATATACAGGCCCCCAAACAGTAATGCTGAGGTTGTGGATGGCATTAAACGGGAAATTAGAGATGCGTGCAATAAGGGCACAGCAGTTATCATGGGTGACTTTAATCTACATATAGATTGGGCTAATCAAATTAGTAACAATACTGTGGAGGAGGAATTCCTGGAGTGTTTACGGGATGGTTTCCTGGACCAATGTGTCGAGGAACCAACTAGAGATCAGGCCATCTTAGACTGGGTATTATGTAATGAGAAAGGATTAATTAGCAATCTTGTTGTGCGAGACCCCTTGGGGAGGAGCGATCATAATATGATAGAATTCTTCATTAAGATGGAGAGTGAAGTAGTTGATTCAGAGACTTGGGTACTGAATTTAAATAAAGGAAACTATGATGGTATGAGGCGCGAGTTGGCTAGGATGGATTGGGGAATGTTACGTAAAGGGTTGGCGGTGAATAGGCAATGGCAAACATTTAAAGATCGTATGGATGACCTACAGAATTTGTTAATCCCTGTTTGGCATAAAAATAAAATTAAAAAGGTGACTCAACATTGGCTAACAAGGGAAATTAGGGATAGCATAAGATCCAAGGAGAGGACATATAAATTGGCCAGAAAAAGCAGCAAACCTGAGGATTGGGAGCAGTTTAGGATTCAGCAAAGGAGGACAAAGGGATTAATTAAGAGGGGGAAAATAGAGTATGAGAGTAAGCTTGCAGGGAACATAAAAACTGACTGTAAAAGCTTCTATAGACATGTGAAGAGAAAAAGATTGGTAAAGTCAAGCATAGGTCCCTTGCAGTCAGAATCAGGGGAATTTATAATGGGGAATAAAGACATGGCAGACCAATTAAATACATACTTTGGTTCTGTCTTCACAAAGGAGGACACAAATAAACTCCCAGAGATGTCGGGGAACATAGGGTCTAATGAGAGGGAGGAACTGAATGAAATCAGTATTTGTAGGCAAATGGTGTTAGGGAAATTGATGGGATTGAAGGCCGATAAATCCCCAGGGCCTGATAATCTATATCCTAGGGTACTTAAGGAAGTGGCCCTAGAAATAGTAGATGCATTGCTGGTCATCTTCCAAAATTCTATAGGCTCTGGAACAGTTCCCATGGATTGGAGGGTAGCTAATGTAACCCCACTATTTAAAAAAAGGTGGTAGAGAAAAAAATGGGGAATTATACACCGGTAAGCCTGACATCAGTAGTGGGGAAAATGCTAGAGTCCATTATAAAAGATGTAATAGCAGAGCACTTGGAAAACAGTGACAGGATCGGACAAAGTCAACATGGATTTACAAAAGGTAAATCATGCTTGCCTAATCTACTGGAATTTTTTGAGGATGTAACTGGTAGAATAGATAAGGGAGAACCAGTGGATGTAGTGTATTTGGACTTTCAGGAGGCTTTCGATAAGGTCCCGCATAAGAGACTAGCGTGCGAAGTTAAAGCACATGGGATTGGGGGTAAGGTACTGACTTGGATAGAAAACTGGTTGGCAGGCAGGAAGCAAAGAGTTGGAATAAACGGGTCTCTTTCCAAGTGGAAGGCAGTGACTAGTGGCGTACTGCAGGGATCGGTGCTAGGACCCCAGTTATTCACAATATATATTAATGATCTAGACGAGGGAACTAGATGTAATATCTCCAAGTTTTAGACGACACAAAGCTGGATGGGCATGTGTGCTGTGAGGAGGATGCAGAGAAACTCCAGTACGATTTGGACCGGTTGGGCGATTGGGCAGATGCATGGCAGATGCAGTATAATGTGGATAAATGCGAGGTTATCCACTTCGGTGGCAAAAACAGGAAGACAGATTATTATCTGAACGGCAATAGATTGGGAAAAGGGGAAGTGCAACGAGACTTGGGTGTCCTTGTGCACCAGTCGCTGAAGGTAAGCATGCAGGTGCAGCAGGCGGTTAAGAAGGCAAATGGTATGCTGGCCTTCATAGCGAGAGGATTCGAGTACAGGAGCAAGGATGTCTTGCTGCAGTTGTACAGGGCCTTTGGTGAGACCACACCTTCAGTATTGTGTGCAGTTTTGGTCATCTTATCTGAGGAAGGATGTTCTTCCCATGGAGGGAGTGCAGTGAAGATTCACCAGACTGATACCTGGATGGCAGGAATGACGTATGAGAGTTTGGGTCGATTAGGCTTGTATTCGCTAGAGATTAGAAGAATGACAGGGGATCTCATTGAAACTTATAAAATTCTAACAGAACTAGACAGACTAGATGCAGGAAGGCTGTTCCCGATGGTCGGGGAGTCCAGAACCAGGGGTCACAGTCTAAGGATAAGGGCTAAGCCATTGAGGACTGAGATGAGGAGGAATTTCTTCACCCAGAGTGGTGAACCTTTGGAATTGTCTACCACAGAAGACAGTTGACGCCAATTCATTAAATATATTCAAGAAGGAGTTAGATATATTTCTTAAGGCTAAGGGGATCAAGGGATATGGGGAGAAAGCAGGGACAGGGTACTGAATTTGGATGATCAGCCATGATCGCATTGAATGGCGGAGCAGGCTCGAGGGGCTGAATGGCCTACTCCTGCTCCTATCTTCTATGTAAGGAGAATCTCCCCAGATTGCCTAGTAGGTAAATTCTCTGCCAGATGTTATAATGCACCACTCAGACCAGTTCAACCGATGCCCAGTTCAACCGGTGCAGAGTTAGCTGATCTCAGCATTGCAACTAGGAGAGCTACAACTGGCTGGCATTCCCCTGAGACGCTATTTTGTCATTCCTGCTGGAAAATGTGCTGGTAAGGTGATTGGGTCAGGATGAGCTCAGGTTTGGTAGCGCTGCTCCTCACAGTCAAATAGTTTAGCAACATTCACTGTCTAGGCTCACACCTGAAGAACAGCCACTTGGGGGAAGTACCCGAGTGTAACAGGCACCTGTGAAACAGCATGAGGCAGCTCCTTCAGGATCAAGGTGGGAAATTTAACAAAAAATGTCAGGCTGAGTCTAGTATTTGATATAAATGTGTTTTATGCATCTGTCTACCTAATCCTGCAAAATGTTTCAATCTGTTCGCCTAATTAAAGCAAAAGCTATTGTATATAGTACATTTACTGGAGAGCTTCAACTTACTTACATCTTGGCCCACTTGTTTTACTGCCAAACTGAATCACCTTTCTGTTACTTAATCCTATAATCCTTCAAAAATTTTTCCATCTTTTGAGCCCTTGAGGCACCACCTCAGTTTCAGTAGTGCCCCTCACTCATCCATCAACACACCTTTCCCAGCAATGTAAAGGAATAGAAGTCCCTGGACACAAACCTGCATTAATTTACACATACTTGAACATTACAACGTCTGTACATACATTACTCATTAGGCAGCACAAGGGCATCTTCAAATTCTACAGGAACAATATTACCATCAACTTCAACAAGCCTATGTGGTTTTTCAAGGTACTCTTTCTTCTTTATAAAGGCAGAAATGTCAACAAAGCTACCTATGCGTTGAATGTTAAATAACACATTTCTTCAACCACAATGCAAGCCAGGCTCACTTTTGATGGTAAAAATCCAATGTACCACACAGCCATAAGTGTAATAATTAAAGAGTTTCACTGACATGCTGCCAAAAATATCTATCAAAACAGCCTGCAATATATTAAATACCTTGAATATTTGATGCGCCATCCAAATGGGCAGCAATGACTAATGCTGCTGTAAGAGAATAAAACTTCAGTAAAAGCACTCCGCAAACACACAATAGTTAACAAAGATTATCAGTAGAGTAGCAACATGATGCGTTAAATTTCTGATTTATATTCAAACATGAAAATGACACTATGGATGGATACTTAAGCTGTTTATGATAGTGCTTTTTAATTGGAAAAGACTAATCAGATTTTGAATAACTGGGTTTAGTGAAGAGAGTGAAGTGCAACTTTTTGTTGCGAACTCTCAATAATCCACAAAGAGAGTGAGAAGGTTAGGAAGAAAATATTGTTTGTGAAGCACTTTGGGACGTCCTTAGGAAGTGGAAGGCATTATATAAATGCACGTTCTTTTAAATAAAATATTTATTTTTCACAACATAAAGTTAGCTCGTTACTTTAAATAAATACCCTTGTAACAATTGTATGTCATAATCTGTATAAATTTGAAAATAATTCATGAAAAATTGCTAGTAAGTTTGTAGATTTCAGATAACATTGTTGAACCATGTCTAACTGGAAGAGTTGGGTGAGGAGCAATACGGCATAGAGCTAGCGAAGAACCTACAACTAATCTGGTGGCAGAAATGCGAATACTGCTATACATGTCAGAAGATTGTACAATCTGCTCTAACTAGGACCAGCTGTTCTTTCCTAGCTATCAGGTTTCTATGAAGAAAACAAGACCACATGCGTTTTTGTTGATCTACAAAAGCTAGATATCCCATATAGCATAAACTCACTTCCAACCTTATAACACATTCTGCGCCTATTACTGTATGTGAATTCAGTCAAAGGATATATTCGCTGCTGTAGAAATTAATGGCCAATATTAAATTTCTCTTTCAAAGTGTGTCTTACACAAACACACACAGGTTAAGTCAGCATGCATTCTTACTAACTGGAAGTTAAAATCATATTGTTGCCTTCTCATTAGACTTCCACGTGCACTTGGCATCAACTCTATTGAGACTATGCCCAATAGTTGTTAACACTTCCTTGTCCTATACCTTGCTTCAAGATCATTGGATTCATCTTACAAGTATATCAAAAGCATGTAATTGCCAATGAATTAGTGTTCTCTTTTGGACTGCACTCAAAGCAGCTCATGATAGGACCTCGCTAACCTTCCACTAAGTACCAAAACTAAATCCTTCTAAAATCTGATTGGAATTTCCAGAGTGTGGCCCAGTGGGAACGTGCGACATCTTTAGAAGCTCAGAAGGTTTTGTTCATGGAAAATTATAAATCACAGTATAATGATCATCCCATTAGACTACTCTGACTCAGACTGAGAGACAAGGTGCCTTATGACCCATCAGAAAGCTGGCAACCCTTATTTACTCAGTGAATAGAAGCAATGATCTCACTGAAAGGGAGTTTTTAGATGTATAACGAATATGAACACTTATTGTAAGCATTCTTTAAGAAGGAACTTTTCATTTTGAACAACCCTTGATAGATAAATTCTATCATCAAACTCTGGCTATCTTCTAAAGCACAAAGAAGCTCCTTTTGACTCACATAAAGAAAGGAATAGTTGGACAAATGAGTGCCGCACTGTGTTCTTCAAGTTAGGCATAACATGAAATACAGAACAAGAAAAGGCCATTTTGCCCACTAAGCCAGATTTTTCCAATTTATCATGTATAATCCACTTCAATTTGGACAAATTTCTCTATGAATTCCATCCCTACCCCAATGATTCCTGAAAATTCCAAGACCTCTACAAACAATCTACAGTATTTAATCCTGACCAGTCACATTTCGCAGAAGATATTTCTGTGGTCCTATTTAAAAGGTATAATTGTCATAGCGTTAACTGCTTTTAGTGTGTCTGGTCCACATTATCTTCAATTATCTTTAAAAGAAATTCCAGCTCTGTTGTTTTGCTTGAAGCTTATTAATTTTGTACTCAGGCCTTCTCGTCCTGAAATTGCTATCTTAGTTAAACAGATCACAAAGTAGGTTTGGATGAAGAAAGTCCTTCAGCTCACTTGATTTCATCCTTCCACAATACCAACTATACGGTGTTCCTATTAGTTTCTGGTTATTTCTTCAATGAGTTTAAGGCCCTGTATGTATATGTGATAGCCTACATTATGCTACTTTTTCCGTGTGCCTCTTTATAACTTTCATTTCTGCAATGAAAACCAGTTCAACTCTGTGAAGCTCTTCTTGTAACTTAAAATTATAAATTCCAGAGTCCAACTGGTTGTTCTTCTTAGAGTGATCTACATCCTTTTGAATTTTGGACACCCAAAATTGCACACAACATGCAAATGTGGCCCTATCAACGATTCTGCAGGTTAGAATGACAGGTTCCAACTTGCAATCAAATATCTTTACAATGCATATTTTTGATTAGTCTTGTTGATAGAGTTATGCATTGACTGGATACAACAACGTGTTTATATAGCACCATTAACATTGTAAAACATTCCAAGGCGCTTCACAGGAGCGTTATAAAATAAAATTTGACACCGAGCCACATAAGTAGCTATTAGGGCAGATGACAAAGAGGTAGGGTTTAAGGAGCGTCTTAAAGGAGGAAAGAGAGGTGGAGAGGTTTATGGAGGGAATTCCAGAGTGTACAGCCTTGACAGCTGTGATTATCTCTCTGCCGAGGTGCGATAAATGGCAGTTGGAAAGGTTACCTGTAAACATCTGACATGATTCTCTGACTATATAAGCTGTGTCTTTATGCATTTCTCCACTTCACCTGAAGGAGGAGCTGCGCTCCGAAAGCTTGTGATTTCAAATAAAGCTGTTGGACTATAACCTGGTGTTGTGTGACTTCTTACATTTGACAGCTGAAGGCATGGCCAGCAATGGTGTAGCAATTAAAATTGAGGATGCTCAAGAGGCTAGAATTGGTGGAGTGCAGATATCTAAGAGGATTGTAGGGCTAGAGGAGATTACAAAATAGGGAGGGGCAAAACCATGGAGGGATTTGAAAACAAGGATGAAAATTTTTAAATCGAGGCGTTGATTAACTGGGCGCCAATGTAGGTCAGCGAATACAGGGGTGATGGGCAAACGGGACTTGATGTGAGTTAGGACACGGGAAGCAGAGTCTTGGATGACCTCAAGTGGAACGTGGGAGGCCAGCCAGGAGTGCATTGGAATAGTCAAGTCTAGAGGTAACAAAGGTATGGATGAGGGTTTCAGCAGCAGATGAGCTGAGGCAGAAGCGGAGTCGGGCGATGTTACGGAGGTGGAAATAGGCGGTCTTAGTGATGGCGCAGATATGTGGTCAGAAGCTAATCTCTGGGTCAAATAGGACACCAAGGTTGCGAATAGTGTGGTTCAGCTGCAGACTGTTACCAGGGAGAGGGATGGAGTCGGTGGCTAGGGAATGGAGTTTGTGTCAGGAACCAAAGACAATGGCTTCGGTCTTCCCAATATTTAGTTGGAGGAAATTTCTGCTCATCCAGTACTGGGTGTCAGACAAGCAGTCTGACAATTTAATCAGCCTTTTTAATACTCATTGTGTACATGTTTCACATTTCAAGTATAAATATGCATTACTTTATATTCATCCATATTAAATCCACTTACCATTCTTAGAGCAACTGCATAATTTCTCTAGATCCCTTTAAATGCTACCAATATTCCTCACACAAACTAATGCCTTGGCTTATACAGTGAATGTGCTTGGACAACAAACACAAACATGTAAAGAAAGAACAAACTTGCATTTATATAATGCCTTTGACGATTTCAGGATGTCCCAAAGCACTTTACAGCCAATGAAAGAAAAGACCTTGCATTTATATGGTGCATTTCATGACCTTAGGACGTCCCAAAGCGCTTTACAGCCACTGATGTACTTTTGAAGTGTAGTCACTGTTGTACTGTAGAAAACCAAACTCTATACAACACCAGATTGTGCTAGTGAAGCAGTCATGTTTTCACTGATATTGGTACATATAATCATTAGAAATGTTTTTTTTATGCTTTATTTGCAGGGAACAAGTTTGCATAATTGTATTGAAGAGCTCCAAGTTCTTAGCGAGACATTCAAATCAGCTTAACAAATGAGCACTTGCGACCTCACGTGTGCTGATCACCACCTGTATCGATGCCAGGACCAATGCCAAACACCACCATAGCCTCGAAGGTGGCACAGGTAGGTGTAAACCTCCGTTGTACATTCATCATGATTATTTGTCTTTACCATTTTAATGTGCTCATTTTTATTTGATCAAATTTGCATCAGAGGAAACAAACTTGTCTGGAAAATTAAAGTGATTTGGTTTATGCTCTGATTATTATCCAGCCACCCCTACTGGCTTGGCTGTGACCACCCCACCCCTCCCCTTCCCCCACTGCAAACTGGATTGCTGGCATTCACCTTCAAGGCTTGCTAATGAAGAATGGCATCTGGGTGAGGCATCCAGAGGGCCCCTGTGTTCCTGGAACCACACTCCAAATGAGGAGGGGGGTGAGGGTAGGGGGGAGGGGAAGAAGAGGGGAAATGGTGAGACTAATGAACTAAAAGTGCTAACCTTGTGAGTAAAGATCAACTACTGTTGGGCCAAAGAAGTACTAACAAACATTTTAAATGCTATTTTTTAATGGCTTAATGCAATAATATTGATTATATATATGATAAAATACAAGAAAAGTAAGCAGATTGTTCCAGACTATAACCAGTCATTAGGTTACTGGAGACAAAACCACTTTACAAATAAAAGAGGTGAGGGTGACTCCTGCACACTAGTTATACACCAGATCCAAATTGCAGTCAAACTTTAAATGCTGGTATTAAGTATCTTCTACATGATACTATGAGGCTGCATCAGGTTTCAAGTACTACTCCCAAAGGGAATGCGAAAGAAGAGTTTCACTACACAAAGTCAAGTATAACTGAGTGGTTCCCTGAGGGGGCTAGAGTGTACTTGAAATACTATCTATAGCTACTCGGTTACTTAGCTTGTTCTTCATGTTATATACGGAAATCTCTCAGCGTTTAGCTATTTATTATTTAGTATGGCTGTATCCTTTTTCATCTCTCCTCGAGAATACCAGCACTTATTCGGAATAAAATTTACAATATAGTTTAGATATATTGTTAGACTAACCAGCAAGTTTTCATAATACACACACAGATCATCATAGTTATACAGCATTAGATGGAGGTAAAAGTTGCAGCTCAAAAGCAATCTCAATGGTGTTTTCAGGTTTAACTTACCACTTCCTTCTGCTTCCACCCCTACCTCAGCACCCCCACCACTGAAACCTTTATCTATACCTCAAGACCCAACTTCTACAATGCCCTCCTTGCTATTGTTTTGCGCTCTACCAGACACAAACTTCAACTCAACTATAGCTCTACTGCGAGCAACCTGGTCCAATTACATCCTGCTCACCCATCATCCCTGTCCTCGCCAAACTCCACTGGCTTTCCTGTGCACTTAACTCAAAATCCTTGTGTTTGTTAACAAACCCCCCAATGACCAAACCCTTCCCAATCTCGGTAACATTCCAGCCCATGCCTTATGATCCTCTGACTTTGACCTTCTGGGGTAGAGTTTCTGCTCGGTTGTGCTGGTATTGCACCCAAAATCAGCATACTCACGCAAAAGACCGCAGAATTTTAAGCACAAATTACGTTCAGCGCAAATCGAGTTGCCGTGATTTTTTGCGCTAGTTTATAAAAACATCGCTCCTGAAGCCAGCCACGCCCCCAGGGTGAATTAATCACCATTGGGAGTTTCCGCAAATTGGGCTAGTTTGAAGCCTTTGAGGAGAATCTAAAAATTAAGCTGGTGCTTTTGGGTGCAAGGACACTATTAGGCACGTTTTAAAAGCTTCTGAATGTATTTTCTTTTTTAATTTAGTAAGAAACTGACTAATGTACTCCAATGTAACTAGCAAACGGTTCTGTATATTTTTTAAAAGTCATTTTCAGTCATTTAAAATCGGGTTACTCACAGCTGGTGGATTGACACTGTGATTTAACAGCTTATTTTTAGTGATAAACCCATTTTCACCTGTATTAATCAAACTGCACCAAGTTACCACTCTTAAATATATCAAGGAATATTTTTTAAAGCAAAATAATTTTTAAATTAACGCTGTCCGATTGCGCTGGTTCATGGCAGATTTAGGGGGCGATTTTGCCATTGGGGGCACATTGGAGATGAGACTGCAGCTTGTCGGGTCGTTGTCCCGCCTCCATCGACTTGATTTTCCCTTGATTGACTGTGTTAAGCCGCCCAGCAGGCCAATTAAGGGGAAGCTGGTGACAGAGAACGTCAGCGTATGATGTTTCATCTGTCAAAGATTTTTGACAGATGAATTGTCATCGTTTGATAGCTCTGTGAAGCTGTCAAACACTGACATTCTATGTTGTTTGATGAGTTCTTGTATTCAAGACTCATCAAACCTCTTTCTTTAGCAGAAATTAGATGGTTGTTGCATCGGAGAATGCAGCAGCCATCTGTCATCTCTGCTGGTGAGATGCGAGACTCTCCGCATCCCCAACTGTTGAAGCCTGCAGGAAGAAACAAAGGTAAGTAAACATTTTCTATCACTTTTCACTCGTCTCACATACTTACCTCTCCACACTTGCACCCATCACTTAACTTCACAGCGCAATTTTGCACCCCTCCGACCCCCGCAGACCCACTGCTCGCCTTGGTGACCCTGGCGGGGTTTCCCGATGTCAAGCCCGCGCTTCTGTTGGAAAAATGGGGATAATCCTCTTAACTGCCTGTTAACTACCTGTTAACAGGCAGTTAAGTGGCTGTAATCCCCTTCCCACCGCGAGGCGATGGGACCCGGCGTGGGTCGACTACGCGCTTCCTGGCAAGATGGCAGAGAGGCAGGTTGGGGGCGGGTTGGGCACACACCCCCAGATTCTGCCATTTTCCCAGCAGTCCCGCCTCCATACCCGCCTCCCCAGTGCTGGCAAGATCGCGCCCATAGTGTTCGGTGATATGCAAATGAGTTTTAGCAGAAACGTGAGAAAAAAATAACTTTTCAAAACGGACACAATTTGCACCCAGCTCGCCAATTGCGCGAAGCGGAAACTCTGCCCCCATGCATAACCCCAAACCTGCCTTTTCTCTCTGAGCAGTCTCAATATTCCTCTCTACATCTCCCTCCCTAATTCTCTTTGCCGAACTACTTTTCACTTCAATTTTAAACAGCTTTTCAAAACCTATTTTTTCAAGTGTGCATTTGGTCATTTCTCTCAACACTCCTACCTATACGCTCCAATATGAAATGCTTTGCATTTTCTTTTATTATGTCAAAGGTGCGATATGAATGCAAGTTGCTGTAAGTAACAGACTGATTTGGAACAGAAATTGAATGAGAATGCAAGCATGCTCGGCACTAAGTCACGGTTGCTGGCTTCTGGTTATGATGTGCTCATTAACTCCTTTCATAAGAACATAAGAACATAAGAAATAGGAGCAGGAGTAGGCCAATCGGCCCCTCGAGCCTGCTCCACCATTCAATAAGATCATGGCTGATCTGATCCTAACCTCAAATCTTCTATCACTCTGCATCCACCCGAACCCATGTGATCTCCCGGGAGAGGCGAAAAACCAGATAAAGACCCAATGGCCAATTTGGGAGAAAAAAATCTGGGAAATTCCTCTCCGACCCATCTAGGCGATCGAAATTCTTGCAGGAGATCACTCTGTCCCTATATTTTCTACAGTACTTACCTTCTGTAAAGGCGATCTCCACCCCAGCCAGGAACAGGAATAAAACCATCTCCTGAAATCTAACAGAATTAGAACACAGTAGGAGCAGAACAAGGCTACACGGCCCCTGGGCCCACTCCACTACCCACAGGGCCATGACCATTCCGAACCTAGACTCATGTCCAATTTCCTGCCCGCTCCCCGTAACCCTTAATTCCCTTTACTTCTAGGAAACTATCTATTTCTGTTTTAAATTTATTTAATGATGTAGCTTCCACAGCTTTCTGGGGCAGCAAATTCCACAAACCTACCACCCTCTGAGTGAAGAAGTTTCTCCTCATCTCAGTTTTGAATGAGCAGCCCCTTATTTTAAGATTATGCCCCCTAGTTCTAGTTTCACCCATCATTGGGAACATCCTCACCGCATCCACCCGATCAAGCCCCTTCACAATCTTATATGTTTCAATAAGATCGCCTCTCATTCTTCTGAACTCCAATGAGTAGAGTCCCAATCTACTCAACCTCTCCTCATATGACCACCCCCTCATCCCCGGGATTAACCGAGTGAACCTTCTTTGTACTGACTCGAGAGCAAGTATGTCTTTTCTTAAGTATGGACACCAAAACTGTATGCAGTATTCCAGGTGCGGCCTCACCAATACCTTGTACAACTGCAGCAATACCTCCCTGTTTTTATATTCCAACCCCCTAGCAATAAAAGCCAACATTCCATTGGCCTTCTTAATCACTTGCTGCACCTGCATACTAACTTTTTAAGTTTCGTGCACCAGGACTGAGGCAAAATGTTTTCAGGTTTGATTCGCTGCCCCTTCTCTTCCATGTATGCCAGGGTTGAATTGGTTTGGTTACTCTTTTTGCTGTGATTTTTGCTTTTTTCATCCTGACCTTTTAACTGTTGTTCTTTCCTCACCTTCCTTTTTCCAGTTCTGACAAAGAGCCTCAAGCAAAATGTTAGTCTCGTCTTTTCTCTTAGGTGTTGACCAACCAGCTGTGTGCTTCTGTTTTCATTTCAGATTTCCAGGTTTCACTGTTTTTTATTTCTCCCACATTATTGTCTCCTTCACTCCTGTAGTGCCAATAAATGTGAACAGTAACATCTACTGTCACCACAACTAGTTTTGGTTCTCAGGATCAAAATCATGTTTAATAGCATATCAATTAAATTATGAAGTCTGACCTGCTCCACACCGTTAAAATAAAAATACACACAGATCTGTTAGTTATACTCTCCAAAAATGCTGGCATGTTGAGTGTAGACCCTTCACCAATTTCGACAAAGAGTACCCCCCAAAACAATCTCTTGATGTGCTCTTCCCTGTACAAACTTTTGTCACTATACATTCTTCTCCAGCTGGGAAGCTGGTGACAAACCTCTCCATAACTGCTGTCAAAGCTGTGCTGAATTTAAATGGGAACAGGTGAGGAATGCCCCTCTCCCATGGAATATTCTGCTCGGCAGCCATACCAAACCTGTAGGGAGTGGGGCAGGGGCGGGGGGTATTCAAGTTGTTAGTCAGCATATGCCCTGAAACTGCATGAACTGCCAGGCCATCCTATTTAACACTTCCTACTATGAAGTCTGACCTGCTCCACACCATTAAAGCATCAAGGCGGTCTCTGGTGCATGCCCAAATGAGGATAGCCCATGATTGGCTAAAGCTGCAGGGTATGCTATGTTCCATATTGGGAGAGGAAATAAAGTAATCTATCAGCCTAAATGACTTCATATAGTCTGCCCGATTGTTGGCAGTTTATTCGACAGCATCAAAGACTATGGAAGTTCCAAAATACAGCTCCAATTACATCAATGGAAATGGGAAGGGTACAGCAGGCCAGCAGTCAGGGTGAACAAGCACGGTTCAGACAGATAGAACACAAATATGAAAAAACAACTTTGCTGTGCTCCACAAATTGCACTGTAATAAGTACTAATGCGATTCATGCCATAATTATATTTAGCAAAATTAATGACAGAAATCCTGAGATGCAGATTGTGTCTCCATTTGAAATTGTGTGCAGGAATTTCCATTTCACTGGCTTGTGGTCTGCTTGATTGCTCTCTTCTAATCAGTTCACCAGAACAAAAATGGATTCTGTGTGTGTCTTTTTATTTACAGTTGTAACAGAATATATTCTTATAATAAATAAACAGAATCACTGATCCTAATGAAGCAAAATAAATGTACCATAATTTACTGCACAGAAATGTATTTTTGTTCCATTATAAAAATGTCACACAATAGATTATTTTCTTGAGAGTACCACCCTTGACTAATATTCTCTTGTACTATACTGAAATGCAGCATTAGAAAGCTAATTAGCAGGTTGATGGTTTACAGCATTTCAAGGCGCTTCAGGACTTCTGCTCAGTACAAAAATACCTTAAATTGTGGTCAACACGCTAACACACAATCGGCGCCACACAAACAAGACAAATGCAATGATATACATTAATAAGGCTAGTAACTGGAACATATTTCAGAGAAAAAAATGATTTTGTTTGATATGGGGGGAGGTTACTTCCTATTTATTCATACTAGCCTCTCCGCTTTTTTCCAATTACTCATCACTGTGGACTGGAAGTAAGTGCTGCTGGTTACAGACTCCTTTCAGTGGCATATCCACAATTAGGGTTGCGAAGGGGTGGAAAGTTTCCGGTAAATTTCTGGAAATTTTCCACGGGAAGTTTAGCTTGGAAATTTTGCCCAAAAACGCACATGCTAGCATAATATTGTTTTGTTTTTTTTGTATTTCTTTCATTTTTTTTCCCCCACAAGTCCTCTCTTAAAATTACTAACAGAGATGGAATCTTAATTATTAAGGAATTTCTTAATCAATATATGTTTATCTTACTTGGCTTGTTTTAATAATGACAAGTTTTGTGTGTGACTGTGAACAAATGTGTCCTGATTGGTTGGATGAGTGGATGAGCGATTAGCTCCCTCTATTGGTGATGTAGCTTCGTGCGTGCACAGGTCATGCTTCCATCACATGGAGCATCAGGAAAAATTTACTCACCCTGTTGCAATCATACTGATCGACCGCAGTTCGACACAGAGACGAATGCCCTTCAATTCTCTGCATAGAACAATGCCACGTTTACCGTCGGATGTGTGGAAGCATTTTACCCCAGGCATTAAGATGGAAAGACTGTGTACATGTGCAAACACTGTACAAAGCCATATGTAAAGAATGCCACAAAGATGCAGCAGCATTTATCCAAATGCAACAACTTCACTCAAAGCTCACAGCAGTCAGCCCAGAGTTCCTCTGCTTTCATTCAAGAAGACGATGGTTCACATTCAGCATCAGGCTCCTTATCATCAGCAACTCCTGGCCCACTTGAAAGGCTCTTTGATGCAATGGATAACCATAGCCAGAAGAATGCAGATGAGTGCCTTGCTCTAGCTCTATATGCGACAGGCTCACCCCTCATGCTCACAGTTAATGTGTACTGGAAGAGATTTTTCAATATTATTCGCCCTGCATACTGTCCTCCCACCAGACATGTTTTGTCTACTTATTTGCTGGAGGCTGAGTATAACAGAGTCCAAGAAAAGCTCAAAGAAACGATAGAGATGGCAGACTGTGTTGCAATTATCTCAGATGGGTGGTCAAATGTATGAGGGGAGGGCATCATAAACTACATCGTCTCCACTCCTCTCCCAGTGTTCTTCAAGAGCACAGACACGAAGGACAACAGACACACAGGCACATACATTGCTGATGAGCTGAAAGCGGTCATCAACGATCTTGGATCACAAAAGGTCTTTGCAGTAGTTACTGACAATGCTGCGAATATGAAGGCTGCTTGGGTTCAAGTGGAGGAGGCCTACCCTCATATTACGTTTATTGGGTGCGCAGCTCATGGACTCATCCTGCTCCTCAAGGACATCGTGGGTTTGAGAACCATGGAAACACTGTACAAGAGAGCCAAGTAAGTTGTTAAGTATGTCAGGGGAAAACAGGTAGTTACAGCAACCTACAACTCCAAGCAAACGACAAAGAACAAGAACACCACACTGAAGCTGCCCAGCAACACCAGATGGGGTGGCATTGTCATAATGTACAACAGCCTTCTGGAGGGTAAGGAGTCGCTGCAAGAAATGGCAATATCCCAGTCTGGGGATATGGAAACCACCATCAAGAAAATACTGCTGGATGATGTGTTTTGGGAGAGAGTGGTTAGCAGCCTTTGAGTTTTGAGCCCAGTTTTTGAGTACAGGAACAAGGATGTCTTGCTGCAGTTGTACAGGGCCTTGGTGAGACCGCACCTTGAGTATTGTGTGCAGTTTTGGTCGCCTTATCTGAGGAAGGATGTTCTTGCCATGGAAGGAGTGCAGCGAAGATTCACCAGGCTGATACCTGGGATGGCAGGAATGACATATGAGGAGAGATTGGGTCGATTGGGCTTGTACTCACTGGAGTTTAGAAGAATGAGAGGGGATCTCATAGAAACTTATAAAATTCTAACAGGACTAGGCAGACTAGATGCTGGAAGGATGTTCCCGATGGTCGGGGAGTCCAGAACCAGGGGTCACAGTCTAAGGATAAGGGGTAATCCATTTAGGACAGAGATGAGGAGGAATTTCTTCACCCAGAGAGTGGTGAACCTGTGGAATTCTCTGCCAAAGAAGGCAGTAGAGGCCAATTCATTAAATATATTCAAGAAGGAATTGGATATATTTCTTAAGGCTAAAGGGATCAAGGGATATGGAGAGAAGGCAGGAACAGGGTACTGAATTTGGATGATCAGCCATGATCTCATTGAATGGCGGAGCAGGCTCGAGGGGCTGAATGGCCTACTCCTGCTCCTATCTTCTATGTTTCTATGTTTAAACTACTCTCACCAGTAGCATCTGCAATTGCTCAGATTGAAGGAGATGACGCTGTCTTGTCAGATGTTCTCAGGCTTTTTGCTGATTTAAAAGAACAAATCTGCATTGCCCTACCCACATCCCTGCTGCTCAAAGCAGAGGAGAAGGCAATTGTTCAATTCATACAGACGTGTCAAGAATTTTGTGTCAAGCCGATTCATGCTGCAGCATACATGCTGGACCCAAAGCAAGTTGGGAGACCAATACTTTCTGGAGAACAGATCAACAGCACTTAGAGTGTGATTTCTACCCTCTCAGCCACCTCAATCTGAACGTGGGCAAAGTTCTGGGAAGTCTGGCAAAGTTCCGTACCAAGCAAGGTGTTTGGAATGGGGACAGGATATGGGAATCATGCAAGCATATCAGTGCACATACCTGGTGGAAGGGACTTTGTGCATCTGAGGCCCCGTCACCCATTGCATCGGTGATACTCCAAATCCCACCTGCATCAGTGGCCTCTGAACGAAACTGGTCACTTTTTGGGAATACGCATACAAAGGTGCGCAACAGGCTGACTAACAAGAGAGTGGAGAAACTAGTGGCTATCCGGGCGAACCTACAACTTATTGAGCCAGATACAGAAGTGTCCACCACACAGCTAGACAGTGACACAGAGGAGGAAATGGACATGTCAGAGCCAGAGTCAGAGAATCAGGAGGAGCAATGATGAGTAGAAGACTCAGAAGACTCATGAGTAGAAGACTCAACGGGACAAAATAAGGACAAATTACAGGCTAAATAAGCTGACGTGCTTTTTTATTTTATTTTAGATGGATCTTTTTTGTGGGGGTTCAATAAAGTTCAGAATTGTAACCTACATAAAGTTTTGAAAGCCTGTTTTTATTTGTATGTCTATTTTGATGACAAAGATAATATAAGGGTCAGAGGCAAAAACCATCAGTGTGCAAAAAAATTTAAAATTCCCATGGAAAGTTTCCTCTTTTAAAAATTCCCAAAATTTTGCAACCCTATCCACAACAGAGACAAAATTCCAGTAGGGCAAGGCAGCTAATGGAGGTTTATCCTCTCTGTCTTCAGAAGAATAGCTTGTGGACAGCCCTTTAATAATAATACAAACCATAGCTACACTACCTTGTAACAACAGAGATTGGAACCTGAAAGTTCTTCAGACCTTTGAGAATGGAGGTGCAGCGGGTCAGGACGTCTGTCCATCACTGTGCGTTGGCACAGGCACCGTGCCAAATTCCAAGGACGGGGGTCATTAAAATATTCAGGGTAGGTTCCCGCACCCATAACAGTTTGACAGAGGCGTCTAGTCTACCGAGAGCCAGAAGTTAGCCAGACCCTATACCGGGGAACATAGGGTCTGATGAAAGGGTGGAACTGAAAGAAATCAGTATTTGTAGGGAAATGGTGTTAGGAAAATTGATGGGACTGAAGGCCGATAAATCCCCAGGGCCTGATAATCTACATCCCAGGGTACTTAAAGAAGTGGCCCCAGAAATAGTAGATGCATTGCTGGTCATCTTCCAGAACTCGATAGACTCTGGAACGGTACCCATGGATTGGCAGGTAGCTAATGTTACCCCACTATTCAAAAAAGGTGGTAGAGAAAAGGCGGGGAATTATAGACCGGTAAGCTTGACGTCGGTAGTGGGGAAAATGCTAGAGTCCATTATAAAAGATGTAATAGCAGAGCACTTGGAAAGCAGTGACTGGATCGGACAAAGTCAACATGGATTTACAAAAGGTAAATCATGCTTGACTAATCTACTGAAATGTTTTGAGGATGTAACTGGTAAAATAGATAAGGGAGAACCAGTGGATGTGGTGTATTTGGACTTTCAGAAGGTTTTCGATAAGGTCCCGCATAAGAGATTAGCGTGCAAAATTAAGGCACATGGGATTGGGGGCAAGGTATTGACTTGGATAGAGAACTGGTTGGCAGACAGAAAGCAAAGAGTTGGAATAAACGGGTCATTTTCTGAGTGGCAGGCAGTGACTAGTGGGGTACCGCAAGGATCGGTCCTAGGACCCCAGCTGTTCACAATATATATTAATGATCTGGATGAGGGAATTGGATGTAATATCTCCAAATTTGCAGACGACACAAGGCTGGGGGGAAGGATATGCTGTGAGGAGGATGTCGTGAAACTCCAGCACGATTTGGACAGGTTGGGTGATTGGGCAGAAACATGGCAAATGCACTATAATGTGGAAAAATGTGAGGTTGTCCACTTTGGTGGCAAAAACAGGAAGGCAGATTATTATTTGAATGGTAATAGATTGGGAGAAGGGGAAGTGCAAAGAGACCTGGGTGTTCTTGTACACCAGTCACTGAAGGTAAGCATGCAGGTGCAGCAGGCGGTTAAGAAGGCAAATGGTATGTTGGCCTTCGTAGCAAGAGGGTTCGAGTACAAGAACAAGGATGTCTTGCTGCCGTTGTACAGGGCCTTGGTGAGACCACACCTTGAGTATTGTGTGCAGTTTTGGTCGCCTTACCTGAGGAAGGACGTTCTTGCCATGGAAGGAGTGCAGCGAAGGTTCACCAGGCTGATACCTGGGATGGCAGGAATGACGTATGAGGAGAGATTGTGTCCATTGGGCTTATACTCACTGGAGTTTAGAAGATTGAGGGGATCTCATCGAAACCTATAAAATTCTGTCAGGCCTGGACAGACTAGATGCAGGAAGGATGTTTATGATGGCCGGGGAGTCCAGAACCAGGGGTCATAGTCTAAGGATAAGGGGTAAGCCATTTAGGACTGAAATGAGGAGGAATTTCTTCACCCAGAGAGTGGTGAACCTGTGGAATTCTCTGCCACAGAGGGCAGTGGAGGCCAGTTCATTAAGTATATTCAAGAAAGAGTTGGATATATTTCTTAAGGCTAAAGGGATCAAGGGATATGGGGAGAAGGCAGGGACCGGGTACTGAATTTGGATGATCAGCCATGATCTCATTGAATGGCGGAGCAGGCTCGAAGGGCCGAATGGCCTACTCCTGCTCCTATCTTCTATGTATCTATGTAAGTTGGCGTGCAGCCGCACCGCTCCAAAAAGGGGCACCTGAGGTCCAAATCAGGCTATCAAAAATGCTCCCCAATTTTTTTTTTTAATCACTTGTCAGGACACAATGGAACAACTTGGAAATAACAATTGATCTTTCTGGGATAGACTACCGTATTCCTTCTTCACTTTACTTCAAGCCCATTAAGGGATCCATGCACAGGTCCCAATGGGTCTATCTGGGGTGAGCAGGATGCAATTTCCAGCGTATCCTGGGAATGTCATCAGAAACACTTCCAAAGTTGGCTCTGGATGTTGCGGGAAGGCAATTTGTGGGGGAACTTAGGAGGGGCTGCAACCCAGTGGATCCAAGTTCTGCCTCAAATTGTGGCCTCGTCCACCTAAATTACACCGATACACACCTCCCAAGCAAAAAAAAACTTGTTTTGCAGAATATTAGAAATGGTAACTTAATTTATGCCATAAAGTGTTATGCCATTGAAAACAGTGGTTTAAATGTAATACTCAACAGCAATGTTCCCTTTAAGCTGCGCGGGCGTGCGGCCGCGCAGCAAGCTTGACAGTGCCGTGTAGTAAAAGAAACCGTCCGCTCAGGCTCACAACAGCGGGGGACTTGATAGCAGAGCAAAGTCGCAGCAGCTAATTATCCGATCAGGGAGAAGGGCGGGGCCTCACCCGCCCTGACCAACAGCCGGCTCCACCAATCACCGCCCAACCTTCTGTAACTGGCGTCAACGCTCACCAATAGCTATGGGGGGGGGCGGGTCCTGAGGGTCTGGCAGATGAGCCAATAGCATGTGAGAGGGGGGCGAGTGCTGGATGGCTTCCCCACGGATAGCCAGCCCGGGAAAGGGAATCAGGAAATAACAACAGAAAATGCTGGAAAAACTCAGGCCGGCCAGGCAACATCTGTGGAGAGAAATTAGAGTCAACGTTTCGGGTCAAAACCCTTTATCAAGACTAAAGAGGCACAGGGAATGAAATAGATTAAGAGGCCGGGCTGGGAGAGAACAAAAGAGAAGAGGGGACATTAAGAGGTATTCAAAACGAGACGAGATGGTGATAGGACAAGTGGAGACAAAAGACAGCTCTAGATTAGGGAATCAGGAACTCAGTGAGCTGACCTTTTACAGGATTCAATAGTCCCTTTAACTAAAGATGAGCCTTAACCTGCTCAACGAGACATTGAAAATAATCCCCAGTTCACTTCTTAGCCTCCTATATATTCTGCGTACCCGGGATTTTTTTCGGGAAATTTTTTTTTTTGATTTACTCATGCGCGAAAAATGTGCGATTACCGCATGCACGAAAATGCAACAATTTGGAACACCTTTTGAATCTTGAAGAGGAACTCGCTCATGTCCAGTCATCTTGATTTCTCTTACAGTTAAAAATTAAGAATTTGTTTAGCCTGCTGAATGGCAACTTGCTCTCCTCCTGTCGAATAACTGCATGCTCTTTCGCTGGGAGCAGCCCATCTGAGGTGACCAATTCTTGCTGGTAATAATGAGCGAGAAAAAAACATTACCTTGGAAGTGCGTGTGGGAAAATTGTTTGTTGCAGAAAATTGGAATGGAAATGAGTGGGGTACCTCAAAGATTGACCTTGGGGTCTATAACATTTGTAATGAGGTTGTAGAAAGTAGGACCTCCAAGTTTGCAGTTGATTAACGCAGATCAGATGAGCAATACAACCAAATTCAAAAGGGTCATTTAGGAAATTGGGTCAGTAGATCCCACATACAGATCAATGTAGAAAAATATAAAACTTGTATGGGAACCAATGAATCATAAAAGAATGTTATAGTTATGCTGCAAACTGAGCAATAAGCGACAGTTTTTGTCATTGTGGAAGAATTGTTCAAGCCATTGGCCCAGTGCATGGCTGCATTAAAAAAGAATCAAAGTACTGGGTTGCATTAGAAGAGAGATACAAATTACCAGAGATAATGTTGTGTTGCATGGGAAGTGGAAGGTCTCATCTGAAATGCTGTGCGCACTATAATCTATCCCTTAAGAGAGTACAATGAGGGCAACTATAGTGACACTAGAACTCAGGAATTTAAGTTACAAGAACAAGTTGAAGAAATTGGTCTTATTCTTAATGGAAAGGAGATGGCCTAACAGTTTTCCAAAATTAGGAAATGGATTGATGGAAGTTTCGCAGTTTGTTGGAGGCCTCATCTAAGTTAAGTGTAGGTAACCTCAAATGAATGTCATTGGATATGAATTGGGCTCTCATTTAGCCCAGAGACTTAAAGATGGGGGTATTACCTTTGATCTTGGATTAAGGTATGTTACAAATTTCCTGGGTCTGCAGTAGATATTCTCTGAGGTTCGAAGTCACCAGTCACTCCTATAATTTGAGCTCGCATCTCCTATGATCTGGAGATCTTTACTGCCCAATATCTTGTTCATCATCAGATAGAATCATACAGCACAGAAAGAGGCCATTCAGCCCATCATGCCTGTGCCGGCTCTTTGGTAGAGCCATCCAATTAGTCTCACTCCCCTGCTCTTTCCCCATAACCCTGTAAATGTTTCCTTTTGAAATATTTATCCAATTCCTTTTGAAAGTTATTATTGAATCTGCTTCCACCACCCTTCCAGGCATTGCATTCCAGATCATAACAACTTGCTGCGTAAAAAAAAATTCTCCTAATTTCGCCTCTGGTTATTTTGCCAATCACCTTAAATCTGTGTCCTCTAGTTTCTGACCAGCCTGCCAGTTTCTCCTTATTTACTCTATCAAAACCCCTCAAAATTTTGAACACCTCTATTAAATCTCCTCTTAACTGTCTTTGCTCTATGGAGAACAACCCCAGCTTCTTTAATCTCTCTAGATAACTGAAGTCCTTCATCCCTGGTACCATTCTAGTACATCTCCTCTGCACCCTCTCCAGTCCTCAAGATATTAGAACCTGACCTGTGATTGCATGATGTGAAGAGGGGAGTCAGGGGGAAAAAAGAGATAAAGTGAAGATATCAAGTCATCAACTCTTCAAAGACTCCAAAAAGTATTTGTGCAAAGAACAAAAATAATGAAAGATCTGAATTTGCTGCTGTTGAGTAGGGTGTTGTTGTTGTTAGCTGCCCATGGACACAAAAGTCACGCTCAGAGGAGTTTGTTGCCCACCCAGTACAAGTAAAAATTAGAGGGAACATTGCTCAACAGTACATTTGGTTGGAGTTGAATCTGAGCCTATCAGATAGGTTGCTCCTCTGTGACCAGCATTACAACCTATTTAAAAAAATACTCCAAACATCTATTTTAAGGTTTAAAATGGGATTAGTCATTAAAGAAACTAGCCTATCTTTATAGGGAAAAGGGAGGTGGCTGAATGATAGAGAGACAAAAGAATTGTTTTGTACAACAGGACTTTATAGTTGGGGGGAGGGGAGAAAGCAAGATTTTGGTTTGACCCAGCTCAGTCATGTCATCACAAATTAAATCAAAGGCTAATTACTTGGAAAATGGCAACTTGCAGTGTGTGGGGATAGAAAAAGGATTGATTTTGTATTTAAAAGATTAGTGCACTTTTATTTTATATCCAAGATAGACTTAATGTCCTTTTAGTTCATATTTGTGGATTTTCCCTTTTTAATTGAAAGAGCTCTTAATGCTGCAAATTACATTAAAAATGGTATTTGATTATTTAAATAGAGAGCTGTGCAAGCCATAAACCTCATATGTGAAGTCTGATTTAAATTCAAAATTTTCTAAACATACAAATGTCACTAGATTCTTTGAGGCCAATAATGCAATGGCTGCTACCCAGTGCACTGTATTATCCAATGCGGCAGCCCATGGCCTACACAGGATGTGCTCAGCACTGCACAGTGCAGGCCCAAAGCTCTGCCAGTACTCAGCGCCTGCACACCAATTGAGCGCAAGTCTGATTAAGGCCTAGAATTTATTTAAATAAAGCCCAAACCCCATTATGCAGCTGGAGCACCTGAGCTTCAGTCACTCAGTGCTAATTATAAACAGGCTTTACAAGAGAGGCCATGACAGAAAATTTCTTAATTTGTTTTTAACCTTCAAACAGGACCACACAACATTATCCTCCTCTTCTTTCTTGACCCCCAAAGTCCAATCATTTAGTGGAGTTGATGTGCCCCAAACAAGTGGGACAGAGAAAACAATTGAGGCTCTCTAAGGGCAGCCAGCAGCCCTTCAATGAGCATCCAAAGTCCCATCTCCATAACCTCGGAACTCTCCCAGCAGTCATGGGTCATATGATGGTAAATTATGCTAATCAAGTAGCCTCATATTATGGGACAAGGTCAACTATGTGGGGCACAGGCAGGTGTGGTGCCAGGTCTGTATTATCCACCCCATTATAAATAAGATCTCAACTGTCCTGAACCGCCCTAGGAATTATACTGTGTGAATACAAACCCGGTCATCTTTAGGCTTTTAAAACGCAAGCCTGGTGTCATTCGATCACTACTTCCCAATTTATCTTAGAATCATAGAGTGATACAGCACAGAAGGAGGCCATTTTGCCCATCGTGCCTGTGCCGGTTCTTTGGTAGAGCTATCCAATTAAACGCAGTCCCTTGCTCTTTGCCCTTCAAGTATTTATCCAATTCTCTTTTGAAAGTTACTATTGAATCTGCTTCCACCACCTTTTCAGGCAGTGCATTCCAGATCACAACAACTCACTGTGTAAAAAATGTTTCCTCATGTCGCCTCTGGTTCTTTTACCAATCACCTTAAATTTGCGTCCTCTGCTTACCCACCCTTCTACCACTGGAAAGAGTTTCTCCTTATTTACTCTATCAAAATCTTTCACGATTTTGAACACCCATATCAAATCTCCTCTTAACCTTCTATCTTCTGCTCTTTCCAATCTTGGTGTCAAAGCACTATATACTTTGTCCTTCATCTTGGTTTCTGAGCAAAGAAAAATAATTGAACTAAAGCAAAACACGCCAAAACCTCTTGTGACAGGACCAATGCAGCAATAACAACTTGCATTTATTCAGCGCCTTTAACAGAGTAAAACTTCCCAATGCACTAGTGTAAATCAATCTATTTCCAATGAAAATACAATCACTATATCCTTAAATATTAAAGGCACATTCAGCCAGACAGAAATTCTTGAATAGAAATAAGCAGCCATTTTTATACTAACCAACAATGGATTAACCAAATCCACCTCCATTGCTCCAAGATTCTTACTTTTTATTTAAAACATAGTTATTAGTTATGAGTTCTAGCTAAAGTTCCCACCCAAAATACTTCTGGTGAAAAAATCTCAATAGGTGTCCACTTGTATCCTCAAGTATTAACATTTCTGGACCGGCAATGTTTTGCACAAGCAAATCGCCTCATGCCTCTATGGTCAGGAGTTTAAGAGTTGGTAGAACACACCACAACTACCATTTCCTTACAAAGACTGAATTCTCTACTCCCAGAAAAGAAGTCACAATTCTGTTCATCTTATGCTCCTGTTGACCAACAAAGCATTTTGAAGGTTTAAAACAGATAAATGGGCTCATGAACCACTTTCTCACTTTCCCAGTCATAAAGTTGATGTTAAGTAAGGAAAAAAAGAAAGACGGTGTGGTAGTATGCTTTTAAATATTACCTGTATATTGGATATGTATCTATAATACTGTATAAGGTCCAGCTTGATATCCAAACCTTTTAATATTACCCTCTCAAGCTATACTCCTTTAAATAAATTATACACACTTAATTGGTCAGATTTGCTCAGAAAGGACAATGGCCCACATTTTGCGGTCAGCAGTGAACGCCGCTCACCATTCATTGGACTTTCACTTGCCCACAGTCTTTCTGTGGGCTTTTACACTGTGATTTGCAATAATTAGAGAGCCAAAACTGCACGGCACCCTCTTCAGGGGACAGGGGATCTGCGTGAACAGGGCATATCTCCTCAACCAACCAATCAGATTGAAGAATCCTTACTGAGACACTTTGGCCGCGAATTTAATCCTGGAGGCGGGTCAGCTGGTTTCCGGGTTCCGGTCCCACCCCCAACTGTCTCCGCTCTGCAGACGTGATTTTCCCTTGATTGGCATTGTTAAGCCCGCAGCGGGCTTACCGGCCAATTAACAGGAAGCGGGTCTGATGACGTCATTTGATGACGCGTTATCTGCCAGTTTCCTTAAAGGGACCATGCACAATTTTATTTTGACAGTTGATCGGTCAGTGTTTGACAGCATTGAGGTGCTGCAAACAGTGACAATCACTGCACAAAGGTGAACACTTGCACCCAGGCTCTCCAATGACTCCCTCCATATGCTTATGGAGGGAGTCACAGCACGCAGGGAGGTTCTCTTCCCTTCCAAGGGCACCAACTTACCTTGAACCTCCACCCAACACTATGTATCTACTTTATCACTTCCCCATCTCACTAGCAACCCCTCACACTCACCCTCATCCTACTGCAAGCATACCAACTAACAACACATAAGGGTAGGTACTTGAGAGGTTTAGCCAATGTCCATGTGAAGTTTCTGGTAATGTGTTATCATACAGTGTAATATCTTTTTCCAAAAGTGCCCCTTATTGGACAGATCTGAGCGCACATTGAGAAGTGTCTTACTGAGTTCCAGTGATTGTTCAGTCATAACTCCCCCGCTATAGTGATATGTGTGCATGGAATGGGTTGGACATTAAAGGGATGCTTCACGGTGCTGGTGTGGGATGGTGTCAACCTGGCGCATCATGTGGCAGCCAGGGTTTACATCATCAAGTGAAAAAAATCTGGCCATTGTGATGCCTCCCGGTCTACAATTTTTGTCAGGGGCTGATGCCCTGTGTCCAGTGCAGCATCAGGAGGGTGAGGAGGAGGTTGGCGCTCCTGGTGCTGCTGTTGTGGCGCTGCCACGGCTGCTCTTCCTCCGAATCTGACGACCAGGATGAGAGGATGTAAATGGTTCCCATCCCATTGCTATAGATTTCAGTTGAGGCAAGAAGCTTGCAAGCGCACACTCAAAGTGGCCTGAAATTATTCCAATCAGGTAACATTGCTGATGGGTGTCTGCTTGATTTGCAAAATCTTATCCCAAACCTTCAACAACAAAGTTGTTGCATTTGAATGTCAGCCATGTTACAGGAGTGATTTTAAAGTACTGCACCAATGACTACAAATCATGTCCTCCAGCAACTCGTCTCCTTGCAGCTGGCGTATTTCTGACAAGACGGGAATCAGGAGCCAGAAGCACGACAATGGGAAACCACTATAAAAATAGGATTAGCAAAGCAGTTAACAGGCTGTTAACTGCTTTAACTACCTGTCCCACCAGTTCCAGTTGGGTCAGTTTGGGACTGGGTGACCCGACACTCCACTCACGAAAATCGCGTGCGGGCGGGATGGAGGCGGGTTGGAAGTCTGAAGCCATTTTTTCCGATTTTAATTGCCGACCCACCTCCAAACCCGCCTCCTCAGGGCTATTAAAATCGAACCCGCAGAGTCTAAACCAGAAAGTGTAAGTTAGAATATTTAATTCAATGTGAAATCATGTACAGAAAGCGAAATAAAGAGAGGAAAAGAAAGATGAGATTAAGAGAAAGAGATAGAGACAGAAAGAAAATGTTAAAAAAATGTAATTTAAAAAAATTTCCAACAATAATTAAAATCTGAACGAATGAGACTCCACACTTGTAAAAGTAAATTTTCAGTGCCAGAGAGATTGTTTGGCAGTAATTAAGACTTACCATGGCGTTGAAAATTCACTTACACTTGAGTGGGCAAGCCCTAACTTTTTCTGGTGTGTTTAGTGGGCAAGTACCCCAACTTCATGTCTTCATGTGTTTGAATGCCAAGTCTCTGGGCGAGGTACCGGTGGAGCCAAGCTTGTGGACGAGCAGGGCTTATCGGACAGAAACCTCCTGATTTCCACGTTTAACTGCGCATGTGCGGCCGCCAGAAGTTGCTGTCTGATTTTCTTCTTAATAACGGTGAGCGCTGATTGCCTCACCGTTATTCCTACCGCAAAACTGGGCCATTCTCGCTGCTTACAGGACTTTTTATACAATGCAGTATAGAGGCAGCACATCATGCCACGTGTTGTGTAGATATTTGCAGCAATTGTCATGTTGCACACATTTCCCTACTAACAGTGTCACTGTTGTTAATTCGCCTGGCTGGTGTCACACATCAAAGATATGCAGCACACTGTCAGCTACCATCTGCACCAAAAACAGATAGTGACACAAAAATGAAACCAAGACGAGATAAAACCCCCCAAATTGCCACACAATCCCAAACCCACTGTAAAATCTCCCTCCACAGCTGAATTCAGGGCATTAAACCATTATGACATCATCAAGGAATTCTCAAAAGAACCAAATCAAGCTCAGCTGTCCTCTGGAGACCTTTCACCCAATCAATTTCTAGCATGCAAATGAGGTGACATTGAATGTCACATTATGCTCAACTTCTGTGACATTAAGAAAAGGTCATGTCAACCATCATTATTTGTGTATCACAAGGATACCATCCAATTTACTGTCAATGCACAATGCAGAAGTGAAGGGGGAAAGGCAGTAATTACACTATATGAAGTGGGGAAATATGACACCTTTCTACAGAATATCTGTTAACATTTACAACAAATGCAGAACTTAATTCTGTATATTCAAGTAGAGCATTTTATTTGAACATCCTGTACTTCCCACTACATAATTCATTATTCTCCATTTCTATGTGTGTAATGCTGACACAAGCTGCTTCAGGAAACTACAGCCTAATTAAGCAAGGACAGTTTTAGCTATAGGCCTAGTACAGCTTGCTATCAATAGTATCTTGCTGAGTCTTGATTAACCATGTATTGCATTCTGTCTGCTGATGTGTTTGTGAGGAAACTGGATTGGAAATCTAGGTTTCTAGGCTTTTTAAAAAAATGGCCAAGTCAAACATACCAAATGATAATATAGCATCACAGCTGCTACCATGCTTATGCCTAATATCCTTCAGTATAATTACAAACAACGTCTAGTGCACTGCATTTTCACCCTTTAACAGAAGCTGTTGAAACTGAAAATGTTTATGTGGCAGGAGATTCCATTTTCATGCCACTGCAGCTCTTGTTGGCACTAGTTCAGGCTTTTCTTGTCTTTCTAATTCCCTCCTCTCATCAGTTCTCCTCCTAGCTCTGCCATGCCCTATGCCTTATTTTTGCATTTGTAGCCTAGCTGTGCTTCAAAAAGAGAGAGAAAAGGACAGTACTTAAAATAATTCAAGATTTGATCAACCATGAAGCTTAATTTTTCACTTGGGCTAATAGTCAAGCCAACATATGAAATGATTCACTGAAATGAAAGTGTGTGCACGTATGTGTACATATATACTTTCAAAGATATAATATGAATATAGCGTGTATGCATGTAATAAAATAATTTGAACTCGTAAACACAGAACAAAAATCTTTCAAAGTCATCCCCCGAGGGCTTCTACAAACATGTCACTTATTCAGCAGCTGTCAATCCCCCTCCAAACTCCCCTTTCTCCAACACCGCTGCACCCCCCCCCCCCCACCAACCCAGCCAATCAGAAGATATAAATGACAAGATGGCACTACAAGCATTTGCAAGCTGGCTAGCCTCATTTTGAATGATACAATGAACACAAATATGCCAACACACATGCTCTCCTCTGTGACTATCATTGGCAAAAATCTACATAACTTCACTTTTAATTGATATTTTATTCTCACACAAACACACAAAAAGAAAGGGTAGGGTGACATACATTTCGAGAGACTTACAAGAGGCAATACTGGCTGTGGCAAGCAGAAAGCATCAGAGCAAAACACAACCTTTACCCGAAAACCATCGTAATACTTGTGCGCATGCCAAGTCTAGCTTTTGTGGCTTCTATTTACATAAAAGCTGAGGGGGAGGGACACAATCTTACCACATAAAAGAGCCCAAGCAATCCAACTTTCAACAGGCTACAAGACTTTAATTAAACCTCCGTTTACACATATGAATGAACACAAGAGGTACAATAACTTCCAGAAGGAAAGGCATGCAACATTCACACACTTACCACATAAAGCCTCCAAGTAATTTTTCTTTCAAAAAGAAAATCTCAGCATTAGAAATTTTTCATATCTTTACCACAATACAAAGCTTAAGATATTACGTGCCAGGATTTATATTGTGAGGGCAACAGGATGCAAAGGAAATCACTGCTTGATACACATTCATTTTTTATTCAGTCCTGGAATTTTGCCACTTTGCAGAGAGCTAGGCCACATACGATGCATATGAATGGTGTTAGTAAAAGGATGCATCACACCACCTGCCGGATATTCCTCATTCTGTGATAAAGCATCGCAAAGCCAATTAAAGGCACTGATGTCATACTTTCTAAACAAGTACGCTCCTCAATGAGAGAAGCAGAAAGTGAATTTTCCCTGAATTGCACAAATCAAGAGCAATTTGTGCGACCACATTATAGTAATTTTAGGGAAGGTGCAGCTTTCTGACATTTCCAACATGCTGCCATTCATCGGTGAAACATGAGATTGTCCTTGTGACTCTCTATTTGCTGACCTTGATGGAGGCATCAGATGAAGGCACCAGGTCATTGTCCACAAGGGTGAGTTTTTTTTATAATCCGGCAAAATTATGCCTGATTCACATTTTCACACCACTCAGTTGTCTAAAATCAGGTCATTCGACTGTCCTCTCAGCCAGGGAGCTGGCATTTGACACAGAAAGACCTAAAGAATTTTTTTATTTAAAAGGGCACAAAAAGATTGAAATTACTAGTCCATCTCCTGTGGCTTCACGCATGCTACATCAGAGAATATGGTCTCTTTCTGCTGTCTTTGTGTTGCTGTTTCTCTTAATGCCTCTCCTCTTTGATACGGTCTTTCTTTCAATTCTGCTTCTCTCTTTTTCTTCTTTCCTTTGGGGTGGGAGGTAGAATGAAGTAAGACATGGTGTAGCAAGGAAAAGAGCCACCAATGGCTGTAGGCTACATTTCGGATGAGGGTTGTGGGTTAAATGTGGCCTTGAGTGACTCCCTTCCCATTCCCTCTCCACACCAGCTCGCTCCCCTCATATACCCTACCCACTTCAACCTCCCACCACCCCTCACTCCCACCCTAGACAATTACCTAGACAATCCCTTTATTGTCTCCTTGCTCTACTGTCACCCACGTTACTCTTATCCATCCACCCTCTCCCTCCCCACTTCCATTTGTTCCGTCCAAGAGCAGGTGATAAGTGGCCAGAGGCCCACTCATCCTAAAGCAGCTTCTCTCCACCCTTTCGCCCCTCCCCTGACCCTACCTTCTTGTTTCCCCACAACAGGCTTTGTTTACTTTCAAAATATAATTTTTCTATATTAAAAAGAAATTAAATTAGAATGAGGAAAACTACGTCAGCCTTTTTTCTCTATGTCTTTTCTTTTCTCTCTTCCCTTTCATCCCCTCCCTCTCTAGCTCATAAGCGTTGGAGAAATTAAAATTTCTATCTCACAGGTGTAAGCAATTACCATTGATCTATTCTGTCATCAAAACACAGGTGAGGTAATTTTTTCCCCCCCAGAGTATCATTTTAATAACATCTATTGGAATTGAGAAAACAGACAAGTACGGATTGTCAAATATAGTAATGTAATTTACATGAAGTTTAAATTGGCCATTTCTATTGGCTGCGAGGGGCTTCTTCGATTAATGGCTCCTACGGTTTCCATTTTGCCACTTTTATGTCCCAAAGTTCATTGTCAGCCTGTAAAATAACTTACTCTATCTGGCCACAGTGGATTTTGTCTTCTAGTTTTTGAACATCATGTTTTATCAAGTTAAACCTTTCATTGATGATCTGCTACTGGTGTAAGGGCTTCATCCTGAGGTATAGTTTGCAGGGCACTAAGAATTCTAGAGTATAGATTTCTCAACTTTACATAGAATTACATCAAATATACAGCACAGGAACAGGCTATTTGCCCCAGCTAGTTAGTACTGCTGTTTATACTCCACATAAGTAAAATAACTTCCATTCTATCTGCCTCATCTCAGCCTTTCAGCTTCTCATGAGGATTCTGGGCCACAGCAAGACCCAAGATGCAATTAGAACCCAAACATGATTTTAACTGGGTGTGACAGAAGCTTTGCCCAGTAACCAACTGAGTAAAACCTTGTGGGATTGGCTTTAGGCACTGACTGACTGACCAGAAGCACTATTTAAAGGGGCATTCAAGTACCGGCACTCAAATCATAGGGGGCTCTGTGATTCGTGATTTTTCAATGGATTTTGGGCTTGGAGATTGCCTGTTTCTGTCTTTTTTTTTCCCCCATTACTCACCCTGATTAAGCTCTCACAGCTTATCATTTTCAATCCATTGCTTTGGATGGAAGAACAGTTAGAGGAAGAGGAACAGCAGCAGCCTCAATAATCGACAGGTGGGATGGCTGGAAGACAGGTGAGGGCTTTGCATGCCTTTGTGAGGCACCCGCCTACTCATAGAAGGCCCACAGGGTCTATAAGCCAAGAGTCATTATCCTGGATATGGCTGTGTAGCACTGCATCAGTAGGCCTTCACTAGCCAGGCTGTTGCTGATCTATGCCGCCTCCTGCTGCCTGTTGGCCCAGGTGACCATTCTTTGCCAGTGGCAATCAGTGTCACCACTGCCCTTAAATCTTCTTGCCTCAGGTACCTTCCAGTTTGTTACAGGAGACATCACCTGCATCTCCCAGTCTGCGGTGCACAGCTGCACCAAGTAGCTAATGCCCTCATTTAAATGCCGCCTGGGATTTAAAATACCTCAGGCCTGAAATTTAGGACAGGTTTTGTACCCGCCCCACCTCCACCTGCCTGAAACCCAGTTAAAATCGACCTAATTTTTTCAAAAAGCATTTTGAAAGAATTGTGGGAGCCCAGTGGCCAGATTGCAGTGAGGAGTTTAAAGGCATTTTCCATTATAAATGTGGATATAGGAGTTCATAATGGAAGAACCTGACACAAAATTATGACAAAAAATGTGGCAACAGGAACTGAAGTGGCAGAGACAGGAAGCGGTTATAGATGCAAGTTTTAAAAAATAAATTATATATAAAGGACAGCCTTAACACATAGTACAAGACTGAATACCTAGGTGACAAAGGCATTTCATAATACATAGTAAACTATAGCAACTTATAACGATATCTTCAAACTACTGAGGCCTAAATATGTTTCCATCAAATCGATAAAAGCCGATGATGATAAACCACAAGAGTCATTGTTCCCGACACAACTCTTTGAAAGCTTCTAAAAACTCAGACAACAATGAACAACTGTCTCCACTGTAATGGAGAATCAAGGATAGGAATTGGCCACAGTTATGAGTCGATCTTAATGGCCGGACTTCATTTACATAAATGTTCCTAGAGTCCCAGCCAAACCTGGCCGATGGACGGCAATGGGAATTTGGTGACAGGGGGTGCAGTTGGGGACCCGCAAGAACTGTCCACGGCAGTCAGTGTGAGGCGGGGTCTGGAGGCGATGGAGGTGGTGGTGCAGAAGCAATCGAGGGTGGGGGGGTGTTCCCACTGCGGTCAGGGGAAGGCCGAGGCTGGGGAGGCTCAAGGATTCCTTGCGACGCCTGGGGGGAGCACTTCTGCTCCTCCTGACAAAAGTTTTTTTTTTAAACTTATGTTGTCCTCTTCTGGCCAGACGGCGCCTCCCACCATGGTTTTGCTGTCGGGCAGCACACAGTGCGGGACTCCCCCTGACTTTTCGTTAAGACATCATTGGGCTGGAATTTTTGAATTTAAAATGGGCCCTCGCCTGCCTGTAGCCTCGACTGACTTGAAAGTTGGCAAAGATGAAATAGAGCTGAGCGGGAATGGAGCAACATCAGGACGATAAGTTAGTTCAGCCTAATTTTAGCCCCTCTCATGCACCATTCTTGCTAGGCAACACATCAGCAATGCTCAAATTTTCCTTTATATAAATTTAAATGGGAGCATTTGCAGGAGCCATTTTCCAGAAAAAAAAGTTAACAAAAAGTAAAAAATGCTCATCATGCCTCCAAATCTTCATCATACTGTGACCCGGAGGAAGATAAATTTGAGTCACAGAGGAGAGCCTAATACACATGTGACATGTATAGCTTTCCAGTGTCAGAACCACAATCTTAACTGTATCCAATAACTGTGCGCTTATACCAGAGCAGCTGGCCAGTAAAATAAAGTTGTGACCTCAACAGCAGCTGTATATGTACACTGTCCAACTATACCAGTTATAATCATAATATGGACATGGGGTCATTTGAGGTACACCTCCCGTTTATCTCTAGACTTTCAGCAAACTTGTTTGCTCCATTCGTGACCTGCCAGCCTATGGTATACTGACTGAGTTGGCATTTAATGCTGTTTGCTTCCTTTTCTCATATTCTTCAATGTTGTAAGGAAAGCAGGCTTTTTGAGTTTGCATGCAGCAAGTGAAAGGGCTTATTAAAATATTATTCTTTACCTGTTTTTTCCTCTTCCATTGGGGAAGTGCTTGATTTCCTCAAATCAAAAAAACTCATTACGTGCTTCCCAGCATGTTGCAGCATTCCTGAGACTGGTCCTCAAACAGACACTGGTAGGAAATTTGGCTCTCAACAAAAACATTAAGAAACACTGACTTATACAGTCCCTGTGCCTTATCTCACCATGCAGCAAGGATCATTGTAAGTCAATAGTGCACTTTTTAAAAATCTCTCTCAAAGATGAAATGAGCATCAATTCAACATAACTTACCAATTATAAGCTATTGAAAGACTAACTAAATTCCATCCATAAAAATGATTTATTTTGGCTGTTCTTCAGCCACATCACCCATAGACAGGGGCTATAGGAATGACTTCCATTCCTCACTAAAAAAAATGAATGTTGTTTACCTGAGCTTGTGCCATCAAAAATTGCTTTTGGAGAACATTCAAAAGCTTTTCAATAGAGCTCCACAAAGGTCATATGAAGTGAGTGATGTAGAAACTAGTGCAGTTTAATAACTCATTTATGATGAGACTTGGTACTGCAGTCCATGCTCAGTATTTAAAATTACACAAGCAAATTCAGTGCACTGTTTTTCAATTCTGTGAGTCAGCAGCTTAATTCAGTGCTTGTACTACCTTTTTATATTATTTAATAAATGCCTGACAAATATATGAACTATGTAAGTGAACATTTTAAGATGCGCTGAGGCTGATAATGTGATCCTGACTGCAGCGCTGGAACCACTGCTCTAGAAGCACTGCGTGCGATTGAGCAGATGCCCCATAATGTAAGACCGGCTTCTTATAATATTGAAGTGTTGCCCCTGGTGCACAGCGCACAATGCCGAGTTTTCTTAGTGGGATTGGATCTTGTACAACAACAGCAAATAAATGGCAGCTCAAATCCTTCTTGGGGGAGGGGAGCGGCAGTCAGGGGAGGATTTCGGTACTAGAGGAAAATCAATCTTTTGAGGCACAACGGTCGGCAGGTGGTGGCCTGGGTGGCACTACTGCATTTCTAGAACACCCAAAGGGGAAAAAATTAAATTGGGTCTCTCCTTCAGCACTTGTGGAGCACTGCTCAGGCACTCCAGACACAGTATGAGGAATAGCCCTAATTGAATAGGGTTTGGGGGCTCAATGAACCTAACACAATGTTACTGTGCACTATATTAATGTACTAAGCCTGGATGACTTCACTAGGCAGACTAAGCATATTGGACATGGAGCAGGCCTCAGACCTTTGTGGCCAAAGCATTGGCTGATGCACTTCACCAAAACAGACACCAGCCATTGCATTATTGGCGTTTCTTGTGTGCATGCACATCATTTTCCTTTTTCTTATATTGTCAAGTATATGAGAGAGGATAAGAGGCAGGCAATATCTGGTGGTAGAGAGAAGCAATGTCTGAGGAGGAGGAATTCATCAGGCTTTTAGGTTGTCAGTTTACAATCAGGTTGTAATAACAGGAACCCAAATTGGCACTAGATAGGAACTACATCTAAAGTTAGTTCTGGTTTGCAGCGGTGCCAACTCCAAATAATAATTTCAGTGATTTAGGGTGGCAAATTGAGGCCAAACTCAGTGACTGTATTTGACCTCTATTTGACCCTATAATAGGAGTTTACAGTGCACATTTGTAGTACCACAGCCTCCACTATGCAATTACCAAAAATTACCCATCAAGAATTGCTGTGGCCAATTGTGTACAATTATAGCCAGCTCCATCTGACTGAATATTCCTGGCTATATGGTCTATTACTGTACAATTACCAAATCCCATACCAAGTAGTAACTACGGCACTGGATACAGGGCCCTCCGAGATTAAACAGAAAATTAAGTTGGTTGTGACTTTTCTATCTATAATTAAAGTATAATAAGTTCGCACATAAGCTAATATAAATGTAAAAGTACAATTTTATCTCCATTTATGATGCTCAAAATGCAATAAGACTGATAACTTGGCTCAGTCAGTAACACTCTTGCCTCTGGGTCAGAAGGTTCCGGGTTTCAGCTCCACACCAGATTTTGAGTACGTAATCAAAGCTGACAATCCAGTTTAATCTAGTTTTCATTTAATGAGGAATCAAAATTCAGCACTCCCACGCAAGGCAGCACACTGCAGAGTTGGAAATAATACTACAATATTGTATCTCGATTATCTGACCCATGCTTTCTTCAAGTGCGGCTACTTGGGAGCCTAGGATCTGTGACTTTATCCTCACGTGCCATTTTATCAAGTTTCTCGTGTGCAAACAGGATTCCACCACCCTCTTGTCCCCTCCACCCCTTGCCTGACTCTTGCTGCCTGTTCCATGGAAAGCTGACAGAAAATAACCATTCTGAGACAGGCATGGTGAGATTTGCCCTATCAGTGAAGATAGAATGCTTTGCGTCTGTGTCACTTGCTACATAGCAGTCAGAAATAAAGGGGAAAAAAAGACTTGCATTTATATAGTGCCTTTCAAGACCACCGGATGTCCCAAAGCTAATGAAGTACTTTTCGAAGTGGAATCACTGTTGTAATGTAGGAAATGCGGCAGTTAATTTGTGCACAGCAATATCCCACAAACAGCAATGTGATAATGACCAGATAATCTGTTTTTGTTATGTTGATTGAGGGATAAATATCGTCTAGGACACCAGGGATAACTCACCTGCTCTTCTTCGAAATAGTGCCATGGGATCTTTTACGTCCACCTGAGAGAGCAGACAGGGCCTCGATTTAATGGCTCATCCGAAAGACGGCACCTCCAACAGTGCAGCACTCCCTCAGTACTGCACTGGATTGTCAGCCTAGATTTTTATGCTCAAGTCCCTGGAGTGGCACTTGAACCCACAACCTTCTGACTCAGAAGTGAGGGTGCTACCAACTGAGCCACAGCTGACACTAGTACAAATAGAAAAAATTCCCCCTGATAAGGATAAGGGAGTGTCTGGAAAACTGCAACACAAATTAACAAGAATTTTAGATCGGCGATATGCACAGAAAGAAGTGAGCCATCAGACCATTCTGAAAACATTAATGCATAGAAAATGCTGCTGTATTTACAGTATAGAAAAAACTCACCTCAATATAAAACACAGCATGCAGCTTCTACTGGAAAAAAAACTTTCCTAGTACAATTCACAAAGTAGTCTTAAAAGTAAAATCTAAAAAATCTCTCGAACCAATCCTTCAACATTGTTTTTTTTTCTCCTTGCAAGACACCCCCCCGCCCACCCCCCTCCCGCCCCCACACTGAATATACTAACTCTCACCTACTCACTGGCATGCAGAAGTGTTCGTGAATGACATGTTGGCAGCAAAGCAGACTTATTCACACATTCTCCTCTTCTTCTGCATGACAGGACTCTACCCAGCAACCACTTCAGTCGCTATGGCAACATTTGGTCTCCAGTGAATGAAATATTTGAAGTATATACTAAATAAGACTGAGAAAATATGCTTCAGTTTATTCAATCCAAATGAAAAGCTTTCCATTTTGCAATTTTTTTAAATGTGCTCTTGATGCTTAAAACAATGGCTTTTTTCTGCTTTGCTCTTTTTCAAAATTCCTGGGGAAGATACACAACATATTATGGCCATTTATTGAATTATTATTATACAGGCTGGCATTGCTGAATAATGAATTTGTTTCTTTTTTAACACACTCACTTTAATTTTAGGAATTGATATTTATTTCACAGTATTCTTGCTACTTTATAGATAAAAAGAGCCTCATTCACTCAAGAACTTTTTCAATTCTAATCCCAATTCATATTGCAAATTTCAAAGACCAGTGGGCTTCAGTGCTTCCAGCAGATGTATTACAGTATTAGTGCCTCACAACTGTGCTGTCAATCATCATAAAACAAGTTAGCTAACAGAGTAGGAATTTTTACATGTTAATTTTATGCTGCATTTTACAAGAGGTAACTAGTGTCAACTTGTCTTACATCTGTAACTGATATGAGTAACTTGGAAGATTTCTATAGTTTTGATACATTGGAACATTCCTGATAGCACTATTTTGTGCACAAAGACATTTGTAGGCAGTATTTGTATTATTCATAGTATTTATAAAGCACCATATGACACCAAAACATCTAAAGTACTTCAGAGAATTAAATTACTTTAAAACATGGGGGAAAAATTTGGTTACTTTGCGCCTCCAGTTGGCGCCTTAAGAGAGCGCTAATGGGGCGCAAAGCAACTAGCGCCCGGGCGCGGCGATGTTTGAGCCGCTCGCGAAATTGACCAGACATTTTGCGGCGGCGCTAAACACGACTGCCACAATCTCCTGTGCCCGCAGATCGTGACGTCAGTCGAGCGTGCAACGCCCCGATAGCGCCTCGGACCTGATATTGAGTAGCGCCCCCTGCCTTTCCACCTGCTGCTAACAACGACAGGTTAAGGGGAATGTTTTGCAGTCGGGAAGGGACTTGGGGAGCGCTATTTAAAGACGACCGCTTCCTGCCTTTTTTTGTCGGCGACATTTTTGCAACACGCACTGAGAGAGAGAGAGATTTCTGGAGAGATTCAACGCTGTGTGAAGGAGTTTTGGGTACTGAGCAGTACTTTGCAGGTTCATTTTGATTTGACCTTCCTTGCATCGATTTAGAAGAGATTATGGGAGCTGCACTCGGAGCTCTTTCCCTGGGCCTCTCCATTGTTCTTTCCAGCAGATTTGATGTACAGGTCTCTCCAGGCCAAGATTCAAGGCTGCAATGAGCAGGGTGTGGATGGAGAGCAAGATCGACCCTCCCCTTTAAGAACTGGCCGGCGCCAGTATGTCTGTGTTCCATTGCTGACTGACACCACATGAGCTTCGCCAGCACCTTAAGAGAGGTGTGTAGCGTCTGATTTAGCGCTCCAATCACCTCCAGGGGCGATAGAAGCCAAGCTTGCAGTCGGAGGCGATAATTAGCGACAGGCGCTAAGCTTTGCGCCTAGCCGATAATTGCGCCCCAAACAGGGCGATACCAAATTTCTCCCCCCATGGGTGTTGTTATGTAGGCAAATCAGACAGACAGACTGACTTGCATTCATACAGCGCCTTTCACGACCACCAGACGTCCCAAAGCACTTTACAGCCAATAAAGTACTTTTTGAAGTGTAGTCACTGTTGTAATATGGGAAACATGGCAGCCAATTTGCACACAAGCAAGCTCCCACAAACATCAATGTGATAATGACCAGATAATCTGCTTTAGTGATGTTGGCCGGCAGCCATTCTACACTACCAACATTCCAGCCATGAGAGGAATTAATTATTCTACTTTCTTTATATTGGGGTTCAATTGCAACCCTACCCGTCCGGAAAACTGGATGGATGGACAGCTAAAAACAAGGTTACTTACCCGCTCAGGTTCCGACCATAAAGATATTAACTTTCAAGATTTTGCAGGCAAATGACACGCCCACCTGAAACAGATGGGCGCCTCATAAATCTATACAAATCGGGTTCCTACTACGTCAATAGTTTCTGCCAGGACGAGCGAGGAAGCCACTGTAATAGAAATAGGTCTGCAGTTCGTCTGAAGACAGAAGAGGCCCTTCAGGTAAGCCTCCAACTTTCCCTGTGGGGCCAGGAGAAGCAAGACTCCGGGAACAGAAGAAAGGTCACGGCCTCTTTTGCCCTGGTCTCCTCCCCTTCCCTCTCACGGGACCCTGCCAAAACCCCCTCCCCCGCCACGTACCTGGAGCCGGCAACTGCTCTATGCCCTCTTCATACCCATTCCGGGCAGCAAGTGGTCCACCGCCATATGAAACCCAATGTTTAAAATCACTCTAGCCTCCTGCTGCCTCTGCCGGCAATATATTAACACGCCGCAGCAGTTTGCCATCAGAAACCTGCTCCAAGTTAAAATCCGCACCATTATATATATAATAATCAACCAAACATTAGACACAATTTTATTCATTTATATTATAATGAATGTGCCAAACACAGTATTGCTACCTGCAGAAGAAATACAGGTTAAAAACACTGAGGTGACTTTTACCACTGGATTCAATCACATATATGGAAGTTTAAAAAGCTAGCTTTTACATTAAACATTTTCAAAACTTGTACTAATGAAAATATCCAGGCCCACATCCACTGTGGTGAATTTATTTTCTCTAAAACACATTTACAGTAATATTCCATTAGCGCTCCTGTTAAAAACAACTTTTTTTTAAAAAAGGTGATGACTACTTAACCACCAACTAGCTTCCTTACTTTTGACGGCACCTGCTTAATGATGAGTCAAATTAATAAAGACATTGTAATCTTTGTGACTGTCGTGTTCCCATTTTAGAAATGCGACTGTACAACTGAAGATCAGTGAGAAAATAAAATCCGTAATTGAAAGACTGATTTAAAAGGTAACCCATGGTCAGGTACTAATTAATTGCCTATACATTCTAGTGTTTGCTTAGCAGGAACATTGCACAACAGATGTTTTGCTTCCCACATGATGGGGTTTCTATTTTTTATGTTTAAAATAAAGCCTAAACTTTGCTCAACAAGTAGCAGCTTCAAGTTCTAAGCCCCAATTACTGGAAATACAAGGCCTTGTTTTCATTAGCTTGGGCGTGATCCCGTTTGACTCTATTCACGCATCAGGCCAGCCCTTGCAGTAACTAAATACGATAACTGTTGCCTACACTCATTAATTTTAGGCTGGGAAGAGGGGGGGCTTATCATTTGGAAGTATTGCTTATCCTCAATCACAAAAATCCAATCCTCTTTGATGCAGAAGTGTCAGTGATATCAGTAATACCCTGAAGGTGGAAGAGTTAAACACCAGACAACTACTTCTATCACTGATATTCTCTTGTGCACTACATCAAACAAAGCCAATTATTAGACAGTGAGCATACCTAATTTATTTTAAATCAACATTTTCCCATCACAGGCCAAATCAATTGATACCCACAGTGAAGAATGGTACAGAGAAATCGTGTGGAACTGGATTTCGTAAAACATCCAATAAAAAATTGAGAACCTACAATTGAACAAAGCTGACAAAGATATGATCTAATAGCAAAAACAACTTACTAGTGCTGCTCAAACACAGTAAGGAGTCTCAAACCTTTCTATAGGCCAGAGGAAAAACAGCAGGTACTGAGCAGCAGGAAAAAGGGAAGACAGTAAGTTGCGGAAGGGGAAACACAAGATTGGAAAGTAGAATTTTTAGGAGGTTTTGAAAATAGTAAGGAAGATAGCAAGATAGAAGAATTTAGGAAGCAAGTTCCAAATAAAGAAGGAAAATAATTAGAGGTTTCAAAGATTTGCTACTTGCTGATCTAATTCTAATGTGCATTTCCTCCGCCAACTTTTCTCCCATCATTTTACCTGTAAGGCTACTCATCTGCAGGGATCCGCCTTCAGGCAAAGGAAATCTCCCCCATGATCCTTTTCAGGCTTGGCGGATAAACCTATGCTGATTTAGCTGATCTCTGCCAGGGTGGTGACGGATTCTAAGATTGGACTCGGGGTGCAGACTAGATTTGGAAAAAATCATCCACAGTTCATTATCAAGTGACTCTTGCCAGAAAGAGCAAGTGTCTGGATGTTGGGTGGGAATTTATTCCCACAATCAAATAGCCTACAGACACTCACCATATAACCTCAAAGATTACATGCTTAGAATTTGTAGCATAGTTACAGGCCATTAGGCCCAACAGGTCTATGCTGGTGTTTATGCTCCACACGAGCTTCCTCCCAAATTACTTCATCTTACCCTATCAACATATCCTTATATTCCTTTCTTCCTCAAACACTTAACTATCTCCCCCTTAAATGTATCTATGTTATTTGCCTCAACCACTCCACATGGTAGAGAGTTTCACATTCTCACCACTCTCCGAGTAAAGAAGTTTCTCCTGAATTCCTTATTGGATTTATTAGTGATGATCTTATATTTTAACATAACTTCTCTGCTTTTGAATTCTATTCCTCTATAAATTAACCTCTACATGAAGGATGGTCAACTGGAAGAGATACTGAAGAGCAGCTGGCATGGTGGAACTCTACCTCGGCATGAGCTGGTGCCTTCGGGAGAGAAAACTGGAAGGGAAGTAAGTTTTTTGATTTCCTCTGTAAATGTTGGCAATCAACCCTGGAATGTGGTCAAACTGGCAACATCATCAGCACTCCATCTCACTCCCTCCCATCCCCTTTGTTAGGAAATGCTGCATCTATTGGTTGAATGGGGGTCTGAAGAGACTCATCAAAACAGAATGTTAGGTTGCACTGTGACCTGAACCAGTGACCTCAAGGTTACAAAGTAAATTCTTTCACTGAAATGCTAACTTGCTCTCACAGCTCAATCTGATCCTGGACAAAATAAATGGGAAGTATAGCCTCATAACAGGAACAGCACCTCATCTTCCGATTAGGCAGTCTGCAGCCTTCCGGTCTCAATATCGAGTTCAACAATTTCAGATCATAACCTCGGCCCCTATTTCATTTTCACTTATATTTTTCCACTCCTTTCCTTTCCCCCCCCCCTTTCCTTTTGTTTCTCTCTCACACCTGGCAGCTATCTTTTGCCCTGCCAGTACACTTTACACCTAATCACAGCCTATTACCATCTCGTCTAGCTTCTAATCTCTTTTACTTCTTTTGGTTCTTTTATTCTTTTGTCCGATCGCAGCCCTGCCTTCGATCTAGTTCCTTTTCTCTCCAGTTTTGAAGAAGGGTCAAACCCGAAACGTCAACTCAAATTTCTCTCCACGGATGTTGCCTGACTTGCTGAGTTTTTCCAGCATTTCCTGTTGTTATTTCCTCATAAATATTTTGCCTGACATCAACAGAACATCAAAGGCACATTTCACATTTATTCTCTTTTTAAAAATAGGCACAAATTATTTTAGGCTTTAAATATTTACACAAAGAGGACAGAATCAACACTGCTCATAGCATAGTACAAACAGTAATGTGCTTTGACCAAAGTCAGACAACTTCAGCCAATAACATTGTAATTTGACCAGATGTAAACATTTGATGTAAGCCAGTTCATCATTTCTACCAGATCATATACTGATTTAAATACTTGGGAAGCTTTGAATGACCAAGTGGAATAACATTGATCAAGATAACGAATACAGGTATTTCTAAAGCAGTTTAATGTGTTGGCACCAAGATGTAAGAAGTATTGAGGAGTGCATGATAAATGTTCTGGTTAACAGTGTTCTTATCACTGAATATTTATCTGTCCTTTGCCACTTTTCTGTACATCAATTTCAAAGGACATCTCAATTCAACGAGTTGTACATGTAACAGAAATTTAATCCAAAACACTTTAATTTATACAATCACTGAAGGTAATCCATGTACTGTATCACTGAAACTGAAACTATTGCTCAATCTCTACTCTGTAGTCAATGTGACCACTTTAAATTAAATATTCAGGCTTAACAATGCAGTAAAAATAACAGGAAGTGCATTCCTCTCAAAGTGTGTATGGCTCTCTGCCTTTGCTACTGTTCAATTAATCATTTTCCCAGCCTGTATCACACAGCAGGGACTTGTGCACTTGCCTTGTAGGGCAAGTGTCAAATTAGCATAACTTGCCTAGATCTCAGCTTTTGGCTGCCTGGGGCAAAGAGTTAACTGAACAGGGTCCTAATTTCTCATGATCTAGGTACTTCACTAAGGCTGTACGCTCAGTAAAATAGCTAATGTAATCTGCCTCTCAGTTTGAAGCAAATGGAAAAGCTTGAATGTTACCAAGTGTAAATAGCTTCAAACAGCTTTTTCAGGGCAAGGTCACAGAGACGGTAACATGCACTACTAAATCATCCAGAAACTGCCATAAAAACAAATTGTTTAACATAATCTTCAACTAGCCTTTAGGGGCAATAGCAGTTGGGTATTGCACACTTCATATTTTTCATATTGTTCACACCATTAAGAGCTCAACATAACCCTCTGGGGATTGATTTTTTAAAATTATTATTAAGGATGCACTGCCTAACAAAAGCTACATGTTAAAAATAAAAATCTGAAAGAGGGGGGCATCTGCATACAATACCCTTTTTCTTGCACAAATCCCAACAATCAGTTCAACACCAGTAATTTCAGAAGCCTAGAAGTTAGCTACTTAACTTGTCTGCTGTGCTGGCCATAGAAGGTGTGGGATCCATAAAGGGAATAAAATTAGAAGGTAAATATCCTCAAATATAATCAAGCAATACGACTCTGAACTTAAAGGATCTTCCTACCAATTAAAGTGAAATCAGTGACACACTCCACTGTGGTTTAGTTCATTCAGCAGAACCTGAGAAAAGTTAGGCCATCAAACCTGAATCCTGTAGCAAAATAACTCTTCCATCACAGCATCAAATTGCATTTTGAATAATCCCAATGCTTCTGCCTCCATTATTTTGCTCTGTAGATTATTCCAAATGTTTGTTAGATATAAACGGATCGTTTCTAGTGTTTGAGGGGTCTAGAATGAGGGGACATAGATTTAAAATTAAACATAAGAGATTTAGGATGGAAAACAGGAGAAACTTTTTTTTGAACAGAGGTTTGAGACTGTGGAATACACTACCGGAGCTACATTTAAGAATAGGTTAGCTAGGCAGTTGAAGGAAAGGGGGATAAAGGGATATAGAAACAGGCCAGGCACATGGGATGAGGACTATTGTTCATGTGGAGGATAAACACCAACATGGACTGGTTGGGCTAAACAGTCGGTTCCTCTGTCGTAATTTCAATGTAATGTTCTGAGGAAGAAGGCTTTTTCCGATATCTGTTCTGAATTTACTTTTCACCAATTTACACTCATGTCCTCTAGTTCGAGTTTCCTGGCTTAAGTCAAAGCAATATTTTGGGTTTACCTTATCTACACCACTTGAGATTTTATATATTGGTCTGACTATATGTTCTAATATTTTATTACTTTTTGTAATAGTTCCACCATATTGTCTGGACACCAAAAGTGATATATCTAATATGATTCACAAGTCTATTTGCTAATAAAACATGCTTGCAGAAATTGGGAGGAAAATATGCTGTCAACAGCTAAAACAGGCTGCATGCATTTAAATATGTTTTGGTTCTTTTTCCTCTACTTTAGCCTACTGTTGCTGTGGTTCTACCCCTGAACGAGTGGATGGACTACAGACCTACATCCGGCCCTCTGTCACTGTCGAGAGTGACCAAGGTAACCACCCCTCTGATTCCCTTTCCCATCCTGCAGTGGAGTGCCCAGCCTTCATTCAGTGCTTCCATATGCTAGCAAAGGCGAAAAAAAGAAACTTGTCTTCGGGAAATCAGCAGTAAAAACCAAAATACTCACATCTATAGTGCCTTCTTAACAGATATAAATTTTTCCCCAAACCATTGCCTATGCATAAGAAAAAGTAAATAAAAGTCATCAAAAAATTATTTTTAGTATAAGCATACAAACCAAAGAAAAAGGGCTTTGCATTTGGTATGCAGATTATTTTGTTGAAGCGTTTGCTAAACTAGTTGCCCAGTGATGTTGGTGCTTTAAAAATAGTAGTAGTAAACAGTAGTGGTTTACAATTTATTTCAATGTTAAGCAAGGCTGCATCAACCATAAAAACATAAGAAATAGGAGCAAGAAGAGGCCACTTAGCCCCTCGAGCCTGCTCCGCCATTCAATAAGATCATGGCTGATCTTGGGCTCAAAGCCACTTCCCTGCCCGCTCCCCATTACCCTTCACTCCCTTATCTTGCAAAAATCTGTCTATCTCCACCTTAAATGTATTTAATGACCCAGCCTCCACAGCTCTCTGCGGCAGAGAATTCCACAGATTTACAACCCTCTGAGAGAAGAAATTCCTTCTCATCTCATCTCCCTTTATTCTGAAAATATGTCCCCGAGTTTTAGATTCCCCCACAAGGGGAAACATCCTTTCAGCTTCTACCCTGTCAAGACCCCTCAGTATCTTATATGTTTCAATAAGATCACCTCTCATTCTTCTAAATTCCAATGAGTTTAGGCCCAACCTGCTCAACCTTTCTTCATAAGTCAACCCCCTCATCTCTGGAATTAACCTAGTGAATCGTCTCTGAACCACATTATAAGTAATTTTATTACATAGAATATACAGCACAGAAACAGACTATTTGGCCCATCCAGTCCATACCGGTGTTTATGCTCCACTCGAGCCTACTCCCATCCATCCTCATCTAACTATCAGCTAAACCCTCTATTCCCTTCTCCCTCATTTGCTTATCTAGCTTCCCCTGAATGCATCCATACTATGCGCTCAACTACTCCCTGTGGTAGTGAGTTCCACATTCGCACCACTCTCTGGTTAAAGAAGTTCCTTCTGAATTCCATATTTGATTTCTTGGTAACTATCTTATATTGATGGCCTCTAGTTTTGCTCTTCCCCACAAATGGAAACACTCTCTCTGTGTCTACTCTATCAAATCATTTCATAATTTTATAGACCTCTATTAGGTCATTTGTAGCCTTTTCAACGAATATTCTGCATTGCTGTCATTCCAGCAGTTTCGACTCACTGCAGCATCTCCTCCATCCCTCTTTTCCAGGTATTACAAACAACTCCTTTAACCTGAGGTTGTGCTTACCTCAAACTACTGAATCTGTGAACCACTTCTGGTAAATGTAGGCCACATCAAATCATTCTAAATTGATCATACAATCACCTCTGCCCACGTTCTATACAAGTCCACCACACTCATTTTTATCAACTTTTTTGTGTTCTGACTCAATTCGAATTTCCCCTCTCAAATGTAAAAAAAATACCAGCAGTTTCCCAGAAATGTTCTTAGAAACTATTAGAAAAACAGCTGGCTGTACAGAAAGGATACGTACTGGGAAACATGGAGGACCATTATTCCAAGAATGAGGAATCCAAAAATAAACCCCATGCATTTCTTGCAGAATGTGACAAAAATTCTATGGAAATTATATTATCAAGTTAAATATAAAAAGCTATTAGATGAAACAGCTGAGCTGACCTCATCAGAATGTTTTTTTAATAGTCAACAGCACAGCCTAGATCATGCCCTCAGTCAACTGTTATTTGGAATAACACATACAGTGAGTATGTTTACATATGAACAGTTGGCTGGCTTACTTTGTTTTAAATGCTTTGTTCCCATGGCAGAGATTTGCCAGTTGAGTTCTGTTCTCCTCTTCTATTCAGGAAATTTATCACTTAGCCTTTTCTCACCATCATGTTTTGCCATTTGGTTTTTTTCTGTTTTGTTCTGATTTAGGACATTTGGAGTCAAATTCCTTGACAATATGTGGGGTGACACACAGACTATGACAAAAGTCTTTCCTTGTACTCAATGGTGAGAGAGGAACAAAGACATGGGAATGTTTTATATGCTTCTAAAAAAAACTTTTGCTGAAATCTTTAAAAAAGTGAAGGATTTTAAAAATATTTACACGATACTGCTGAGCATTTATTTTATTGTTTACACATAAATCAATTTTAACATACTGAAAACTTACAACCTTATCCATGACTCTTTGGATAAATGAACAGTGTGGTGCAGCAATGTGTTACACAAACCAAGAGAATCCCTGATTTGTCAAGGGACCTCAGCATCACTGAATCGATGAGCAGGAGTAGGGAACAAAGCAGACTGGGATTCCCATTCCTTTTTACATTGACGGATCCCTGTCTGCTGGAACACGGTGTGTAAGAGTGAGAAAGAAGGAGAAAAAAAGGAGCAAAAGAAGAAAGCAGAAAGAAAAGAAAGAGGAAAGACTAGTTGTGTGAAAACCACTGCCACTTGTCAATCTAACCCCAGTATCAGTAATCAGCAATGGTAGATAAAAGGTTAGGGAAATTGGAGGGAAAGAAACCCACCAGAAACATACAAAACAATTACAACATTTTAAAATAAATCAGCATGTAACTTCTGCAGCTTGGTGACCTGTAAGCAGCAGTGTGCTAGACTTAACGTTCCATTCCCACTGAGGACAAGCTGGTGAAGGCTGTAAAGGCGCTATAACTGGTTTATAGACACTTTGTTAAAAGTGTTCTAGCAAATATAAAGCCTTGTTTATAGACCTCTGGAGTAGGTGTGCTCTCTGTGAAAAGTCTATGTACCACCAGGACACTGACAGTCTAATGATTCATTCAATTCAGAACAGAACAGAACAAGAGATCTTACACACCGTGGAGTTAGGGAAGGTAAAGTAAGCCTAAAATATCCAAAGACATGACATGTTGTCCTTTAAGCCTTTTCAACTTAGCATAAGTAAGGCTCTAAGGACAATATAAGTGACATCATGTGTTGTTTTCATAGAAAACCAATTACATTGAGGTCCACAAACTTTGTGACATATAGCAATTAACACTCTTTCAATTGAAAGCAGATCATTTTAGGTATAGTAAGTAAAGTTTAACTTGCTTATGTTACTAAGGAATTAAACAGGCTTTAGCTGAACTGTGTTGTCAGCAAGTTGTTTCTTTAAAACTGTAAGTAGCAATGCTTTGATAAATCCTGGAAGATTTTTAAAATCATAATTCTCTACAGCAACAACAACTTGTATTTATACAGCACTTTAAAGTAGTAAAACATCCCAAGGCGCTTCACAGGAGTGATTATCAAACACAATTTGACACCGAGCCACATAAGGAAATATTAAGGCAGATGACCAAAAGCTTGTTCAAAGTGGTAGGTTTTAAGGAGCACATTAAAGGTGGAAACGGAGGTAGAGAGGCAGAGAGGTTTAGGGAGGGAGTTCCAGAGCTTAGGGCCTTGGCAGCTGAAGGCACGACCGCCAATGGTGGAGCGATTAAAATTGGTGATGTGCAAGAGGCAAGAGTTGGATGAGCGCAGATATCTTGGAGGTTTGTAGGGCTGGAGCAGGTTACAGAGATAGGGACGGGCGAGGCTATGGAGAGATTTGAAAACAAGGATGAGAATGTTTAAATCGAGGTGTTGCTCAACTTGGAGCCAATGTAGCTCAGCGAGCACAGGGGTGATAGTTGAACGGGACTTGGTGCAAGTTAGGACACGGGAAGCAGAGTTTTGGATGACCTCAAGTTTATGTATTGTAATGAAAATTATTACACTGTGTGGTAACCTAGGAGAACTACTTCTCCCCTTGTGTGTTACTGCCACAAAGCATCTGTATTCAAGTACTTTATGGCAGTAGTGCCACAATATGCCAAATGCCAAAGTATTGCACAAGATGTAATTGATGATCACTTTTGAGATGCCCAGTATGGCTTCAGGAAACATAGGTCCTGCCTCACTAACCTGGTAATGTCTTTTGAGGGTGTAACCAGTATGGTGGATGATGGCAGCCCTGCTGATGTTATATATCTTGAAGTCTGTTGTGCCTTTGACAATCTTCATTAATATTTTTGGTCAGAGGCCTCTGCGTGGTTGAGAAGCCTAAGGCTACAGTTCAGCTTCCGCACTGTACTAGAGGTGCTTCATAGCCCATTTTCCTCCTTTGTTCCATGCTAATCTCATGGTTCATGCATGCAAAATAGAATGGATATTATTTTTTTGCCATTGTTGAAGTTCATTCTATTTTTTCCCTCTCTAACTTTTTGCTTATCATCTCTTCTGATTTTCCCTCACTCTAAACTTTTCCTCCTCTCTGTCTTTTTCTTGTTTCCTTTTGGGTAGGAGGTGGCATCATGTGACAGCCAAAGGAGCCATCAATGCCTGCAGGCAATATATGGGATGGGAAAGAGCGACCCTCAGCAGCTCCAAACCCCCACCACCCTCTGGGTGAAAATATTTCTCCTCAGCTCCCCTTTAATCCTTCTACCAATTACTTTAAATCTATGTCCCCTGGTTATTGACCTCTGTCCTAATGGAAATAGGTCCTTCCTATCCACTCTATCTAGGCCCCTCATAACTTTATACACCTCAATTAAGGCCGGAATTTTCTTTACCTTGGTGGGTCCAGTGCGGCCGGTTTCCATGGCAGGTCCCGACCCCACTGCTGGCTCCAACCCGCTGTACAAAATGAACTTACCTTAATGGAGCCTATTAAGCCCGCCCAGTGCGTTACCCGGCCCAATTAGATGGAGTGGGTCTGGTGACATCATTCATGGCGCATTTTAAGCTGGGATCCTTAAAGGGGACCCTGGCCACATTAAATTTTAAGTTTAATCTAACATAGTGGGTGTTGAATCTTTAATGTACAATAAGTAGTTATATGAGTGACAAAGTAATATTTAAATAAAATTATTAAGTAATATGACTCCATCTACAAATATGATCAAGAACATCCCCAGGACATCACGGCAGGAGTTCCTCAGGGCAGTGTCCCAGGCCCAACCATCTTCAGCTGCTTCATCAATGACCTTCCCTCCAACATAAGGTCAGAAATGGGGATGTTCGCTGATGACTGCACAGTACTCAGTGCCATTCACAAATCCTCAGATAATAAAGAAGTCCATGCCCGCATGCAACAAGATCTGGATGACGTTCAGGCTTGGGCTGATAAGTGGCAGGTAACATTCGCGCCACACAAGTGCCAGGCAATGACTATCTCCAACAAGCGATAGTCTAACTACCTCCCCTTGACATTCAACGATATTACCATTGCCGAATCCCCCACCATCAACAAGCTGGGGGTCACCATTGACCAGAAACTTAACTGGACCAGCCACATAAATACTGTGGCAACAAGAGCAGGTCAGAGGCTAGGTATTCTGTGGCGAGTGTCTCACCTCCTGACTCCTCAAAGCCTTTCCACCATCTACAAGGCACAAGTAAGGAGTGACTTGCCTGGATGAGTGCAGCTCCAACAACACTCAAGAAGCTCGACACCATCCAGGACAGAGCAGCCCACTTGATTGGCACCCCATCCACCGCCTTAAACATTCACTCCCTCCACCACCGGCATACCGTGGCTGCAGTGTGTACCAGCTACAAGATGCACTGCAGCAACTCGCCAAGGCTTCTTCGGCAGCACCTCCCAAACCCGCGACCTCTTCCACCTAGAAGGACAAGGGCAGCAGGCACATGGGAACACCACCACCTCCAAGTTCCCCTCCAAGTCACACACCATCCTGACTTAGAAGTATATCGCCGATCCTTCATCGTCGCTGGGTCAAAATCCTGGAACTCCCTCCCTAACAGCACTGTGGGAGTACCATCACCACACGGACTGCAGCGGTTCAAGGCGGCGGCTTACCACCAACAGAAGGGCAATTAGGGATGGGCAATAAATGCTGGCCTTGACGGTGACGCCCACATCCCATAAACGAATTTTAAAAAGGAACATAATTAGAAAAGTACATTTGTGGGAAGTTACTGGTGCTTTAGTCACAAATCTATAGACTTTTGTATCAGGAACTGGTACAAATAAAAGCTGTTTGTGTATAGGTAAGACATAAAATTAAGCAGATTTTAAATGTAATTGGAAAGGGGTAGATTTACAATCTTATGCAAGTTCAGTGGAAGAGCTGCAGAATCTCTGACAAACAGTGTAAGTGGTGCTTACAATGCGTTTCTGGGATTTCTGCAGCTCTTCCGTTGAAGTTACCAATGGACAAGTGAGAGAACTTCCATAGAAATTCACCCTAAAGTCTCAGACTGAAAATTTAAATTAGTCATATTCAGAGACTGAAAGCAAATTGAACCAGTGGAATGAGTGATGAGAATGAAATTGTTACGGTTGATGACTTGATTTGATGTATAACTGGACAATCACAGTATACTGTGAGAAAAACCTGACCAGAAACAACACAAAATTTTATTTAAATGGTATTTGTCATTTTTTATAGTGCAGTTCAATTCACTGCAATTACTATTCAGTTGGAAGGCAACAGCTGAGAATGACCAGTGAAAAATTAACATTTACCAGTAGCTTTTCAAGTAGAACAGAATCTCCATCAATTTGTTAGCTTATGTAATCAACATGTTTTTACTTTGGTTTGTTTTCCATGCTGTCAAGTAATCAGCTGGAGCAATGGCCACGGAACTCACGCCTCAGGTTGACAGACGTGGTTCCCGAGCTGCGTGAATCCCGTGGCCATGCAGAGAAATTTAAAAAGTAGGGGGGAAAAGGCTCTCAAGAGCCTGAAAAGTACCTCATAATGATTTCAATTGAGTCCCCCGCTGCTGCAGGTCGGGTCGGCTCTACACTGACAGATGCGCCTGTGGGAAAGGCACGTGGGAGCGGTTTGACAGCGGGTTCCCAACCCACTGCCAAAAAAAACAACTTTCCAACCTGACCCACCACCGATCCCGCCCACTACCACCATGGAAAATTCAGCCCTAATCTTCCCTCAGCCTTCTCTGTTCCAAAGAAAACAACACCAGCCTATCCAATCTCTCCTCATAGCTAAAATTCTCCAGTCCTGGCAACATCCTCGTAAAACTCATCTGTACCCTCTCCAGTGCAATCACATCCTTTCTGTAATGTGGTGACCAGAACTGTACGCAGTACTCTAGCTGTGGTCTAATTAGTGTTTTATACAGTTAATAACATAAGAAAATAAGAAATAAGAGCAGGAGTAGGCCATACGGCCCCTCGAGCCTGCTCCGCCATTCAGTAAGATCGTGGCTGATCATCGACCCCAACTCCACTTTCCCGCCCGAGCTCCATATCCCTTGATTCCCCTAGAGTTCAAAAATCTATCTATCTCAGCCAGTTCTCGCATAACCTCCCTGCTCTTATATTCTATGCCTCGGCTAATAATGGAAAGCACCATGTATGCCTTCTTAACCACCTTATCTACCTGTCCTGCTACTTTCAGGGATCTGTAGACATGCACTCCCAAGGTCCCTCTGTTCCTCTACACTTCTCAGTATCCCACCATTTATTGTATATTCCCTTGCCTTGTTAGCCCTCCCCAAATACATTACCTCATGCTTCTCCGGATTGAATTCCATTTGTCACTTTTCTGCCTACCTGACCAGTCCATCAATATCTTCCTGCAGTCTACAGCTTTCTTCCACACTATCAATCACAAGGCCAATTTTTGTCTCATCTGCAAACTTCTTAATCATGCCCCTTACATTGAAGCCTAAATCATTGATGTATACCTCTTTGTGTCATCCTCACAGCTTACTTTCCCCACCTAGCTTTGTATCATCAGCAAACTTGGATATATTACACTTGGTACCCTCATCTAAGTCATTGATATAGATTGTAAATAGCTGAGGCCCAAGCACTGATCCTTGCAGCACTCCACTGCCATCCCTATCAGTACCCCATCTCTTCCACACTGAACTACCCATTTGCACCCCTGTATCCTCCCCTCTCTCTCATTGTTCTGTCACTCACCTGATCCTTAACCTTCTATCCACTCCAACTATCCCTCTTACTCCCTCCAAGGGCAGATGATAAAAAGCCAGAAGCCTCATCACTCTAGTTTCCCTCCTCTCTTTCCCAGCTTTCTCTTTTTCCACAAAAGAGACTTTGTTTGCTTTAAAAATTCAACTTAATTGTACTTTTTTTTTTTTTAAAGAAATTGAATTAGATTGCACAAATACATTCTGTCACTCTCTGTCTCGTAGGTGTTAGCAATTAATATCTCTGTCTCTCAGGTAAAAGAAATTAGCAGTTAATTCTTCGAACTGCCAACAAAATGCAAGTGGATAATTGATTGGATTCAAAATTCAACTGGTCTTATTAATTTGAAAATTAAACATTAACATGAATATTAGCAAATAAACATCACAACCATGCTCCTAACCATAGGCTTCTATGAACAATGTCACAGGAAAAAGCTAATAATTATTTAATTTTGAACCAATTATCTCCACACCTGGTAAACAGAATGAACAGTGGGATAAAATCTGTCCCTCCTGTAAAGAAAACTGTCAGAACTCCAGATGACTCAGGAGGTATTTCTTACTCAAGGAATAATCTAGATATTCTATTGTTCCCATTGTACATCCTTTAATGGATTGTTTAAGATATTGAAAGGGTTGAGGTGCTGTTTTCTCTAATGCGCTCTTTTAACTGTCACTACAAACATTTTTTAATTTGTGATTACTTTACTTTGTTCGACCTGAGAAACTCATTCCTTTACCTTATGTGTACTATGGTAGTTTATAACACAGTTGCTACTAATTGACATGTGTTACAAAGCTTGCTTGCTGGCATATCCAATTATATGTGATGCATTGCATCTGCTACTGAAATTAAAACGAGTTTGTGTAGTTACATTCCAATATTGATGTGAGGATAGAAATTTGTAATAGAAAAAGTGGGCACAAAAGTGTGACAAAAGTACGTACAGCTGTAACATTTTCAATGATATAAATGGTAACTTAAGCAGATGAATTTTGAACTACATCTGCAAACCATACTATGGTCCGGATTCTCCGCAAGTTTGAAATCCGGAACTTGCGGTCTGTCAACGTACGCGTTGACAGGCCATCCGCGCAGGCCACGAAAAAGCAATTGCTGGCGCAGATTTGGGCAATTTCCGACTGGCCAGCAATTGTCCACAGAAATGTTACGGTTGATGCAAACAGACGTGGGGCCTATTTGCATCAGCGTAAGGGGATTTATCAGGCATGATTTAAACATTTTCATATCGGAAATTATACACAAACTATATCAAATGAGTTTCTGCAAATATTGGCCCGGGATTAGAGTTTTAATGATGTCAAAAATTTTCAAAAAAATGTAATGAAGGTAATTACGAATAAAATTCCAATTCTGTAAATTGTAATTAGATCAGATTTCGGGATTCCATTACATCTCATTACGGGATTCCCTTCAGAAATGATTAAAATCGAATTCTGCTTTGTGATTGTAGGACTAGGCCCATGTGATCCCAGGTACGCTTCTGCACCGCCTGCGTCCCTGGGATCCACGGGCCATTACGCTGCCCTCCGCCTCGCAGCCTCAGACCGCAAGTTTTCGCAGCCTTGCTGCCATCAGGTAGGTGTGTAATTCTTTCGCGGGTCGGAGGCGTATTCCAGAGGTACACCTCCGACCGCAATTTTTGGCCCTATGTAAAATTGGTGATGATCTTGTTAGTGCCACAGTACAATCTTTTCATGCATTTCCATGCTCTCAGCAAGCGCAAGGGTAAATTCTGTCATGAGATCTTTCTTTCTTGTAGCTCTCTGCACCCACCCCCCATTATGACATCTGTCTAATAAATGTAAAAAAATCCTTGAGTCACCAGAATAATGGCACCAAGGTTCAAAGCTAAAGTACAAACACTTTTGACCACCACAGATGCAGTGGACTTTACAATATCCATGTACTGAGTAAATCTGAGATTATATTCACCGATCACACTGTCAGAGAGGCGAGTTGTGTAAAGAATCGCTAAACATTGAAATATTAAACCCCCTGGGATTTTTTTTTACATTAAAGGTACAATGTAAATGTAACCGAGTTCAGGAAAAGATATTTACAACTTTTGAAGGAGCTTTTGTTCTAACCAGCTCAGGCATTATAAGATAACAGGTAATTGTCACTATACCCACTGTTCCTAAAATCAATATCTCTTTTGTTATACTGCCTGAAAATCATGGAGTGAACTGATTTGTTTCATTTTTGCAACCTTCAAAATGAAACAAAAGAGTTATAAATACTAGCAGATCTCCAGTGGGGTTGCTCACAATGAGTTGGCGGATACAATTAATAGTGGGGTTACTGCCATGCAAGGGATAATATTAGGGCTATATTAAATGGCATTCTGGGATTTTCTTCTTCTTCTTAGGCAGTCCCTTGGAACCGAGAATGACTTATCTGGGATTTTAATGGTGCTTTGGGGTTTCAATTCCAAAACTCTGTCCACTATTGTGTGTAAACCGTAAATGAGTTACTTTTATATACACATTATAAGTACATTCTATCTTTATTTTTCTATATATAACATACTATAATTTTATATTATTTATAATTTTATACATAAAAAACATGGTTATCTGCAGGCAATTACTTTATCAGGAATTGCGGGCATAATTCAGAGAAACTATTTCCTTTGGTGGGGGAATCTAGAACAAGGGGATACAATCTTAACATTAGATCTAGGCCATTTAGGGGTGAAATCAGGAAGCACTTTTTCCACACAAAGGGTCGTGAAATTTGGAACTTTCTCTCCCAAAATGCTGGGTCATTTGAAATTTTCAAGGAAGTGTTGCATTTATATAGCGCCTTTCACGACCACCGGACGTCCCAAAGCACTTTACAGCCAACGAAGTACTTATTTTTCATTAAAGACTGAGATTGGTAGATTTTTGTTAGGTAAGGGTATCAGGGAATATCGAGCAAAGAAAGGTAAATGGAGTGGCCATTATAAATTCATACATTCTGTCTTTATTTTTCTATAATAAACAATTTTATATTATTACTTGTAGTTAAATAACAACAATTTATGAAGCATCTAATGATATGACAGCATTTCCCACATGTGCAACAATAGTTCTTTGCAACACCAAACATGTCAAGTAGTTGCTTTGCCTTAAACAGACCAAATTCTTGAAGGTATAATTTGTCATTCCCATAGACAATTTCAATGGTCTGACAGACAGTAACCACAGATCTGGTATGACTGGCATCCTCCACGGTTATCTGCACATTTTATGTTCTGTTGCTCTTTTACGGTCCTACATAGTTAGCATTTCTGCTTTCTAGAATTCCTCAGAAATGTTTGGATGTTTCTCTTAAAGAAAGAACTTGCATTTATATAGCACCTTTCATTACCTCAGAACTTTTAAACTGTAGTCACAGTTGTAATGTAGGAAAGTGGCAGCCAATATGCGCACAACAAGATCCCACAATGAGAGAAATGACCAATTAAACTGTTTTAGTGATGTTGGTTGAGGGATTACTCAGGAGAACTCCCATGCACTTCTTCGAATAATGCCATGGGATCTTTACATCCATCTGTGAGGGCAGACAGGAGCTCGGTTTAACGTCTCATCTGAAAGACAGCACCCTTCAGTATTGTACTGGAGTGTTAGCCGAGAATATGTGCTCAAGTCCTGGAGTGGGGCTTGAACCCACAACCTCGGAGTCAGAGGCGAAAGTGATACCACTCAGCCAAGGCTAACAAATACTTGAACTGAATACCTTGTTTCTTCCTCCATCTTTTATTATGACACTCCAGGACTGGAGTTCAAAATTTAATATCCAAACCTTATTTGGTTGGCTGAGAAATGAACCTAGAAATTGCTGTGAGGGATGTTTTCATGTTCACATTTATCCCATTTGTATTAAATCCATCTCTTTCTGGTAAATTAATGGAGTAGATCATCTATTTACTTTAAATGTGTTAATGGCCCGGAATTTGCAGTCAGCAGTGAAGCGACAGCAATCGCCACCGACCTCGAAGAAAGCTGCCCACAAAGATCTCATGATCTTTGTGGTGGATCTTTGTGGTGAAAACGTTAGCTTTCTCAATGTTAATTTGATCGTAGCGCTGTCTGTAGAGGATTTCCAGCGTCCAGCAGCAGTGATGTCATCAAGCTGGTTAAGCAGCCAATCGCATTGAAGAATTCTCACAGACAGCAACCCAGGAAATAAAAAGCAGCTTTTATCATTCACTTTATTCGTTCATGGGATGTGGGTGTCGCTAGCAAGGCCAGCATTTATTGCCCATCCCTTCAGAGAGCAAAAAAATTGGGATGTACACATGGGGTTAAGGTGGAAGCTGAAATATTATAAACAAATTAAAAAATATATTTTTTAAAAATCTAGTAATTATCATAATGGAGAAATTTGACATTCCACAAATATAAATTTAGATTTTCAGAGCCAGAACGGTTGTTCAGCAGTATTTATTACTCAGAACGCCGTTACAAACCCAGTTACACCTCATTGAGCAAGGCTCAGCTTTTTATGGGGTTTTTAACAGCAGTATTAGATGGAAAAAGGGAGGTTTCCCTCCGTTCAATTATTTGACACATTGCTGGCTATGGGGAGTTCCACAGCGCAACCTGTGGCGGAGTAGCGAATGACTGACCACGACTTCAGGATTTCTGCGTTTATCTGCGCATGCGCTAAATCCTGAAGTTACGATCAGTTTCAGAGGGGTAATGATGGCAAACGCTGACAGCTTCGCCATCATTGCCACTGCAAAATCCTGGTCAACATCTCTGCTGAAATGGAAGAGGAGAATTGTCTCTGGTACATATTAAGGAGAGAGATTTGAGCTGTGTCAGTCTGGCAATAATATTATCGTACCTTCTTGGAAATTACAAGGTCGACACACAAACTTTCAAGACGATGGCCCGGATTTTGTGGTGGGTACTCAGAGTATGCCGTCATTCAGCAACTTTGGGATTTCTGGATGTGCTTGCGCATGCGCTAAATCCTGAACAAGGTACGCCTTGACAGATGATCCGCACCACCTTGAAAATCCCAATTGCAAGCAGAGTTGGGCTATTTGTCCACCAACTGCCCAACAATTATGAATGTTTTTCTTACGGCTAGTGAATGCAGGTGCAGGAACCTGTTTCACATCTTAAAATAGATCTACGTATGTATATTGTGTATGTTTTGGATGAGGAAACTTTTTTTATTGTTCGAGTTTCATTTTAATTACCTGGGAAGTTGAATAAGGAAGTTAAATAAAGTGAACATCTATCAGATTTCAGTGACCAATTCTGTCCTTTCAACTCAAAAATAAACAACATAACAAACAAGATGTGTGGTTTGCTTTAATAGCCTTGACATGTGCTGCTGGAGATCCTAATTTACAGATTGTTGAGCACTTCCACAGCTTCATACTACATGCATACCTTGCTGGGCTGTTCTCTGTCTCTCCCAAGAATACAATGAGCGGCTTACACAAACACCTTCCCAAATAACCGTGCACATGAAAGCATTTACTGATGGCAGGAAGGTAGCTCCATCCTGTATGGGACGGAATTCGTTTTTTCTCTGGGAATATTAAACAAATCAAATATCCTCACTTCCCAAAATAAAGGTAAACCAAATTAGCTAATAAAACATAAATGTGGCAAACTTCTGTATACGTTTAGTTCAATGTTTAATGGAGATCGTGTCAGAGGGAGCAAGCCGCCTCTTCATAATTGAGTTTTGATTATTTTGCAGTTGACTTACCAGTGAAAATAAAATCTCTGGGTAACATAATTTTACCCAAGAACTTCCAAACATGGTGATCTGCTTTAATATTGCAGACTTTCTTTCATTACAGAGTTATTTTTCATAATCTCTCATTCGCATTGCCACTGGTCTGTTCAAAAGTATGACCGTCACCAAGTAGATTACGGTCAGAAAATGTGAAGAACAAGATAATCACAGAAATTCGAACCAGCTACACATTTATTCCTCTGATTTTTTCATATAAATGTTAGCCTAATTATAAACATACTCGACAATAAAACTTTCAAGATGTTACTCCAAAGTAATTAATAAGGCAGTTCCATCGCCAGGAAGTTGTAAACATAGGGACTAATTAATTGAGTTTGGACGAAAAAAAAAACAAAATGCTGATATATGAAATAAGTCCAAGTACCAGTTTAATTAAAAGCTTCGAGACATTTATAAAAGTTTTTAAAATGTAATTACAATGGAAGAGACGGAAAGAAGTTTCTGTGGGCACGAGATAGTTTTAACAGCTTTTGTAGGCGTGTCTTCCCTTACACATAGGCTGTGCGCTGCGCTCCTGGTCTTTGTGATGTCATACGCTGCGCAGAACTCTGCAGCGCTGAAGAGCAAGCCTCCGTTCTGGGCTTCGCACAAGGTAAGTTCGTATTCTTTTCGTAGGTTGGCGGCGTCCTCCTTAGTTACGCCGCTGACTGCTATTTTTGGGACATTAACATTTTATTTCCATCAGCCACCTGATGAAAGGATGTACATTTCTAAGAATAGTTTCTATGCAGGCATTGGGGGTATATGTGCACAAATCTTTGAAGGTGGCAGGACAGGTTGAGAAAGTGGTTAAAAAAGCATACGGGATCCTGGGTTTTATAAATAGAGGCATGGAGTACAAAAGCAAGGAGGTTATGATGAACCTTTATAAAACACAATTTCGGCCACAACTGGAGTATTGTGTCCAATTCTGGATACCGCACTTTAGGAAGGATGTGAAGCCCTTAGAGAGAGTGCAGAACAGATTTACAAGAATGGTTCCAGGGATGAGGGACTTCAGTTGCGTGGATAGAGTGGAGAGGCTGGGGTTGTTCTCCTTACAGCAGAGAAGATTGAGAGCAGATTTGATAGAGGTGTTCAAAATACTGAGGGGTCTAGACAGAGTAGATAGAGAGAAACTGTTCCCATTGGCAGAAGGGTCGAGAACCAGAGGACACAGATTTAAGGTGATTGGCAGCAGATCCAAAGGCGGCATGAGGAAAAAAAATTTACGCAGCGAGTGGTTATGATCTGGAATGCACTGCCTGAGAGGGTGGTGGAGGCAGATTCAACTGTCGCTTTCAAACGGGAATTAAATAAGTACCTGAAGGAAAATAATTTGCAGGGCTACGGGGAAAGGGCAGGGGAGTGGGACTAGCTGACGTGCTCTTGTAGAGAGCCCGGATGGGCTAGACAGGCCAAATGGCCTCCTACTGTGCTGTAACCATTCTATGATGCTATTCTATGATTATTCTTGTAGATTATGCAGAGATTTATACAACTAATACAACACATCAAAGTTAGCGCAAATAAGGCTTGATAAATTGATGTATTTATGCAAAAACTGGCATCCAGAAATCACCCTGTCACTTAACTGCAACAGTTTCAAGCCAAAAACTGGAAGAGTGGTTTCCTTCAAATTGGTTCAGACCATATCGGGATCATTCCAACTATAATGTACACTGCAGGAACAGATCTGATTGGAAATAGGGAGTCCAATACCATTTAACAAAGATTATAGTCCAGAACAAGAGGGTACCTTTAGAATGAATCAAAATCTAAAGTATGGAGTTTTGGTTTTGTGGCATTATTATCAACTATGTTGGATGGAGTATCAATCAGGAAATAGTTGAGGCTTGTAATAAGGGAACATCTATAATTATGGGGGATTTTAACTATCATATTAATTGAACAAATCAAATTGGGCAGGGCTGCCTTGAGGATGAGTTCATTGAGTGTATTAGGGATGGGTTTCTTGAGCAGTATGTAACTGAACCGACCAGGGGGCAAGCAACCTTAGATCTGGTCCTGTGTAACGAGACGGGATTAATTAAAAATGTCCTAGTAAAGGATCGGATCCCCTTGGAATGAGGTGACCATAACATGGTTGAATTCCATATTCAATTAGAGGGTGAGAAGGTTGGATCTCAAACAAGCGTGCTAAGCTTGAATAAAGGAGACTATGAAGGTATGAGAGCAGAATTGAGTAGAGTGGATTGGGAAAATAGATTAAAGGGTAAGACGATACATGATCAGTGGTGTACATTTAAGGAGTTATTTTACAACTTCCAAAAAAAAAATATTCCACTGAGAAGAAAAGGGTGTAAAAGAAAAGACAGCCATCCGTGGCTAAGTAAAGAAGTTAAGGATAGTATTCGACTAAAAACAAGGGCATATAAAGTAGCCAAATCTAGTGGGAGGATAGGGGATTGGGAAAACTTTAAAAGACAGCAAAAAATAACAAAAAGATTGATTAAGAAAGGGAAGATAGATTATGAAAGTAAATTAGCAAAAAATATAAAAACAGATAGTAAGAGTTTTTATAGTTATATAAAAAGAAAAAGGGTGGCTAAAGTAAATGTTGGTCCCTTAGAGGATGAGACTGGGAAATTAATGGTGGGAAATATGGAGATGGCAAAAACACTGAATGAGTATTTTGTATCAGTCTTTACAGTAGAGGACACTAAGAATATCCCAACACTGGACAAACAGGGGGCTATAGGGGGGAGGAGATACACACGATCAAAATCACTAAGGAAGTGGTACTCGGTAAAATAATGGGACTCAAGGCGGATAAATCACCTGGACCTGATGGCTTACATCCTAGGGTCTTGAGGGAAGTGGCGGTAGGGATTGTGGATGCATTGGTAATAATTTTCCAAAACTCCCTGGACTCAGCAAAGGTCCCAGCAGACTGGAAAACTGCTAATGTAACACCCTTATTTAAAAAGGGCAGTAGACAGAAGGCTGGAAACTATAGACCGGTTAGCCTAACATCTGTGGTAGGTAAAATTTTGGAGTCCATTATTAAGGAGACAGTAACAGGACATTTGGATAATCATAATTTAATAGGACAAAGTCAGCATGGTTTTATGAAGGGGAAGTCATGTTTGACAAATTTGCTGGAGTTCTTTGAGGAAGTAACATATAGGGTGGATAAAGGGGAACCAGTGGACGTAGTGTATTTAGACTTCCAAATTTGACAAGGTGCCACACAAAAGATTATTGCTTAAGATAAAAAATCACGAGATTGGGGGTAATATTCTGGCATGGATAGAGGATTGGCTATCTAACAGAAGGCAGAGAGTTGGGATAAATGGTTCATTCTCAGAATGGCAATCAATAACTAGTGGTGTTCCGCAGGGGTCGGTGCTGGGTCCCCAACTCTTTACAATCTATATTAACGATTTGGAGGAGGGGACCGAGTGGAACATATCAAAGTTTGCAGATGATACTAAGATGGGAGGGTAAGTAGTGAGTGAGGACATAAAAAACCTGCAAGGGGACATAGACAGGCTAAGTAAGTGGGCAGAGATTTGGCAGATGGAATACAATACTGGAAAGTGTGAGGTTATGCACTTTGGCAGGAAAAATCGTAGAGCAAGCGATTATCTTAATGGCAAGAAACTGGAATGTACTGAAGTACAAAGGGATCTGGGGGTCCTGGTGCACGAAACTCAAAAGGTTAGTATGCAGGTGCAGCAAGTGATTAAGAAGGCCAATGGAATGTTGGCTTTCATTGCTAGGGGGATAGAATATAAAAATAGGGATGTATTGCTTCAGTTGTACAAGGTATTGGTGAGACCGCACCTGGAATACTGCATACAGTTTTGGTGTCCATATTTAAGAAAAGACATACTTGCTCTCGAGTCAGTACAAAGAAGGTTCACTCAGTTAATCCCGGGGATGAGGGGATGGACATATGAGGAGAGGTTGAGTAGATTGGGACTCTACTCATTGGAGTTCAGAAGAATGAGAGGCGATCTTATTGAAACATATAAGATTGTGAAGGGGTTGGATCGGGTGGATGCGGGGAGGATGTTCCCGATGATGGGTGAAACTAGAACTAGGGGGCATAGTCTTAGAATAAGGGGCTGCTCTTTCAAAACTGAGATGAGGAGGAACTACTTCACTCAGAGGGTGGTAGGTCCATGGAATATGCTGCCCCAAAAAGCTGTAGAAGCTACATCATTACATAAATTTAAAACAGAAATAGACAGTTTCCTAGAAGTAAAGAGAATGAAGGGTTACGGGGAGCGGGCAGGAATTTGGACATGAGTCTAGGTTCGGATCGGACATGGCCCTGTGGGTAGCGGAGCGGGCCCAGGGGCCGTGTAGCCTGATCCTGCTCCTATTTCGTGTGTCTAGTTCTGTTAGATTCAGGAGATGGTTCTGTGATAGTAGATTGGTGGTTAGGATCAGATCAGCCATGATCTTATTGAATGGCGGAGTAGGCTCGAGGGGCCGATTGGCCTACTCCTGCTCCTATTTCTTATGTTATGTTCTTATAATAAGGATCACCTTAGTTAAAGTGTAGCTGGCCAAAATAAACATTTATTTTAATTTGTCACCATGTTAAAACAACCCACCTAGTGATAATCATGATTATTTTACTGCCAAGAAATATTGCAAATATAATTTTTACTTCTTGATTTATGACCATAGGCTTTAGGCAAATATAATAAATCTAATCTTAATTGTTAAAGCTGTGGCTTTTTTAAAAGTCTGTTCTTTCTGGCAGTGTACTGGAACAAATTCAGCAGTTACAGAGTTAAAATCCTGCTTTATATCTATTCTTTTGGTCGATCCAATTTTTCCCCTCTCACTTTCCATTCTTTACTTTTTTTTCTGAATTTCGGCTGTCCCTTTACCTCAGTATGGGTCTGGGCAGATGTCCAAATCTTGCTCCCATAGACAAAACAATTCCTCCACATCAATGCTGCCCTTTTTTTACACCCTGAATGATTGATAACGTCCTCTCAGTCCCTTTGCTTAGAACCCCTCTATTGGGGATCTATCCTCTGTGGGAAACAAACACTGCAGACACAAGCCATGGGACCTCTTTGGTTCTTTTGAAACAGAACCTACTCCAGCCATTCAAAAACAGGCCCGACAGGTCCAAAGCAAACAAACAAATGCATACCAATAGATATTTCTGTTGGCCCTTCACAGGTTGCGGATCGCCGGCAGGAAAAGACAGGATTTAGGCTCACACTGAACTGAGCTATCTCATCACCTCATTCTCTGCTTCCCACAAAAATAAAAAAGGGATTGCATCTGTCAGCTTGCTTACAATAGGCCATCTTGTAAGCACTTCAACACTTTCCCAACAGTTCATTTAGACACGTTAAGAAGTCCTCCATCACACATGATCGAATTAAAAACAGATTCTTTAAGTGAAAGAAAACGTATACTAACACGAATGTGTCATACTTTTAATAAAGTGCTTTGTCACAGAAAAACTGTTCAACAAGAAATAAACTCCTATACCAAAAACACACTGATGAACATTACCATACCACATCTATGAAGACTGGAAACAGGCCTGCAGGAACTAACTCTAATTATAGTGATGCATTTGCTGTATGCCATTTCGTTGAGCATCGCTATACATTTATATACAAATTCACATGTATGGAATTTTCAACGTTTAGATCTAAAACTTTCTTCCTTTAGTTTAGTTATTTCACAATGTAAATTAATTGGATTTCGATCCTTCAGATCAAGACAAGAAAAAAAAATTGAAGTCTTAGGAGCCAAGGTATACAAGGTTTTCAAACTTATCAGAAGAAAATTACTTTCTAAAAAGGTTGAACAATTCAATAAAATGGAAAACCTTGATTTGTGATGGGAAGGAGGCTTCAGTTTTGAAATGATGTAACCAGCCACAGACCAGTTTCATAGCCCATAAAAAGGAAGTAAGTGGCACTTCAATGGTACAATGCGAAAAGCTTTACAAGCTCAGCCCCATCAACACAGGGTGTCTGTTTTCATTGTGAGCCAAATAACAGACCTCTGAAAGGCCATAAACCACATTCATTGTCTTAAGCAAAAGGCATTTACTCCCAACCTAACACGGTCTTCTCATAAGGACTCTTTTGTTCGAGTTGGTTTCAAAGAGAAAAATATATTCTTTACGTCTGCTCTTCACTGCATGCATCTGTTACTTTAAGGAATCCTATGTTTATCACCAATGTTCATCTAGAGGCTGAATCTCCAATTGGGGAATTCAAAAACTCCAGAAGTTTTATATCAGTTTCAAAACTCAAAAGTATGTTTCTTCTGTGAAACTTCAGTGTAAGGGTGCAGTGAAGACATAGGTAAAATTTACTACCTGCGTCTAGACCCTAAACTATCCCATAGTACCTTCAACGTGTCAAGCTTGTAGCCCATCCTCCACCTGAGGGTAGTGACTCTGCTGTGCCATTCAGGGAGTGAATTGATAAATGACAAACTCTGCTAACACAACAATGTTTAGCAGCCTCTTATACAATATCTGCCACACACTGAGAGGCTGGTGCATGACTATCCAGGCAAAGATTAGACCACACCAATAGAAAGGCACTCTGAACTGTGAAAGAAAACCCCAGAGAGAGTATTCAATGCAAAAACTGAAATCTAGGTTATCATCACATTAAACAACAATTACAACACAAATAAAAGAATCCTGGAGAGTTATCACATAATTGCTTTCCAAAGCCACATACCATAATCACATGTACTGCCTGTTGTGAAAAACACCAGTAAGGTGTTTCACTAATTGTCTCCACTATTAGGTGCAACATTTTACTTACAATGCTTATACTCCTCAGTCATTGTAAACTACTTCACAATGAGAAACAGTTATACAGACCACAAGGATCCCTGGTTCAATCCCCAGTCTGTCTCATGCCGACCAGAGCACCACAATGGCTGATAAATGCCAAATAAAATTCAATGTAGCAAAAGGTTTAAGTCCTCCAGAAGGTGGTTTTGTACCACTTTGGATTTCATACCATCTACGGTGTAACTGTAGTCTTGTTTAACTTTTTAAACTTAGGCGGTAATTTTAATGGAAACTAGAAACTGACGGGAGCAGATCAGTTGCCTGTTTTACACCACACTTGATTTTACTTTCCATTCAAGTCAATAATAATTAAAATCAGGCGTTGTGTAAAATGGGCAGCTGATCTGATGCAGTCAGTTTTCCGCCAGTGTGCTAGACTAAAATTACCCCATAAGTTTAAGGCATTAAACAAGACTGGGGCAGTAACCAGAGAACACAGATTTAAGCAAAATTTTGATTAGCAAAAGAACCAGAGGCGACATGATGAAATTTTTGTTTTACACTGCGAGTTGTTGTGATCTGGAATGCACTGCCTGAAAGGGTGGTGGGAGCAGATTCAATAGCAACTTTCAAAAGAGAATTGGATAAATACTTGAAGGGAAAAAATGACAAGGCTACAGGGAAAGAGCAGGGGAGTGGGATTAATTGGATAGCTGTACGAAAGAGGCGGCACAGGTACGATGGGTCGAATGGCCTCCTTCTGAGCTGTAGCATTCTATGATTCCATGATTCTGCTACAGTTACACTGTAGCTGTTACGAAACCCAAAGTGGTACAAAACCACCTTCTGGAGGTGGTCTTGATCCTGTCAGTTTCCCATCGGGCGGGTTAGGTAAACATTACCCCCTTAATCTAGAATCTTTTCAATGTTAATAGAAAGCTCAGATTCCGCTTGGCTCTTTCCGAACATTAAATTGAATTAGCATTCAGAGGTCGGTGAGTATGTGCAGACCTCCACTGTTACTGCGCAAGAGCAATCTGAGAACGTAACTCAGTTTCGAAAGCCGCTGGTTGCACCAGTATCTCTAACACAACCAGCTCCAAAACGTAGTGATTTGAATGTGAAGGCAAGACACAGACATTGCTGATTCTACTTACAACAAAAATGAAAAAAAAAAGTATAAGCATTAGCAGGGTTCAAAGAGCCATTCTCCAATTTTATTTTTCTACCAAACACTTTAGCTTGCGCATGCGCCAGGCAAGTAATTGGATATCATCTGCTCTACACAGTGGTTGAGGGCAGAGGTGAGTCAATGATAGGCAGATCAGATTTTGTGTGGATCAACAGATCTGAAGTAAATCCCACCTCCCAGTGCAAACAGAGGATCAGAAAGCTGCTCAATGCACAGTCATGTGGTGAGTCTCCAGTTGGAAGATGAGCAGTTAAGACAGATCAGCCAAAAATGTAGCAGCAGGTAGGCTCAAGACTAACAACAAACATAACATCAAAAATAAAGACTCAGAGCATGTTCCACTGCGCTAAAGGAAGAAATAATACTCGATGGGATCAAGATATTAATCCTCAGATCATCAGTATGCATTTATGTTTCAAGCTGTTCTCTTAGTTACATTATAGACCAGTTTGGATGCCCAACATGACTGTATTTCCATAGTGGTTAAAAAGATAAATGAGCATAGAGCACAGCAGAAGCTAGAACATGCCATCAAAGGGTTAATGTTACTTTAATATACTCGACAGTGAGAAAGTTCAGCAAAAAAGGCAGAAACTTTTTTTATGCATGAGAACAAACCTTCATTGTTATTCCATGCTTCTAAACTGAAGTGACCACATTTTTCTGCCCCTCAAACACCACTTTTAAACAATGAAGGGTTGGGATTTGAGCCAGTTGAATGCTGCAGTGAAACGACACAGCAGGGCAACCTAGTTTCGGTTGAAACTAGTTGAAACCACAAATGGAACAGATGGTCAGAAACTGAACTACAAAAGTGATTAAGCATGTGGAGATATGAGAAGCTGCAATAACAAGGTTAACATTTGCAGAACAATCGGATTACGAAGTAACAACTGTCACGCAGATGTATGTAAGGTATATTTGATTAACCTTTAAGCCATGTCCAATCACGAGTCACTGACTCAGATCGGCCGACGCCATGATGAAGCAAGAATGGACCCTGCGATCCAGATAACTGGACAAACTTAGATAAAAGACAGAACTGAAAGAAGGGGCTTAGCTAACGATGTATAAAGTTATAATTAGGTTGTTTTTGAAGGAATATAATTGGTCCGGATTGGCCAAGGAATAAGTAATGTAATAACGGCTATCGGTGTGCTCCAGTCTTGTACTGTATATAAGCTTGTGAATTTTGTTGATCGGGGAGAAGGTGCTCGCACAGACCGCGGGGTCTGAGATGCTTCTCCCAGAGCTCTGTTTTCAATAAACTGCACCTTTCACTTTACCACAGATTAGATGTGAATTTATTTTCACCCAACAAATTGGCGCTGCGAGCAGGGTACTGCGGAGCTGGAAGACCGCCTGCACCAGTGAGCGGGGCGAGTAGTCAGATCTTTGACCGTCCAGAAATTGGATCACTCGGAAGGGCGGTGTGACAGCGACGCAGTATCGAAAGAATCTGGTATCCGTGACGGGTAAGAGATGCAGTTTAAATAGTGGTTAAGTTGATTGAAACCTGATGTGTTATTTCGGAATGTAAATGTCTCGAGGACCCATACTGAGCCAGAATTAAGAGGGCGACTGGGCCCCACGTGAAGGCCAGAGTTAGTTGGGAATCCGAGACAGACTAAAAGTCTCTCTGCTGTGTTGCGTTGCGGGATCTGTTGTATTGCACTACGTGATGTATTGTATTAATGTATTAATGGCTGCAAGTGAAATAATCACCTCTGACAGCGAGATAGTTACAAGTCAGGACCGCCATCACTAGTGGTGGACGATAAGTAGACCTCTGAGAACGAGTTATTAGGGGGGACCGGGACGCGGTAAACTAGTAACAAGAATTAATACATTATGGCGGAAGGCGGAGGCCCAGACTGGGGTCCGCCAGGATCGATGAGTCGGCTCTATGCTGACGACCAAAAGGGTTTGATCAATAAAATGAAGAAAGATGGGTGGGATCCACTAGAAAAACCAATAACACAACGGGAGCGGTGGGAAAAGCAGAAACAAAAGAAAACTAAGAAAGCAGGAGTAATTTTAATACATCAGTTAGTAATGTTAACAAAAAGGGTTAAGACACAAACCAGTAAGGTGGAAGAACAAGAAATGAGAATAGCAGAATTAGAAACTTTAGTAGAAAGGATGGAATTGACAGGCAAGGGAAAAAGAGACGAATGGGATAAAGAAAACCCCCCGCCGTATGCCTCGGCTCCACCTGGAGACGAAAGTGATATTCCAGTAGTGCCGATGGCACCCGTAATACGACACCCAGTGCCAGCTCAAAATCGATATCGGGCTTTCTCACCTCTTGAAAAACAAGCCATTCTTAAAGATTTAGGAACCCTTAAATCCCATAGTCAGAACTCAGAGTTCTGGAGGAATTAGAGGAAATGTGGGAAATCCATGATTTACACCCTCGAGACATCCACCAGTTAGTTAGGGCGAAATGCCCAGCCGACAAATGGAGAAATGTAAACCCCGCTGCAGGCATGCAAGATGGAGCGTGGGCGGATGCAGTACCTGCAAGTGCCGCACTGGCGGCACAGCGGGCAGCATACGGGCCCTTTAAGATCGCAGTAGAAACGGCACTTGGGGCCCCTACTATAAACTGGGGAAAAATCCAATCAATAAAGCAAAGGGAGAATCTAGTAGTGATTATGGAGAACGTTTGTTTGACGCCTATTGCGAATCGTCAGGGCAAGCAAACCCACAATGAACAGACCAGCCCTTCATCCAGATGTTTAAGGATGGACTCTCATCGGCACACCAAGCCATCCTAAAAATGGGGGTAGTAGCCGCCCCTACGTATGATCTCGCAGTTCAATGGGCATGTCAGATAGATGCAAAGGAATCTGAACACACCGAAAAGGGAGGTGTAAAAAATTAAACAGGAAAGGGTAGCAGCAGGCGGGGGCATCACAACCAAACAAGAGGATTCAGGGGAACTGTTATAATTGTGGGAAGATGGGACATATGGCAAAGGATTGCAGGAGTGGAAAGAAAGGGGGATGTGACTATTGCGGTAAGCCAGGACACCAGAGTCACAGCTGTTGGCAGAAGAAAGGAGACGTGGACCAGACACAGGGCGCTTATCTCAGTCTGGAGGATAGAAGGGACTTTTTTGAGTACCTCAAGTCTAAAGGGAAGAGTCAATGACGGGAGGCGGCCCCAGTTAAAGGAGGCTCGGATAACCGAGTCTATGTAGCAGCATTATTAGGGGGCCAACCGTGTGAAGTGTTAGTTGACACAGGAGCATCAATATCCTTGACTGATTTGCCCCTTCCGACAACCAAGGAGTATATATATATATATATATATAGGATTAGGGGGTATAAAAATTAAGGCTTATAAAAGTGAAGTACAAGTTTTAGAGATAACAGGAAAACTCCTCCCCGCCCAATTTTGTGTGTGTCCAAATAACGAAGGTACCATATTAGGAATAGACTTGCTAAAAGAATTTAATATATTGGTGGACTCCGCACAAAATAAAATTGTTTGGTCCAAAGGAGATGGGTCCAAGGTCAGTATAGACAAACCACGCACCAATTTGGCTAGGGTAGGGAGTGCAGCATCTTTGAGCAGGGATTGGGAACTAGAACGAAAACGATACGGGACCATATGCAAAATTATGAAAGGGGTTTGGGCTAAGACAAAACAGGACACCGGACGGGTAAAAACGGAGCCAATCACGGTTCCAGGTCCGGAACACAAGCCCCATAAGCAATACCCTATTAAACCAGAAGCAAGGGAAGCGGTACAAGAAATAGTGCGTAATCTGGAAGAAAGGGGCATAATTAGGATTACCGAAAGCACGACCAACTCGCCCGTATGGCCAGTCACCAAACCGGATAAATCATTCCGACTGACTATTGATTATACTGAATTAAACAAGGTAACGCCCAAATTGCACCCAATAGCGGCCAGCCCATCCACAATCTTAAATGCCCTGAACTCGAAGCACAAGATTTTTACAGTTTTGGACATAGCTAATGGATTCTGGTCCTTACCTTTAGACCAGGAATCCCAGAATAAGTTTGCCTTTACGGTCGGGGAAAGACAGTATACATGGACTAGGCTACCTCAGGGGTTCCATAACAGCCCGGCGGTATTCCACCAGGTAATGAGTTCACTGTTAGAAACAGTGAACCTCAACCCGTATCACAGCAGTGTTGCAATACGTGGATGACCTGTTAATCGCCTCGGAAAATGAGCGTGGACATGCAGCTGCTTTAACTGAAGTCCTTATTAGTGGAGATACTTGCGCAAGTATATTATAGGTATATAAAGGGGGTGGGGCGGTGGAAACACTGGACTCAACTGAAGGCCTACAAGGACTAAAATGTATATTTAACAGGTGATACCTGCAATCAATCTCAATAACCCTTTGGAAAATTGTTAATACGTCTTTAAAATGTATTTGACTATAGTATTGTTTTGTGGAATATGTGTGGCGTTGACCGGAGTGACATGCCACCCGGCACGGGAAAAGCGAGAGTTACATGATAATACGTTTTTGTATATGAGTTATGTGTATGTAAGGGACAAGGGAGAAAGTGCGTGTTGGGTATGTAGCCATATCCCAATCCACTCCAACGGGGGAATCCCTCTTAGACCAATACCATTGAACGTAATTCAAATGGCAGAATGGTTAGTTAGTAGAAACAATACGAGCAGTAGTACTAATGGTAACGACACCCAGAGCAGAAAAACGGGAGGAACAAAGAGTACAGTTCAGGAGAGCAGGATATCCCTTAAACATGTTTGAAGGATGGTACAAACCCGTGTATAATATAAGCAAAAAGCCACCGTACCTTATCCTCACAAACACAACTGGGGTAGGAAGACCCGTTGGGGCGATATGTTGGATATGGAATGTACTCAGAGGGGAAGAGGGGAATCTGGAAGCAGGAAACAGTAGTTGTAAACATAATTGGACAACACTCGAATAAGGTTCACCCTTAGAAGTTTGGTGGTTTAACACAACTGGTTTAACATGGATTTACAAAAGTCAACATGGATTTACAAAAGGTAAATCATGCTTGACTAATCTACTGGAATTTTTTGAGGATGTAACTGGTAAAATAGATAAGGGAGAACCAGTGGATGTGGTGTATTTGGACTTTCAGAAGGCTTTTGATAAGGTCCCGCATAAGAGATTAGCGTGCAAAGTTAAAGCACACGGGATTGGGGGCAAGGTATTGACTTGGATAGAGAACTGGTTGGCAGACAGAAAGCAAAGAGTTGGAATAAACGGGTCGTTTTCCGAGTGGCAGGCAGTGACTAGTGGGGTACCGCAAGGATCGGTCCTAGGACCCGAGCTGTTCACAATATATATTAATGATCTGGACGAGGGAATTGGATGTAATATCTCCAAATTTGCAGACGACACAAAGCTGGGTGGGAGGGTAAGCTGTGAGGAGGATGTCGTGAAAGTCCAGTACGATTTGGACAGATTGGGTGATTGGGCAGAAACATGGCAAATGCACTATAATGTGGATAAATGTGAGGTTATCCACTTTGGTGGCAAAAACAGGAAGGCAGATTATTTGAATGGCAATAGATTGGGAGAAGGGGAAGTGCAGAGAGACCTGGGTGTTCTTGTGCACCTGTCGCTGAAGGTAAGCATGCAGGTGCAGCAGGCGGTTAAGAAGGCAAATGGTATGTTGGCCTTCGTAGCAAGAGGGTTCGAGTACAGGAACAAGGATGTCTTGCTACAGTTGTACAGGGCCTTAGTGAGACCGCACCTTGAGTACTGTGTGCAGTTTTGGTCGCCTTACCTGAGGAAGGACGTTCTTGCCATGGAAGGAGTGCAGCGAAGATTCACCAGGCTGATACCTGGGATGGCAGGAATGACGTATGAGGAGAGATTGTGTCGATTGGGCTTATACTCACTGGAGTTTAGAAGATTGAGAGGGGATCTCATCGAAACCTATAAAATTCTGTCTGGTCTGGACAGACTAGATGCAGAAAGGATGTTTCTGATGGCCGGGGAGTCCAGAACCAGGGGTCATAGTCTAAGGATAAGGGGTAAGCCATTTAGGACTGAAATGAGGAGGAATTTCTTCACCCAGAGTGTGGTGAACCTGTGGAATTCTCTGCCACAGAGGGCGGTGGAGGCCAGTTCATTAAATATATTCAAAAAAGAGTTAGATATATTTCTTAAGGCTAAAGGGATCAAGGGATATGGGGAGAAGGCAGGGACAGGGTACTGAATTTGGATGATCAGCCATGATCTCATTGAATGGCGGAGCAGGCTCGAAGGGCCGAATGGCCTACTCCTGCTCCTATCTTCTATGTTTCTATGTTTCACTAGTGGGGGGAAATGGAACGGAATCACAGGGAGTAACGGCGAGTCCGGCTTTTCCACAGTTGCAACGAATATGAACCTAACTGCCTATAACGGGGCCTATTTTATTTGTGGGCATAAGGCATACCCATGGCTTCCACGAAATTGAACTGGGTCCTGCTATTTGGGATATGTGGTGCCATACATCCATCACTTGCCCTCCCTAGCAGATCATCACCATTATCGATCCAAAAGGGCAATTACAGAAACAGAGCGGTTCTTCGATATTTTATTCCCCGGGTATGGGACGGCTAGGGCAATAAAGGAAATTCGACTTGTAGCATTGGTATTAGAGAAAGTAGCTAATGACACAGCTGAAACCCTGTCTGAAATAAGTGCAGAAATGGTGGCTATGAGAACAATAGCTCTCCAGAATAGGATGGCCCTTGATTATCTCCTAGCTAAAGAAGGTGGCACATGCGCAATGATAGGCGCTGAGTGCTGCACCTACATACCAGATAGCTCAGAGAATATAACCAATTTGGCCGAACATATACAAAAGGAGGTAAAGAAATTACACCAAACCTCAGGGAAAGGTTGGTTGGACTGGCTCTTCGGAGGATCATGGGGATCGTATTTGATACATGGATTTATAATTGTTGTTGTAGTGATGACAATATGTTGTGTTATGATAACAATTTTGAAAGTATGTTGTAAATTGGCACTCGCCGGCATTCCAGTAGCATCTGGAGATGCGATAAAACCCCTGCTATCAACGACAGACGAACTACAAGCAACAGGAGAAGACGACGAGGACGACGAGTCTCACATATAAAGAGTCACATGATGATCAACGAAGGACGAGCTCAGGACAATTGAGCCCAACCCTCAATACAGGGTGACTACCCGGTGGATGGCAAGAAACGGCATTGGAAGTTGGTATCCCGGGGCAAAATCTAAATTTGTACCGGGACCAACAGGAGGGAATGAAGGGTTGGGATTTGAGCCAGTTGAATGTTGCAGTCAAACGACACAGCATGACAACCTAGTTTCGGTTGAAACTAGTTGAAACCACAAATGGAACAGATGGTCAGAAACTGAACTACAAAAGTGATTAAGCATGTGGAGATATGAGAAGCTGCAATAACAAGGTTAACATTTGCAGAACAATCGGATTACGAAGTAACAACTGTCACGCAGGTGTATGTAAGGTATATTTGATTAACCTTTAAGCCATGTCCAATCACGAGTCACTGACTCAGATCGGCCGACGCCACGATTAAGCAAGAATGGACCCTGCGATCCAGATAACTGGACAAACTTAGATAAAAGACAGAACTGAAAGAAGGGGCTTAGCTAACGATGTATAAAGTTATAATTAGGTTGTTTTTGAAGGAATATAATTGGGCCGGATTGGCCAAGGGATAAGTAATGTAATAACGGCTATCGGTGTGCTCCAGTCTTGTACTGTATATAAGCTTGTGAATTTTGTTGATCGGAGAGAAGGTGCTCGCACAGACCGCGGGGTCTGAGATGCTTCTCCCAGAGCTCTGTTTTCAATAAACTGCACCTTTTACTTCACCACAGATTAGATGTGAATTTATTTTCACCCAACAAACAACAAGACCAATCTCATGGATAGATTTTCCCTGAAAAAAACTAATATGAAAAGAACAAGAGGAAACAACCTGAACTAAGCTGTGCTCCACAACTACTTTTGTAAAATAATACAGGAGAACAGGGTCATATTAAATGGCATGGCACTTTCATAGCAAGATAGAGGTGATTGTCAGCAAAGGTTAATCAGAAATTGTTACTCTAATATGTGATTATGGCTGATTTTTCTAGAAGCCTGCCTCAGACATAGATTTACAAATTGTAAAATTATAACCATTAAACTCGCAATTATTTGGTTAGTCGGCAGTAACTGATGTAGTGTGAATGATAGTTTTTTAGGTTGCACAGTAGTAACAGATATTGAAGCACAATGTAAAAAGAATCTGTTATTCATTTAATGGTACAATAAGACAAGCTCAATACTGTTTCCCTCTCCCTATTTATTTTCAAATTCCTCTATGCTACTGAATGATGCCAGTGACTCTGGGGAAATGTGCTGCATGGTCTGGTACTAAGCCATAAAAAAAAGCTTCAATACCTGGTCTGTGCTGACCTAGCTGATTTCTGCTATTAGTGTCTCGGTATTGCTAGGCTGGAGAGAGTGGGGGAGGGAAAGGAAATAATACTGAGCCAGCATTTCTTCTGCGATCATTGTCCAGTGACTCCTAATGAAAAGTGCATGTGTATGGACAGGGGATGAAGACAGTACTGGGCTTGGCTCTAATGCCCACTCCAAGTAGCCTGTTGACACTGAGCAATATGCTGACATATGAAAAAATGGCCACTTGCACAAGTTACCAGAAAGCTGTTGGAGTCAGCTTACTCAGGAGAGGAGGAAAGAAAATTGAATAAAATAAATGAAGTAAAAGATACAAAATACTAGGAACAAGACCACTTTGTTTCAGAAGGTTTCACCTGAGGACTAACAAAAGGCATCTCAGCTGTTTAGCATGTTAATTATAAGGACCATTCGACACTTCAAAAAGGTATCCAACACAATAAACAGGCAATCATGTTTATGTGTAGCTTCCTCTAACCAATCCTGTGATTTATTCATCCTCCCTAAAGACACTACATTTTCAACTACATTAGCACTGTGCAATCTCGCAAACCCTACAACATGGATAAAATTGTTATCCGGCATTTAGAACTTTACAGAAAATATTAAATATTATTCAGAAAAAGCTCTTTTTTGCCTAGCATTATAATAGACTAAGTTTATTTAGCATAGCAGTACCAAAATGTTGCAACAAAATCACACTTCAGCCATAGGTTTTAATCATTTTGCCAAGAAAAGGGGGAAGTCGGAAGACATTTTTCATTAGAACCTGGAAATACTGTACAAGTGGCTATTGAGAAAGTGACTAGAAGATCATCGGAGAGGAATTCAATACGTTTTTGAATAAGTATAAAAGGATACAAAGGAAAGGAACATAGGATTACAGTAAATAGGTCCAGATAGTTAGTACTGACACTTTGGGCCAGATAGCCTCCTTCTGTGCTATAATTTCTGATGCTATAAATACGCCTATTGTGCAAAAGCGAAATACTGCAGATGCTGGAAATCTGAAATAAAAACAGAAAAGGCTGGAAATGCTCAGCAGGTCAGGCAACATCTATGAAGAGAGAAACAGAGTTAATGTTTCAGGTTGATGACCTTGCGTCAGAACCTACTGTGCAATGTTTTTAATTCATCACCTCAAATTTTTCCCACCACAATTAAAAGACCTGTAAATACAGGTGCACTATCCCTTATCCGAAAGCCTTGGGACCAGCTGAGTTTCGGTTTTCGGAATTTTTCAGATTTCAGAAGGTATTATTATAAGACTGGGAAATTTGTATTTAATATAAATTTTAAAAGTTCAGGCTACCTCTTGCGACTGTTCCGTGTCTCATTCCCCTTCCTGTTTCTCTGGAAAGCCGGATATCGGCTGACTCCTACTAAGCTGGCCCGCAAATCAGGTCGGGGGTCGGGTCGGGTCAGGTGGGGGGGGGGGGGGGGGGGGAGAAAAGAATATCGAACAGGCCGCAGTTCAGGTCGGATTGGGTCGGGGGGGGGGGGGAGAAAAGAATATCGGACGGGCCGCGGTTCGGGTCGGGATGGGTGGGGGGGGGGGAGAAAAGAATATCGGACGGGCCGTGGTTCGGGTCGGGATGGGTGGGGGGGGGGGGGGGGGGAGAAAAGAATATCGGACGGGCCGCGGTTCGGGTCGAGTCGGGGAGGGGAGGGGGGGGGGGGGGGGGAGAAAAGAATATCGGACGGGCCGCTGTATTGTTGGGTTCACTCTCCCGGTACCTCCTTCACACTGCCCGGCTCGGCCTGCAATCTCCTACCCAGGAGGGAACTCTGTGACCCTCTGCCCTGCTCAGCATAAGTCGTGCGCCACTCTGGTCATGTCGTGCGCACGACTTACGCTGAATGAAAAAACTTGCGGTTTTTAGAGGTTTTCGGAAGTTCGGATAAAGGATAGTCTACCTGTACCAGTATTTCACCCTGTTCGAGCTCTCTCCAGAAAGTTAGAAAGATTATTATCTAAAGGTGTTTTTCATAATTCAAGTGAAAGTAGATGAATTTCATACTCGCAGTATGCTTTGCTAAAAGCCATGGGTGAGAAAACACCTAGTCTGCCAGCTACATGAAAACTTAACACTCGCACCTTTACACTTCACCCCATCTTGCGCAAATACGCTCCCAGACATAACAAGAGAGGAAACCATCAGCAAGATTCCCAATTTTGAGTTCGGATGAAAGGTCATCACCGGAAACGCTAACCCCGTTTCTCTCTGCACAGATGCTGCCTGACCTGCTGAGTGTTTCCAGCATTTTATTAAAGCATGATGCCCAAATTAGTTTACTGGCTTGGAATCACCCAGAATAACTTTGAAGAATTAAAATATGCTTCTTGTTTATTCCTCAAAAAAATCTATCTGATGTCAACATTAGATAGTTTGACTGGGGCCTCAGCTTTTCACCATATATATTAATGTACGTGGATGAAGGAATTTAAAAGTGAGGATTCAGCTGTACAGAGCTTTGGTCAGACCCCATCTGGAATACTGCATTGAGTTTGGGCATCGAATCTATTGGCCTTGGAGGGGGTACAGCGCAGAATGATACCATGGCTTAAAGGGTTAAATTAAGATGACAGGGTGCATAAATGGAACTCGTATTCCCTTGAGTTTAGAAGGTTGAGGGGTGATTTAATTGAGGTGTTTAAAAATGATAAAAGAATTTGATAGGGTAGACACCAAGCTGAATATAGAAAGTACAGAGGAGATCTAAAAAAGGGAATAAGAGGGAAAAAGCGAAAGTATGAGATTAGATTAGCGGCTAACATAAAAGGGAAACCAAAAGTCTTTCATAAACATATAAATAGTAAAAGGGTAGTCAAAGGAAGGGTGGAGCCAATTAGGGACCAAAAAGGAGATCTGCTTGTGGAGGCAGAGGGCATGGCTGAGGTACTAAATGAGTATTTTGCAGTTATCTTCACCAGAGAAGAGGATGCTGCCAATGTAGCATTAAAGAAAGAGGCAGTAATGATACTGGATAGGATAAAAATAAAGATGAGGTACTTAAAAGGTTGGCAGTCCTCAAAGTAGAAAAATCACTCAGTCCGGACGGAATGAATCCAAGGTTACTGAGGGAAGTAAGGGTGGAAATTACGGAGGCTCGGGCCACAATCTTCCAATCCTCCTTGGATATGGGGATGGTTCCAGAGGACTGGAGGATTGCTAATGATACACCCCTATTTAAAAAAGGGGAGGGGGATAAACCTGGCAACAACAGGCCAGTCAGCTTAATGTTGGTGATGGGGAGACTTTGAGAGACAATAATTCGGGACAAAATTAATTGGCATTTAGAAAAGTATGGGCTAATAAATGAAAGTCAGCACAGATTTGCTAAATACAAATCATCTTTGATTAACTTGATCGAGTTCTTTGATGAAGTAAAGGAGAAGGTTGATGAGGATAGTGCACTGATGTCGTGTAAATGGACTTTCAAAAGGCATTTGACAAAGTACTACATAATAGACTTGATAGCAAAATTAAAGCCCATGGGATTAAAGGGACAGTGGCAGCGTTGGTACAAAATTGGCTAAGGGACAGAAAGCGGAGAGTAGTGGTGAACAGTTGTTTTTCAGACTGGAGGGAAGTGTGCAGTGGTGTTCCCTAGGGGTTGGTATTAGAACCACTGCTCTTTTGATATATATTGGCCCTGAAATTAGGATCGGGAGCTTGCCGCGCGTGCAAGCCCCCGATGTGCACTTACCCGGTGCGCTGACATTTCAATCCTGGCCCGCATTGCATTTCCTCTCACTGGCCCGCTTGAGGTCCTGTGCGTGCGTGACCCAGCGGCGTACTCAGTGCGATGAGCCAGCTAGGATCACGTGAGCACAGGGCAACCAATGGGAGGTTGCAAAAGTTCATTCATGAGTTTGATAGTAAGAGCTGTCAAACTCATGAAAACTCCTGGCCCCAAAACACTACTTAAACTTGAAAGAAAATTTAAAAAAAACATTGCACTACTTAAATGAACCATAAATAACTGTAAAAAACTATTTTAAACAATAATTTTAAAATTTGAAAAAAATTATTATATAAAAAAAAAATCGGGGCTAAAACTAAACTTACTATAAATTCTTTAAAAATAATAAACCTGTGGAAATTTTTTTTATAAATTGTATTAATAGACCACTTACCTGTAAAACTAAGTACTTACATGTGGTTTTTCAATGCGTAAAAACCGGAGGCCTTTACACATGCGCAACTCTAAAAATAAAGGAAATCCAAGTCGCACGCGCTGCCTGTGTAGTCGCACGCGTTCAGCCTCTTAACCCCTTGGGTCAGAGGAGAGGAAATGCCGGTTTTCCCCGCATGCGCTGTGCATGCTGAAAACCAGCAATTCCTCTGGGCACACGCGTGAGTACCCCGTCCGTACTCACGTGTTGGGAGGGGAATTACTGGGCCATTAATGACCTGGACTTGGGTATACCATTTCAAAGTCTGCAGATGATACGAAACTTGGAAATGTAGCAAACAAGGAGGCGGATAGTAACAGACTTCAGGAGGACACAGACAGACTGGTGAAACTGACAGACTTAAGGCAGATGAAATTTAACACAGAGAATTGTGAAGTGATACACTTTGGTAGGAATAATGAGGAGAGGCAATAGGAACTAAATGCTACAATTTTATAGGGGGTGCTGGGGGGTGTTATGTACACAAATCTTTGAAGGTGGCAGGACAAGTTGAGAAAGCTGTTAAAAATGCATATGGGATCCTTGGCTTTATTAATAGAGGAATAGAGTACAAAAGAAAGGAAGTTATGCTAAACCTTTCTAACACACTTGTTGGGCCTCAGCTGGAGTACTGTGTTCAATTCTGGGTGTTGAGTCTGTGTGTTCCAGGTATACTTATTTTAAATAACTGGACACAGACAACAGGAAAAACTTAAACAGGTCTTTACTACATGAAGGTCACGGCTGAACTGCTTTACAAATTACTACACAGAGCTTATATACCGGTGTGGTCACCACCGGTACTACAATATACAGTAGCAAGAGAAAGTAGTCCATCTTCTTAAGGTAGTTCTCTTAAGGTGGTACAGGTTACATACACCACAATTCCTCCCTTTTTAGCTTAACAGTGTACACCCCAATTTAAACATAACATGGATAACATATATACAACTTTCATGCAACTGTTCAAAGATTCAGTCTCTGAGGAGGCCTCCTGATCCGAGTTGGATAACGCCTTTCAGGGGTCTCTGATTCTGGTTGCTGGGGTGACTCCTCTAATTGATCTCTTATGGATTGAACATCCTCATGTACGTTCGCGTTTGAGGTAGATGCTACAGGTTCAATAATTTCTTCCATTGGTGTCTCTGCCGTAGCCATGGGTTCGACCCTTGTTCTCGATTCTACAAGTTGGTCAGCATGACGTCGTATTACGTTTTCACCAATCTCTACCATGTACATCAGGGGTCCTTGTCTGGCATGAATTGTTCCAGATTGCCATTTCTCATTCTTATAGTCCCGGGCTAACACTGGTTGTCCTATTTCGAAACTCCGAGTGGTCTTGTTATTTACATGCTGGAACCGTTTGTTTTCGACTTCCCTACGTACATTTGGTTTTAACAAATCCAACCTGGACCGCAACCTCCTGTTATAAAACATCATGGCAGGACTTTGATTTGTCACTGCATGTGTGGCGTTTCGATATGCCATTAGGAAATTGTCCACCTTGTGTTGTAGTGGAATATGGTCTTCACTCATGGCCTTTATCGCCTTTTTGAACGTTTGTACAAATCTCTCGGCCAACCCATTTGTAGCCGGATGATATGGGGCAGATGTATAGTGTTTCACCCCATTCTTCATGAATTTCTGGAATTCTTCTGACACGAACTGCGGTCCGTTGTCTGAACATATCTGTTCTGGCAATCCATTTCTTGCAAATATGGTTCTTAGAACTGCGATCATCTTTTCCGAGGTAGTGGTCGCCATCTTAATCACTTCTGGCCATTTAGAATGTGCGTCTACCACATACAAGTCCATTCCTTTGCTTTCTTTACCCTTGTGGACCACCTTTACTTTTATCTTTCCGATGGGGTACACTCTTTGCCCCGTGTATGTTTTTAATACAATCTCCGTATCCCTTAGGGGAATGTGTGAGAATAACCTTTTGTAATCTTGCTTATTCATGACCGTCAATGCCGTCAGAGTCACTTGGACTCCTGCTATCTGGAGTGTAACCCAAATAGTTTGGTGGTCTGCTGTGTTACCCACATTATGTATTCTTAGACAACCCAGTTCCTTACTGCTGGAGTCTGAATCCGTCTTCTGTTCATCCGAACTGTTCTCTGTCACCTTGTGTACTTTTTTGTACTTCTTCTGTGGTGACTTTTTGTTGCTGGTCTTCTTTCCTGACCGGCATACTTTCGCTATGTGACCGAGTCTGCCACATTTTCTGCATTCTTTATCTTTGAACCAGCACTGGTTCTGATCGTGCGTTGTCCTTCCGCAACGATAGCACTTTACTGCACCCAATGCCATTTGATTGGTGCTGAGTTCCGATGGCCTTAGCTGCATTTCCGCGGTGCCTCGTGCTGCCGCCTCGTGCGATGCTGCAATGGTGACAGCTTTATCTAGCGTAAGGTCCTTTTCCTCTAGCAGTCGCTTCTGAGTTCCTTCTTTTAATAGTCCACACACGAACTTATCTCTCAGAGCATCTGCTAGTCCTGTACCAAACTGACAGTACTTTGATAGCTTGCGCAGTTCAATTAAGAATTCAGCGTTGCTTTCCTCTTTCAGCTGCGTTCTTCTGTAAAATTTAAATCATTCCGCTATCAGCAACGGCATGGGGTTTAAATGCTCTTGCAGGATAGTAACAATATTCGCGAAAGTCTTATCCGCCGGTTTATCTGGTGTTACAAGGTGCCTTAATAACCCGTACGTCTTCGCACCCATCGAGTTTAATAGGGTTAGTGCTTTCTTTTCAGCCGGTATCTCATTTGCTGTACAATAAACTTCAATACGCTCCACATAAGTGGCCCAATCTTCGACATCGCTATCAAAAGCAGTGATGTTACCGTTTTTAGGCATCCTTGTAAGTTTCTTTAAGTATTTTATTTTTTTTCCCCAAAATGGCGGCTTCCCGCGCTTGGCGGCTTTTCCCGCGCTTGTCTTCTTCCTGCGCCGACTAAAATGGCGGCTTCCCGCGCTTGGCTTCTTCCCCCGCTGGCTACAATGGCGATTACCGCGCTGTTGCCGTTCTCGCCTCCCAGCGGTCCTTAATTTCCCCCGACGCAGCTGCTTTTACTCCCCGCTGTCCTCGTGGGTATTAGCGCTTCCTTTCTTGCTGCGCGTCTATTCCGATTGCAGCCCGGCCCTTTACACCGGCTGCGGTCGAGTTCTCCGCCCTTTTTCCTCCGGTCTCGCCCCCCTTCTCCACTGACAACGCGGCCGACTTTCTGCCCGTGTCGCTAAATCGGCTTACCCGCCGCTGTGGAAGAAGGATGATCACTGCCTGTCGCAGTGGACTTCGTGGTCAGCAATTCCAACCCGGGTTCTCGATGCCTCCCGTGCGAATGCGGTGCTCAGCAGGATGATGAGGGCAGATGCCTCTTCTCGACGCCCGTTCTGGGGACGAAGCTGCCTTGGATGCAATTGCCGCTGGGTAAGATCGACTCATCGCCACTGTTGAGTCTGTGTGTTCCAGGTATACTTATTTTAAATAACTGGACACAGACAACAGGAAAAACTTAAACAGGTCTTTACTACTTGAAGGTCAGGGCTGAACTGCTTTACAAATTACTACACAGAGCTTATATACTGGTGTGGTCACCACCGGTACTACAATATACAGTAGCAAGAGAAAGTAGTCCATCTTCTTAAGGTAGTTCTCTTAAGGTGGTACAGGTTACATACACCACACTGGGCACCACACTTTAGGAAGGATGTCAAGGCTTTGGAGAGGATGCAGAAAAGATTTACTAGAATTGTACCAGAGATGAGGGACTTCAGTTATGTGGAGAGACTGGAGAAGCTGGGGTTGCTCTTCTTTGAGCAGAGAAGTTTAAGAGGAGATTTGATGGATGTGTTCAAAATCGTGAATGATTTTGATAGAGTAAACAAAGGGAAACTGTTTCCAGTGGCAGAAGAGTCGGTACCAGAGGACACAAATTTAAAGTGATTGGCAAAAGAACCAGAGGCGACATGAGGAAACTTTTTTTTTTAAACTCAGCGAGTTGCTGTGATCTGAAATGCACTGCCTGAAAGATTGGTGGCAGCAGATTCAATAGTAACTTTCAAAAGAGAACTGGATAAATACTTAAAGGAAAAAAAAAATAGAGGGCTATGGGGAAAGAGCTGGCAGGCATGAATAACCTCTGTATAATTCTATACAGAGAAACTATTTCCTCTGGTGGGAGAATCCAGATCAAGAGGACATAATCATAAAATTAGAGCTGGGCCATTTAGGAGTGAAATCAGGAAGCACTTTTTCCACACAAAGGGTTGTAGAAGTCTAGAACTCTTTCCCCTAAAGGCTGTGGATGCTGGGTCAATTGAAATTTTCAAGATTGAGATCGATACATTTTTGTTGGGTAAGGGCATCACGGAAGGCAGGAAAATTGAGTTACGGTACAGATCAGCCATGACCTAATTGAATGGCAAGAACAGGCTCGAGGGGGCTGAATGGCCTACTCCTCTATTATGGTTCTATGAATCTCAGCCCAAAAATTGCTCAGGAATGAGTAACTAATCAGTACTCATATATAACTATTTTCCAAAAAACACCCTCGAAAATCCATCAAAACAATTTGACAGGAAGAGTTTTGACAGCTTGAATGCAGAGTGGAATATTTGTCTCTGTTTGCTTATGTTTTATTGCCTTTTAATTACCCAAGCATTACAATTGCAGCGTGAATATTTCTTACTGAAATCTGTGCAAGATATCACACTCACATCCTAGTTATACATTTTTGAGGGAACTAACAGAGTTGCCTTTAAACCAAGTGGGATAATTTTAAAATAGCTTTATTTAAAAAAAATACATCAGCCAGAATGCCCACATTAAAAACCCCTGCAGACATTGAGTACTGGAGAATTCTATACTCATGCACACTTGCTAGTGGCTTTACAGGCCCATAAATCTGCACCAGTACATTATGGTACTGCACTCAGACTGTCAATGTTTGTACAAACTTACTCAGGAATACAAGTTACTGTTTTAAAAGCCAGTTCGAATGTATGGGAAGAAGTACCTGTGAGAACTGAAAATTATGTAACATCGGGATGAAAGAGTCACATCATGCAATTTAATTTTAATTGTATAATATATAAAAATCTCCATTAAAAACCTTTCAAAATCTTAATTAAAATATACTTATTTTAGCTGAAAATATTAGAGTATAGATTGGATAGGTGGATGCAGGAAAAGCGTATGAAGGGATGTAGGAACATATGAACACAAGAAATAGGAGGAGTAGGCCATTCGGCCCTTCAAGCCTGCTCCACCATTCAATGAGATCATGGCTGATCTTCTGCCTCAACTCCATTCACCGGCCCTATCGCCATATCCCTTGATGCCCTTACGAGTCAGAAACCTATCGACTTCTGTTTTGAATATTCCCAATGACTGAGCCTCCACCGCCCTCTGGGGTATTCTGAACACCTCTATCAAATCCCCTCTCAATCTTCTCTGCTCTAAGGAGAACAACCCCAGCTTCTCCAGTCTATCCATGTAACTGAAATCCCTCATCGCTGGAATTATTCTCGTAAATCTTCTCTGCACCCACTCTAAGGCCTTCACATCCTTCCTAAAGTGCGGTGCCCAGAATTGGGCACAATATTCCAGTTGAGGCCAAACCAGTATTTTATAAAGGTTCATCATAACTTCCTTGCTTTCGTACTCTATGCCTCTATTTACGAAGTCCAGGATCCCGTATGCTTTTTTAACCGCTTTCTCGACCTGCCCTGCCACCTTCAACGAATTGTGCACATATACCCCCAGCTCTCTGTTCATGCACCCCCTTTAGAATTGTACCCTTTAGTTTATATTGCCTCTCCTCGTTCTTCCTACCAAAATGTATCACTTTGCACTTTCCTGCGTTAAATTTCATCAGCCGTGTGTCCGCCCATTCCACCAGCCTGTCGATGTCCTCTTGAAGTCTATCACTATCCTCATCACTGTTCACTATACTTCCAAGTTTAGTGCCATCTGCAAATGTTGAAATTAGGCGTGAGCAGCCTGCAACTACCGCTGCTGAAGCCACAGGGGTTGCACCGCGTAGAACCACTCGCAAAAGAAAAATGACACAAAATTAGATGCATGAGGCAAGCACATGGGTGTATCAACAAATGTTAGTGCTAAGTTTCATTTGTTTTGATTGCACCACTTTCAGGTCTTGTCCATTTTTGCTTCAGAACTTGGAAGTGACTTGGAATGAATGGTGAGGCATTATTTAACCTCAAGCACTGGGCCTTTGGGTGAGAGCAATGGCTTGGTCATTATAGGGATACTTTATGGTGTTGTTGATGGGGGGGTGGCACGGCAGGGGGGATCTTAGTACAACATGTGGCTGCAATGTTAAGTAAATCTGGCCATGAGGAGGCCTCCCGGGCAGCAATGTGCGCCGCTGCTGGTGGCATTTGCATCTCAGCTTCCTCCTCCTCAACTTCCACCTGCTCATCCACCTCCTCTTCTGAAGAGGCTGTGTGCCATGCTCCTCCTGCAGCTCTAATCCTCGTTGCTGCGCTATGTTGGGCAGCACACAGCAGATGACGATGATTCTGGAGACCCTGGCTGGTGCATACTGAATGGCTCCTCCAGATCTGTCAAGGTATCTGAAGTGCATCTTCAGCATGCCTATTGCTTGTTCTATGACATATCTGGTGGAGATGTGGCTCTCATTATAACGCTCCTCGACCTCAGTACTTGGCCTCTTCAGGGGTGCCATGAGCCATGTCTTCAGTGGATAGCCCTCGTCTCCAAGCTGCCAGCTGATAAGTCTGTTTGGAGGTGCGAAGAGCTGAGGGAGGCAGCACGAAAGAGTCATGGCAGCTGCCAGGGAACTTGGCGCACACATGCATGATGATCTTCTTATGGTTGCCGACCAGCTGCACATTGAAGGAGTGGAAGCCTTTGCAGTTCACAAACACTCCTGGGTGATGATGGGGTGCCTTCATGGCCACATGTGTGCAGTTGATGATGCCCTGCACGTCTGGGAAGCCAGCCAGAGCCACAAAACCGAGCGCCTGCTCAGTAACACTGGCTTCATTAATGGCAAAGTTGGTATAATTGGCTGACTTGTGAAACATGGCATCGGTGACTTGTATGACACATCTGCGGACGGCCAACTGTGAGATCCTGCAAATGTCTGCTGCAGATCCCTGGAATGAGCCTGAGGCAAAGAAGTTGAGGGTGGTGGTGACTTTGACAGCCATTGGTAAGGAGTGTCCACCAGGACCTCTGGGCAGCATGTTTTGTTCCAGCAAGCTACAAATGTCTGCGACGACCTGCGCAATAGCCTGAGCCTCCTGCTGCTCAGTCATGTTGAGGAAGCTCATCCTCTGCCTTTATGCCCTGTGTTGGGAGTATCGCCTCTGGTGCGCTGCAGCCCTGTGGTGCCCCCCTCTCTGTTGTGGAGCATCAGCAGGTTATTGAGGAGAAGGTAGGTGTTGTGGTTGCTGCTACTGGTGTTGTTGCTGGTGGTGCTCAACTTGGTCCAATTCTGAGGAGCAAGGTGAGAGTATAAACAGCACCCATGCTGATCTAATAGATGGCAGGTCAAGTAGCGATCAGAGGGCCAATCCCTCAATGTTGTGATAGTAAGTAGCAATGTGGTGAGAGTGGCTTCTGAGATTGCAGAAATGACCTGCATGCTCCAGAATCCTAAATCTGTGCACAAAATAGAGTCATCAACAGCCTTTCCCTTCGGCAACTATTGAGGTGTAAGGTGTGTGTATTTAACTGGTAGTCCCAGCTGTCAATAAATACCTTCGCACAATGGCCAGGCCACTGAACTGCCGCCTCCCCTTCACAGGTAAGGTTCCCAAGCTGCATGATTCCTGTGCTCATGCCATTAAATTCAGAAGCTCCAGTTAAAAACCCTGATAACAACCATTTAGTGAGTTTAATGAGGTTGCCCACCTCCCCCGATCAGGTCCGCGGCGCGCTAACAAATGCGCCTGAGTTAAAGGTGTGAGGAGGCAGGATCCCGACGCGCTGCCTATTTTTGCTATTTTTACAGCCAACCCGCCTCCAAACCTACATGCACGACAACGAGAAAATTCCGGCACATAGAGCAACTCAAATGCCTCATAAAGCACTATGATGGATTGATGTTTGATTGCCCCTTCCCCTTGTAGGCATTTGCTAACTAACAGATCATCATACCATGCATGCCTTTTTGGAAATCTGAACCAGCTACTCAGATATATCTTATCATTACCTTCTCGTGAAATTGGTGAGTCAGCCAAAAAGGTGACTTGTATTAAATTTTTTGAGGTAACAAGGAGGGCCGATGAGGGTAGTGCGTTTGATGTAGTGTATATGGACTTTAGCAAGGCTTTTGATAAAGTTCCACATGGCAGACTGGTCACGAAGTTAAAAGCCCATGGGATCCAGGGTAAAGTGTCAAGTTGGATTCAAAACTGGCTCGGAGACAGGAAGCAGAGGGTAATGGTTGATGGGTGATTTTGTGACTGGAACACTGTTTCCAGTCGGGTTCCGCAGGGCTCAGTACTAGGTCCCTTGCTTTTTGTGGTATATATCAACAATCTAGACTTGAATATAGGGGGTATGATTAAGAAGTTTGCAGATGATACTAAATTCGGCTGTGTGGTTGATACTGAAGAAGGAAGCTATAGACTGCAGGAAGATATCAATAAATTGGTCAGGTGGGCAGAACAGTGGCAAATGGAATTCAATCCGGAGAAGTGTGAGGTAATGCATTTGGGGAGGGCTAACAAGGAAAGGGAATACACATTAAATGGTAGGACACTGAGTAGTGTAGAGGAACAAAGGGATCTTGGAGTGCATGTCCACAGATCCCTGTAGGTGGCAGGCCAGGTAGATAAGGTGGTTAAGGTGGCATACGGAATGCTTGTATTCTATGCCACGGGTAATAAAGGCAAGAGCAGGGGGGTTATGCTTCAACTGTATAAAACACTAGTTAGGCCTCAGAATACTGCGTGCAGTTCTGGTCACCACATTACAGGAAAGATGTGATTGCACTAGAGAGGGTACAGAGGAGATTTACAAGGATGTTGCCGGGAGTAGAGAATCTTAGCTATGAGGAAAGACTGGATAGGCTGGGTCTGTTTTCCTTGGGATAGAGGAGGCTGAGGGGAGACCTTATTGAGGTGTATAAAATTATGAGGGGCACAGATAAAGTGGATAGAAAGGGCATATTTCCCTTAGCAGAGGGGTCAAAACCAGGGGGCACAGATTTAAAGTAATTGGTGGAAGGTTTAGAGGGAATTTGAGGGGAAATTTCTTCACCCAGAAGGTTGTGGGGGTCTGGAACTCACTGCCTGAAAGGGTGGTAGAGGCAGGAATCCTAACCACATTTAAAAAGTACTTGGATGTGCACTTGGGATGCTCTAACCTGCAGGGCTACGGACCAAGAGCTGGGAAGTGGCATTTGGCTGGATAGGTCTTTGTTGGCCGGCACGGATACGATGGGCCAAAATGGCCTCCTTCCGTGCTGTAACTTTCTATGATTCTATGAAATCTTCTACAGTAACATGAATGGGCTGAAGAGCAAATCATAGCCTTCGCTTCTTACAGTAACATTTGCAGTCACAATGTGAAACAAGGGATAATAAAACCGAAGGTAATGTGCAATATAATGAAAATGAAACCATTATTATTTTTTCCTGTTCATTGTATCTGATTGGCTTTAATGAAAAATATTCCAAAATATTGGTATTGGAAAATCTATGTTGGTTTCAAAAACTAAGGGCTGGATTTTCATTGAGGAGTTGGGTAGGAGGCGGGACTACAACTTTCGGGGTTGTAGTCCCGCCTCCATCGAGTTCTAGCCAACCCACGCGAGTTTGACTTGATTGACCTTGTTGAGCCCGCCCAGTGGGCTCAGCAGGCCAATTAAGGGCCACCCGGCAACAGGTGACGTCACAGATTGATATTTCATCTGTCAAGACCTTTTGACAGATGAAATATCAGCGTTTCACAGCTGTTTGAAGCTGTCAAACACTGACGATCTGTACTCCAGGTTAATTCCTTCCTCTCAGGCTGATTTAGAGATCTCCCCGGAACAAAAAGCTGAATGCTGCAATTTTTGACAACTCGCAACCATTCTGCTTTCTGTGCCGGTGAGATGAGGGACTCCAGAGACCTGAAGGAAGGAAAGCTGTAAAGGTAAGTAAAGGTATGTAAAACTTTTTTAAACACTTTACATACACCAAACACACTTACCTTTGCACTCGGGCACCCATCACTCACCTGAACACCGGACATCTCGACCCCTCCAAGCCCTTCATCCCGACAGTCTGCCTCCTCTAACTTGGCGTGGTTCGGAGCCGTTGGGAATCCCACACTTCAACATTAAAAAATAGGGATTAGGCTAAAAACTGCCTGTTAACAGGCAGCTAATTGGCACTAATCCTCTTCCCACCTCAGGTAGGCGGGTCCCAGTGCGGGTCGGGTACCCGCCTCCTTTGAAACTGGCATGGAGGCGGGTTGGGGGGCGGGATGCGTTCGTGCCCCCTGATTTCGGGGTTTTAACCCCCCACACGCCTCCAATCCCGCCTCCACGGCCCAATGAAAATCCTGCCTAAGAAAAATATAATCAAGTTGGCCACAGTTTCCACTTCTGATCACTCACTAGCAAACTATGTGTAGGTGGGCTAAGATGTGATGATCCCATGGCCATCTACACACATCATCCAGACTCAAACACAAATAATGGCCACTTGACTAAGATACAATGGGCCACCTCTGCCCATGGAGCCATTCCCTCGCAGGAGCCCCTTCCTATAGGGCAAACACAGTAAAGAAAAAAGGAAATGTGGAAGGAAAATAACAGATCACATTTTTTTTTGCTAAATTATTCCTTTATTCTACACAATTCTTGTGGCAGAAGAAATTGAGAAGATAACCAATTTAGACAAATAATCATTTAATACAATATCTTTATATAACAAATTTTGCTACATTGTTAATATGGTACTTTTGATGTTATATTGCATGAAAATATCTACCCATGTTAAGAGCTATACCTTACCTATTAAAGATAATGATATATTGTTAAATATTGGCTTATAAATTCAGTAGATGTAATTTATCTGGATTTTCAAAAGGCCTTCGATAAGGTACCCCATAATAGACTGGTGAACAAGGTCAGAGAATGCGGAGTCAGGGGACAAGTAGCAGAATGGATTGCTGGCAGGCTTCAGGACAGAAAGCAGAGAGTAGGGGTAAAGGGTAGATTTTCACAGTGGCAGAAGGTGGGTAGTGGTGTTCCACAAGGATCAGTGCTGGGACCACTGCTGTTCACAATTTACATTAACGATTTAGACTTTGGAATACAAAACACAATTTCTAAATTTGTGAATGACACCAAATTGGGGGGGGGATTCCAGTCAATATTGAGGAGGACATTAATAAACTTGCAGAATGGGCATATACTTGCCAAATGAAGTTCAACACAGATAAATGTGAGGTAACAACAGAAAATGCTGGAAAAACTCAGCAGGCCAGGCAACATCCGTGGAGAGAAATTAGAGTCGACGTTTCGGGTCTAACCCTTTTTCAAAACTAGAAAGGAAATGAAATAGATCGAAATGTGAGGTATTACATTTTGGTAAGAAGAATAGGGAGGTCACTTATTATGTGGAGGGTGCGCGTCTAGGTGGGGTAGAGGAACAAAGGGATCTCGGAGTACAAATACACAAATCACTAAAATTTGCGACACAGGTTAACAATTCCATAAAAAAAGCAAACCAAGCACGAGGGTTTGTTTCTAGAGGGATAGAATTAAAAAGTAGTGAAGTTATACTAAACCTGCATCGAACCTTGGTTAGACCACATTTAGAGTACTGCCCTGTATGGGTAGAATTGAGAAATACTAAGGGGAAAAAAAACATTAGTGCGAGTGGTATATAGACCTCCAAACAGTAAGGCGGAGGTTGGGGATGGCATTAAAAGGGAAATTAAAGAAGTGTGCAATAAGGGCACAGCAGTCATCATGGGTGACTTTAATCTACATATAGATTGGGCTAACCAAATTAGTAACAATACTGTGGAGGAGGAATTCCTGGAGTGTTTACGGGATGGTTTCCTGGACCAATATGTCGAGGAACCAACCAAAGATCAGGCCATCTTAGACTGGGTATTATGTAACGAGAAAGGATTAATTAGCAATCTTGTTGTACGAGGCCCCTTGGGTCGGAGCGATCATAATATGATCGAATTCTTCATTAAGATGGAGAATGAAGTAGTTGACTCAGAAACTAGGGTCCTCAATTTAAATAAAGGAAACTACGATGGTCTGAGGAGCGAGTTGGGTAGGATTGATTGGGGAATGGCACTCAAAGGGTTGACGGTGGATAGGCAATGGCAAACATTCAAAGACCGAATGGATGAACTCCAGAAGTTGTTCATCCCAGTTTGGCATAAAAATAAAACAAAAAAGGTGACTCAACCGTGGCTAACAAGGGAAATTAGGGATAGCATAAGATCCAAGGAGAGGACATACAAATTTGGCCAGAAAAAGCAATAATCCTGAGGATTGGGAGCAATTTAGGATTCAACAAAGGAGGACAAAGGGATTAATTAAGAAAGGGAAAATAGAATATGAGAGTAAGCTAGCAGGGAACATAAAAACCGTCTGTAAAAGCTTTTATAGATATGTAAAGAGGAAAAGATTGGTGAAGTCAAGCGTAGGTCCCTTGCAGTCAGAATCGGGGGAATTTATAATGGGGAGCAAAGAAATGGCAGACCAACTAAATACATATTTTGGTTCTGTCTTCACAAAGGAAGACATAAATAACCTCCCAGAAATACCGTGGAACGGGTCTGATGAAAGGGTGGAACTGAAAGAAATCAGTATTTGTAGGGAAATGGCATTAGGAAAATTGATGGGACTGAAGGCTGATAAATCCCCAGGGCCTGATAATCTACATCCCAGGGTACTTAAGGAAGTGGCCCTAGAAATAGTAGATGCATTGCTGGTCATCTTCCAGAACTCGATAGACTCTGGAACAGTACCCATGGATTGGAGGGTAGCTAATGTTACCCCACTATTCAAAAAAGGTGGCAGAGAAAAAGCGGGGAATTATAGACCGGTAAGCCTGACATCGGTAGTGGGGAAAATGCTAGAGTCTATTATAAAAGATGTAATAGCAGAGCATTTGGAAAGCAGTGACAGGATCGGACAAAGTCAACATGGATTTACAAAAGGTAAATCATGCTTGACTAATCTACTGGAATTTTTTGAGGATGTAACTGGTAAAATAGATAAGGGAGAACCAGTGGATGTGGTGTATTTGGACTTTCAGAAGGTTTTCGATAAGGTCCCGCATAAGAAGTTAGCGTGCAAAATTAAGGCACATGGGATTGGGGGCAAGGTATTGACTTGGATAGAGAACTGGTTGGCGGACAGAAAGCAAAGAGTTGGAATAAACGGGTCGTTTTCCGAGTGGCAGGCAGTGACTAGTGGGGTACCGCAAGGATCGGTCCTAGGACCCCAGCTGTTCACAATATATATTAATGATCTGGACGAGGGAATTGGATGTAATATCTCCAAATTTGCAGACGACACAAAGCTGGGTGGGAGGGTATGCTGTGAGGAGGATGTCATGAAAGTCCAGTACGATTTGGACAGATTGGGTGATTGGGCAGAAACATGGCAAATGCACTATAATGTGGATAAATGTGAGGTTATCCACTTTGGTGGCAAAAACAGGAAGGCAGATTATTATTTGAATGGCAATAGATTGGGAGAAGGGGAAGTGCAAAGAGACCTGGGTGTTCTTGTGCACCAGTCGCTGAAGGTAAGCATGCGGGTGCAGCAGGCGGTTAAGAAGGCAAATGGTATGTTGGCCTTCGTAGCAAGAGGGTTCGAGTACAAGAACAAGGATGCCTTGCTGCAGTTGTACAGGGCCTTAGTGAGACCGCACCTTGAGTATTGTGTGCAGTTTTGGTCACTTTACCTGAGGAAGGACGTTCTTGCCATGGAGGGAGTGCAGCGAAGATTCACCAGGCTGATACCTGGGATGGCAGGAATGACGTACGAGGAGAGATTGTGTCAATTGGGCTTAAACTCACTGGAGTTTAGAAGATTGAGAGGGGATCTCATCGAAACCTATAAAATTCTGTCAGGTCTGGACAGACTAGATGCAGAAAGGATGTTTCTGATGGCCGGGGAGTCCAGAACCAGGGGTCATAGTCTAAGGATAAGGGGTAAGCCATTTAGGACTGAAATGAGGAGGAATTTCTTCACCCAGAGAGTGGTGAACCTGTGGAATTCTCTGCCACAGAGGGCAGTGGAGGCCAGTTCATTAAGTATATTCAAGAAAGAGTTGGATGTATTTCTTGAGGCTAAAGGGATCAAGGGATATGGGGAGAAGGCAGGGACAGGGTACTGAATTTGGACGATCAGCCATGATCTTATTGAATGGCGGAGCAGGCTCGAAGGGCCGAATGGCCTACTCCTGCTCCTATCTTCTATGTTTACAGTTCTGGTCACTGTATTATAAAAGGGATATAGAGGCACTGGAGAGGGTGCAGAGAAGATTTATAAGGATGATACCAGAAATGCGAGGGTATACATATCAGGAAAGGATGAACAGGCTGGGTCTCTTTTTTCTTGAAAAAAGGCCGAGGGGTGACTTAATAGAGGTCTTTAAATTATAAAAAATGTTGACAGAGTAGATAGAGAGAGAATGTTTCCACTTGTGGGGAAGAGCGTAACTAGAGGCCATCAATATAAGATAGTCACCAAGAAATCCAATAGGGAATTCAGAAGAAACTCATTTACCCAGAGTGGTGAGAATGTGGAACTCGTTACCACAGGGAATGGTTCAAACAAATAGTATAGATGCATTTAAGGGGAGGCCAGACTAGCATATGAGGGAGAAGAGAATAAAGGGTTATGCTGATTAGATTTAGATGAGGAAAGACGGGAGGCTCGAGCGGAGCATAAATGCTGGCATGGACTGGTTGGGCTGAATGGCCTGTTTCTGTGCCATACATCCTACGTAAATTCAAAATATCCCATTGATGTATTGACCTTCAAGTCAACATTAAATCATTTTCATCTTTGAAACTAAGAAAAATTGGCAGCAGTGTCATACAGCCTGGCATTAACCTTGAAGGGCGGATTCTTTACCTCACAGTGTACACTTAACTCATGATGCAACTAAATGTCAATAGCTTGGACCTTCATTCATGTCTCAAGCCGTTAATCTTTGAAAACGGCTCCAGTTCTAAATGATATTCCTTTCCGAGTGTATACAAACTGTGGTGTTGGTTCTATTGAGCGATACGAATATTCTCATCCATAAAGATCAATCGATTGTAAGCTCTTACAGTCGTGCTCTCTACTACATCACAGTCAATAAAGCATTTCAAAACAGTGGGGGAAAAGGCTATGGAGAAAGAAAAGTGTACAGTGCTTTGGCTCAAATAAAAATGAACTGTTAACTTGTTGATCCTTGACAATTTTACTCAATACAAATGAAAGTCCATCACTGACATAGCCTAAGAGGAAACAGAGGTGTAGTGACTTCACAAAGATATCACAAATGACCTTCAGCTGCTTCATTGTAGAAGATAGAACAGAAGTAGGTGCAATATTTATCTTTCCAAAAGACTACTACAGCGTATATAAAGAAAAAAATGTACCTCATCATTTTCTCAGACATTTTTGTGGTTTCCTAAACCAGAATGTTTCAAATCTCAGTTCTGGCTATAAATGAAACAGAATCTGCCTTCAGGAGTACAAGGAGATTAATTGTTAATGTATCGACTGCAATTGCTGGAAGTCACATGGCAAAGACATTATTACACTGAATTTTTTTTCCCCCAAAAGCTTTACGTTTTCTGACTAATGTCAAAACATAACAACTAACCTCAAATCCTCCAGTGAAGGATTTAGACACATTGTGCAACGGGAAATAGGCATTCTTCATTGATATGAATCTCATACCAATTTAATGGCAGTGAAGCAATCTTAGTCTGTTAACTATTAACTCAAAGTGAGATCAGGTTGAAGTTAGCCCTACTCATGTGAGTGTAATTTTCCAACTGACTAACAAATTTTTTTTAGCAATCAAATGGAGAGTCCATCACATGAGCACATTCCAAGTAGCTTTCTGCAGAGCTGCTATTCAGGAGGGGAGAAAAAAAAGAGGTTGAAACCAAACAGATGAGGGAATATAAAGTTTGTCAAATATGTACTTGCTATCTGGAATCTCCCAGACATGGTGAACATTTTCAATAGCATTTCTGTGCCACATGGGTATGTGTAACCTCACACCACTAATCTAGGTAAGAGGTCATTTGAAAGTATTCATTTTCCCCAAGATCCTGTGCAGGCAGAAGTTAATGCTGATTCTGTTGAAAAGTATAGGTATTTAAAGGCTGGCTGTCATCTTACCAAAAAAGTCTGAAAGGGACTTAGATTTTGGTCCTGTGTTGCAATAGCCTACAAAATTATAAGAAATCAGGCTCAAAAGATTCTAACAAACCTTTGAGTAACAATTGCCTTTGGAATGTTTTAAATGAAAAAAAAACTCTAAAAGTGATCTGTCTCCACAAAACCTTAGATGCAGACTGCACTCGAAAACGTTGGCCCGGGTTTTATGGGGCTTATGATGACGTAAGCGTATGCCGTCGTAAGTGCCCCACAAGTTCCAGGTTTCCGCATGCGATGTGCATGCACGAAAACCTGGAACTTGCGGTGTCAGGGTTCACCTTGACAGATCGTACCCGTCCGCTGTAAATTCATTTTTGCTGGTGCAGAGTTGGGCCCAGCAAATACCCAGAAAACTCTTATGCCTGGTAAAAGCAGGTGTAAGGCCTTCTTTTACCAGTGTGAGGGTTAAAATAAATGTTAAAATAATATATATTTTTTTTTAAATGGTTTAAACATTCACTTACATTTTTAATTAATTTAGGTTATCTTTGTCTCATTTAAAAATTATTTTTTTTTTTTTTTTTAATTGAATTTTTATTTTAAACGTTTAATTAAAGGGTATTTTAATTAATTTTGAACCTGTGATTATTTATTTTTATTTCAGTGTTGTGAAATTGTATTTGTGGGGATTTCTATTATGCTTCTGGGGATTCCGTACATAAATGGAATCCCTATAAGCATAATAGGAATCCCCCTTTGTCATTGGTTGGCCTGGCCCATGGGAGCCTTTACGCAGGAGTACACCTGCAGGCCCAGGACCGCAAGAGTCCGAAGCTCTGGAGCCATCAGGTAATTACGTCGTTTTCTTGTGGTTCGGAGGCATACGCGGGCGGCAAGCCTCCGACTGCAATTTCCAGGCCGTTATCACAAATCACTCCTCCAAAGACTGCATTGCATGTTTATTACTCCATCTACAATATTCAAACTTAGATGGTATATTTATGAAGCAGACATTTCTCACTTCCAAGTGAGAATTTCTTGCCAACATCAGCATTTAATTCAGTAACAATAACAGAGTTAAAACTTTAGTGACATGGACAGGAGTGTACAATAGGGAGTATTCCTGGATGTGTTGTATAGGAACCGAAGGGAAACCGTAACACTTTGGAGGAATATTTTTGGATTGTAGTTGGTGGTCATGTTGGACCTAATAATGAGGCCCACTTAACCTGGTAGGAGACTACAATTATTCAGAGGGGCACTTCTGGTTGAGGTGATGAACACTACCAGCTACTGATGTGTTACCAACAGGTATTTCAGCGCTGTTGAATAACAGTTACATTACCTATTCACACCACTGTACAATGGAGGAAGGCAGAGTTCTGTACCTATGTACTCAATGGCATGCACAGAGAGCTGCTCACCAAGCTGGAGATTGGATCAAATCCTTCCATTTGAGACAATTTGATCAGTCAGTTCTATTCAATCACTCGAAATTGAAAGTCGGGCAGCTGTACTGCCAGAATTTTATCATTTGGTTTAAGAAGCTGAATTTTAAAATGACCTTTGCACTAGCTGTAGTTATACGGCTACGGGTGTAAAGAAAGAACAGAATATGGTTTAAGAAGCCACCGCCATTAGGCACAACAATCCAATCTCTTTTTGATTGATCAACACCATCTACCCACCTTCTATTTTTTTTTAATCTGTCGTCACACCACTGGCAAAGCCATCTTTACTGTCCATCCACACTCATCTTGACAAGGTGGTGCTTTTACAACTGGGTCGCTTGTTAGGCCACTTCAGAGGATATTAAGGCCCCGATATTTACTGGGGAGTGATTTCCAAGCTGGCGGGGGTGGGGGAATTTTGGTTGGGTTTCGCTGGACGCTGTGGAGTTTTAACTCCATGGTATGCGTGGTTTTATTTAAACAGGTTCCCTGCCTAGAAGCCAGCCTGATTGACAGGCTTGGCTCCCTGTCGGGCGGGGAATGCTCCAGAAGTGGCCGCAACCCAGGAGCAGGTAGGTTTCCTGCTGCTCGGGGTAGAGATCACGTGGAGTGGGAAGCAGGTTAGCTTTGGGGGCTGAGGGGAAGCACTCCTGCTCGTCCTGGCCCACAAGCAGTGCTGGAAAAGCACTTACCTCTTCCATGCATCAGTCCTCGCTTCCCTTTCACTGACCGGGTTTCCCGAGGCCCAGGAAACCCGGACGGGCAGCGGTAAGCCTGAAACACAGATAAAATCTGAGGCACGCAACCTCATTAAAATATTTAAATCAGCGTTCCGCCTCTTGGGAGCGGGTTGGTTGTCTGCCCCCATCCCATCTCCGTTCAAACCGAAAGTGAGAAGGTTCGAGATGGGTTGGGTTCAGGTTTGAGATTTTTTACATTTTAACATCCCACCGGACCCAAACCCACCCATTTTTGGGCATTAAAATTACTCCCCAAGAGTTAACCACATTGTGGGGGACTGGAGTCAAATGTAGCACAAACAAGGCTGTAACCCAGGTTCCCTTCCATTAAGGTCATTAGTTAACTAACTGGGATTTTATGACCATCTGGTAGCTGTCATGATCACTTTATTTTCCTGCCCATAACCCAGAATTATTCAATTTAATTTCACAACTTGTTATGGTGAGATTTGAACTCATGATCTCTGTGTTGCTAATCCAGTCCCATAACCACAACACTACCTAAAATGAAAGAAAACCCCAGGTTGCACTCCTGCTTGTGCCAATAAAGGTCCACCTTATGGCTTCTTTTGGTTCCACAGGCCAAAAATATTGGTCTGGCTGGCATTAAAGGTGAAATGTAAGAACACATCACTACTGAATTTATATTTAGATGGGAGTATAATATTGATGTGACCACAGTACAGTCTGCAGCAGGTTCTGTGTTGGAATAGAAGGCAGAGTTAATCACAGTAATCTTTCATTACTCAGTGAAGCTTATCAAATCAGTCCCCTGTTTTAGAACAGCACTTGCTTATAAGAAAGTACAACAGCCACAAATAAATGGTCCACTTTAGGAGGACACAACTGGGGATTATTACCAATTAAAATACACAAAATAGACAAAAATACTCACCTGATGTCCCTTTCTGCATGTCACAAACTGAGGGTTTAAAAGATGTCCAGAGCTGGCCTTTTGGATGAGACATTGAACAAAGGCCTCGTCTTCCCTCTCAGGTAGGCATAAAAGATCCCATGGCCCTATTTGAAGAAGAGCAGGAGGTGGGAGAGGTTCTCCCAGTCTCCTGGCCAAATCCCTCAACCAGGACGACCAAAACAGGTTATCTGGTCACTGATCTCACTGCTGTTTGTGGAACATTACTGTCCGCAAATTAGCTCCCACATTTCCCCATATTACAATAGTGACTACACTTCAAACAGAAAGTAGTTTATTAGCTTGAGGACATGAAAGGTGCTATATAAATTCTTTCTTGTTTCTTACATTCTCTTAAATATGCAACAATCTGGAGTTTCTGATCAACATTATTTTAATGCCAGTGGTAACTCATTTAAAATAATCATCTCCATTCTTATAGCAATAATTTTAACTCAAGGAGCCAGAGGGTAGATGTGGGTTTTATGCTAATAAATAAACCTTTCAGGCCATTTTAATGTGAATAACATTCGTTTCTAAATTAGATAAGTAGTTTTATCATTAAATTTGGAATTAGATTAAAAACAAAAAGTTGTAGCCATCCATTTACAAATATTCAGTAACTACAGCTGTTCCTTTTAAACCTGCTGTCTCTACTAAAGAGGTACTGTCTCCATCTTTGGCAAACTATTTTTATGATTCATTTCTCTCCAGAAACTTATGAGCTGTGTTTTATGTTCATCACAATGACCAATTGTAAATGTCAATCTGATGCTTTTCATCTAGTTATATGTTAACAAAAATGTTTACCAAACCTTTTTCCTCTTTCCATTAAGGCAGTGCCGCTTTAAGTAATATGTAACACTAAAAGTATTCCAACTAGTTCCTTGTTTAAAAACAAATAAAAATAGATATGGGATACCGGGCAGGGATTTTAAAAAAATAAACATTTTGATAATGTCAATACATGATATTTGTTATGTCACAATGACTTGACCTTTTATCTTGGGCAAGATTGTGCATTCTGATAACTTCTCGGCAATAGATTGTAAGAGCAGCAGGTGCGCAATATGACCAACCAGCTGCTGTAATTGAAAAATAAGCTCGGCAGTTTGAACAAAACAGTTGCATGAAGTTAAAAGCTATAAAGGCAAATGTGAACAAAGAAGAAAATATGTGCTTGTAATCAAGAGTTGCATTGTACCTGGCATTTTCTGCAATACTGTATATACCTGATGCAATCATTTCCTATTATATATTGCAGTTAAATATGTATGACCATAGATCAGAATTTGGATATATAATAATCAAGATAGGCACTGTGGAATTCTACTTTATTGAATGTCATCACTTCAGCTATAGATTTCATATAAGAATTGGCTCTGAGTCACAACCAAATCCCTGTGTTGGAGGAACTGCTCTGTGGAAACCTACACGTACACAGAGCTATTAATTACCATAGAGTCCTTTCATTTTGTGCACCAAAGGAAAGCTTATCTGAAACTGATCTAGAGCTTTAATATAACAAAGACAGCAACAAGGGCAGCTCAGTGTCACAGCTGATTGACCCTATCTGGTTTTGCTGCCAAACTCAATACCAATGTAATCTAGTGAAAGTCAATACACTGCCTGTCAGCTCCCATCAACTCCCAGTGCAATGCATAGCAAGATGGTTGTTATTCATTAAAGCAATTGTGTTTGCAAAATATTACTGGCTGATGTAATGCATATGTAATTGCATGTTACTCATTAACATCTGTTCATTAGCATTACCTTGCATAAATACCTTATGTTACAGGCAAGTAAACATGAATTACATCATAAATAGCAATCCAAGGCCTGTAAATGTTATCATACTGTTACAGCACTTTCTTAAGACTTTCTAAGTGTTGAAGACCCATAAAGAAAATACAACTTTCATCTACTCTCATGCAAATCAATTTCTCCTCCATTTTTAAGAGTTTGACTAACAGGGATTACACAATAGCATATGCATTTCATTTTTAGTGGTCTACAACAAAATATTGATCAATTTCAGTTCAAAGTTCATTCCAAAATATCATGGCTCACTTGGGAAAAAAAGGATGCTGTGTCATAGGAGCAAGCAAGCAATAACACAATGTGCAACATCAGACCACCTCACAGGATATCAGATCACTCTGTAAAATATCACGAGAGAGGACCCTGTCACAACTGCTGCCAGTCATTAATTCCTAAACAAGCAAAAAAAAAGTTTCTGGTAAGTGGATATGTAAATCTTTTGTGGTACCTTCACAAAGTTTGTAAAGTGATATTACCTTCTACACCCGGTAGAATAAAGACTGGCACACATCTGTTGGAAATACAACTAACCATACTTTCTTATACTGGGAGTAAGGCACTTCAAATCACAGAATAATTATAGCACAGAAGGAGGCCATTCAGCCCGTTGAGCCCATGCCAGCTCTCTGCAAGAGCACTTCAGCTAGTCCCACTCCCCTGCCCTTTCCCCGTAGCCCTGCAAATTTTTTTCCTTCAGGTACTTATCCAATTCTCTTTTGAAAGCCACAATTCAATCTGCCTCCACCACCCTCTCAGGCAGTGCATTCCAGATCATAACCACTCGCTGCGTAAAAAGGGTTTTCCATAGGTCACCTTTGGTTCTTCTGCCAATCATCTTAAATCTGTGTCCTCTGGTTCTCGACCCTTCCGCCAATGGGAACAGTTTCTCTCTATCTACTCTGTCTAGACCCCTCATTATTTTGATCACCTCTATCAAATCCCCTCTCAACCTTCTCTGCTCTAAGGAGAACAACCCCAGCTTCTCCAGTCTGTCCATGTAACTGAAGTCCCTCAACCCTGGAACCATTCATGTAAATCTTTTCTGTATCCTCTCTGAGGCCTTCACATCCTTCCTAAAGTGTGGCGCCCACAATACCCCAGTTGAGGTCGGACCAGTGTTTTATAAAAGTTCCTCATAACTTCCTTGCTTTTGTACTCTGTGCCTCTTTTTATGAAGTCCAGGATCCCGTATGCTTTTTTAACCGCTTTCTCAACCTGCCCTGCCACCTTCAACGATTTGTGCACATAAACCCCCAGGTTTCCCTGTTTATGCACCCCCTTTAGAATTGTACCATTTAGTTTATATTGCCTCTCCTCGTTCTTCCTACTAAAATGTATCACTTCGCACTTTTCTGCATTAAATTTCATCTGCCACATCTCTGCCCATTCCACCAGTCTGTCTATGTCCTCTTGAAGTCGATCACTATCCTCCTCACTGTTCACTATACTTCCAAGTTTTGTGTCATCTGCAAATTTTGAAATTGTGCCCTGTACACCCATGTCCAAGTCATTAATATACAACAAGAAAAACAGTGGTCCTAGTACCGACTCCTGGGGAACGTCACTGTGTACCTTCCTCCAGTCTGAAAAAAATGTCAGCTGTGTCAAAGCTCAGTTGGTAGCACACTCGCCTCTGATTCAGAAGGTTGTGGGTTCAAGTCCCACTCCAGGGGCTTGAGCATATAAATCTAGGCTGACACTTCAGTGCAGTACTGAGGGAGAGCTGCACTGTTGGAGGTGTCGTCTTTCGGATGAAGCGTTAAACCGAGGCCCCATCTGCTCTCTCAGGTGGACGTAGAAGATCCCATGGCATTACTGCGAAGAAGAGCAGGGGAGTTATCCCTGGTGTCCTGGCCAATATTTATCCCTCAATCAACATAACAAAAACAGATTATCTGGTCAGTATCACATTGCTGTTTGTGGGAGCTTGCTTGTGTGCAAATTGGCTGCTGCGTTTCCCACATTACAACAGTGACTACACTCCAAAAGTACTTCATTGGCTGTAAAGTGCTTTGAGACGTCCGGTGGTCGTGAAAGGCGCTATATAAATGCAAGCCTTTCTTTTCTTTTAACCGTTCACCACTGCCCTCGGTTTCCTGTCACTTAGCCAATTTCGTATCCATGCTGCCACTGTCCCTTTTATTCCATGGGCTTCAAATTTGCTGGCAAGCCTATTATGTGGCACTTTATCAAACGTCTTTGGGAAGTTCATGTGCACCACGTCAACCACATTGCCCTCATCAACCCTCTGTTACCTCATCAAAAATTCAATCGAAGTTACTTAGCACAATTTGCCTTTGACAAATCCATGCTGGCTTTCCTTAATTAATCCACACTTGTCCAAGTGACTGTTAATTTTGTCCCGAATTATTGTTTCTAAAAGCTTCCCCATTTCCGAGGTTAAACTGACTGGCCTGTAGTTGCTGGTTTTATCCTTACACCGTTTTTTTGAACATTTTTTGAGCATTTGCAATTCTCCAGTCCTCTGGCACCAACCCCATATCCAAGATGGATTGGAAGATTATAGCCAGTACCTCCACAATTTCCAGTTTTACTTCCCCCAGAATCCTAGGATGCATCCCATCCGGTCCTGGTGAATTATCAACTTTAAGTGCAGCCAGCCTTTCCAGTACCTGCTCTTTATCAATTTTTATCCCATCCAATATCTTTCACTATGACTTTGGCAGCATCTTATTTCTTGTTAAAGACAGATGCAAAGTACTCATTTAGTACCTCAGCCATGCCCTCTGATCCATGCTAAGGTCTCCTTTTTGGTCCCTAATCAGCCCCACCCTTCCTCTTACTACCAGATTGCTATTTATATGCCTATAGAAGGCTTTTGGATTACCTTTTATGTTGGCTGCCAGTCTATTCTCATACTCTCTCTTTGCCCCTCGTGGGCTGGATTTTCATTCAGCAGTCGGGAAGGAGTCGGGACAACAACTTTCGGGTTTTAGTCCCGCCTCCATCGACGTCCGGCCAATCCACGCGATTTTCCCTTGATTGACCTTGTTGAGCCTGCCCAGCGAGCTCAGCAGGCCAATTAAGGGCCACCCGGCAACAGGTGACGTCACAGACTGAAATTTCATCTGTCAAGACGTCTTGACAGATGAAATATCAGTGTTTCACAGCTGTTTGAAGCTGTCAAACACTGACAGTCTGACTTCTAACCTGGGTCCTTCTACACAGACTCCGTTAGAACTCTCACCGGCACTGAAAGCTGCAGGCTGTCACTTTTGACAGATCGCAGCCATTTTGCTTTCAGTGCCGGCTGAGTGATGGACTCCCGATGCCTAGAGGAAGAAAGGCTGTTAAGGTAAGTACAGGTAATTTAAATTTCTTTACACACTTTAGACACACTTACCTTGACACTCATGCACCCATCACTCGCTTGAACACCGACATCTCGACCCCTCCAAGTCCTTCAACCCGACGGCCCGCCTGCTCTAACCTGGCGTGGTTTGGAGCCGTCGGGAATCCCATACGACACCCCTCAAAATAGGGATTAGGCTAAAAACTGCCTGTTAACTACCTGTTAACAGGCAGTTAATTGGCACTAATCCCTTCCCGCCTCGGGTCAGCGGGTCCCAGTGCGGGGCGGGTACCCGCTCCCTTTGAAACTTATGTGGAGGCGGGTTTTGGGCGGGATGGTGTCGGGACCCCCGAATTCAGGATTTTAGCCCCCCGCACGCCTAAAAGCCCGCCTCACGGCACACTGCAAATCTAGGCCCTTATTTCCTTTTTCACTTCCCCTCTGAACTTTCTATATTCAGGTCACTGACACCGAGTGTAGACTGATGATCCAGTATTTTAATATGAAACTATGAGAATCAAAATCCACTGAAGTATAAAACACACTTAACGCAGCCAACGAGTGGCTTCAATACCTTGCTTGAGGAGTACAGATCATTCAAGTGATGTACTCCACTACAATTTCCCCAATGGGCAGGAATCTGCATGTTACTAATCCACTGTTAGCCTTGGCTCAGTGGTAGCACTCACATCTCAAGTCAGAACACCAGTCTAGAGGCTTGAGCTCATAATATAGCTTCTGCTTCAGTGCAGTACTGAAGGAGTGCTACACTTCAGAGGTGCCATCTTTTAGTGGACGTAAAAGACCTTACTACAGTTATACAAGGCCTTGGCGAGACCACACCTGGAGTACTGTGTGCAGTTTTGGTCTCCTTACCTAAGAAAGGATATACTTGCCATAGAGGGAATGCAGCGAAGGTTTACCAGACCGATTCCTGGGATGGCAGGACTGTCGTATGAGGAGAGATTGGGTTGACTAGGCCTGTATTCACTAGAGTTTAGAAGAATGAGGGGATCTCATTGAAACGTATAAAATTCTGACAGGGCTAGACAGACTGGATGCCGGGAGGATGTTTCCCCTGGCTGGGGGGTCTAGAATGAGGGGTCACAGTCTCAGGATATGGGGTAGGACATTTAGGACTGAGATGAGGAGAAACTTCTTCACTCAGAGGGTGGTGAACCTGTGGAATTCTCTACCACAGAAGGCTGTGGAGGCCAAGTCACTGAATATATTTAAGAAGGAGATAGATAGATTTCTAGGCACAAAAGGCATCAAGGGGTATGGGGAGAGAGCGGGAATATGGTATTGAGATAGAAGATCAGCCATGATCATATTGAATGACAGAGCAGGCTCGAAGGGCCGAATGGCCTACTCCTGCTCCTATTTTTCTAGGTTTCTATCCCGTGGCACTATTCGAAGAAAAGCAGGGACGTTCTCACAGTGTCACGGCCAACATTTATCCAACACTGCTAGAACAGAATGTCTGGTCATTTATCTCATTGCTGTTTATGGGGCCTTGCTGTGCACAAATTGGCAGCTACATTTGCCTGCCTTACAACAGTGAATACACTTCAAAAAGTATTTCAATGGCTATGAAGCACTGGGGATGTCCTGAGGTCGTGAATAGTGCAATATAAATGCAAGTTCTTTCTTTCATATTTCTTCCAGTGGGAACAGGCGCTGTTTGAAAAAAGTAACTCTTGGCTACATACTTCATCAGGTTTGGCTCTAATTTGCAATATCCATACCTAGGCTGGAAATTAAGTCTCCAGGACCAAAAATCAATAGGATCAATAACTGACAGTCACTGATTTGATGTGTATTTATTCTTAAAACAAATTGTCAAAATAGAAACAAAAATATTCTTTATACATAGACTAGTTTAACCTAAGAGCCCACCCACAACACGTTAATCCATCTTTCCGGTTATGAAATTTCAGCATTTTCTGTTTTTGTTGAAAAAAAAAGACTGCATTTGCTGCATCTAAAACAGGAGTGCTCCACATCCCAGTGGGGAGATTGGACAAGTCATTAAACCAGTCAGATTATGCAACATTCCTTATATCTGATCATTTTATTATTTTTATTCCTTGTAAAAGTTCCAAGTAAGATAAAATAGTTGGTTTGTATACAGGAAGACATTAGACAAAAAAAGACCCATCATGTTCATTGTGCTTAATGACCACTGAAATATCAGAATTATGAACTGCAAAAGATTAAATTATGCCACTTAGCCGTCTTTACATAGAGAAATCATAAATTTTGATTAATTTGAGAAGAATTAACTTGAGCCATGTCTCCGATACTCTCCTCTTTACACGGTAGCTTAGCTACCATTCACATAGATATGAAAGCAGAGCTGTACAATGTATGATATTCTTATCCATTTTTTCTCTTAGCAATGGTGCAGCTTGTAAACATTTAAAGTAGAGATCGGGAAAAACAAATACAATGTTGCCTTCTGTTAAAACCATCTCTCAGAAAATATTAATTAAGTAGAATAAAAATCCCCATTAACCCTGTCCCAATGGCTCAGTAAATAAATGCACTGACTTATGTAGAATTGGTCCACACAAAGTAGGCAGGACCCAGGTTCAAACCCCCAGTCTTTGTAGGGGCACTGCAATTGGCCTCAACACCCATAGGCTATTGAGGGGCTGAAATGTCAGCCTACTTGTCACTCCCAATTGCTACCCAGTAACTCTAGCTGCAAGCCCCATGTGTGTGGAAGTCAGGTGAGGGGAAGATTGTGCCTCATCCCCAGGATTGACAGTGATCATCAGAAGGCAAACATATTGGGGCAGAAATTCCTCCCCAAACGCGTGAGTACGGAAGGGGTACTCACGCGTCTGGCCGGAGGAAATGCTGGTTTTCAGCATGCACAGCGCATGCGCTGAAAACCGGCATTTCCTCTCCTCTCACCCAAGAGTTGAAGAGGCTAGCGCGTGCGCTGTAGGGGGCAGCGCGTGCGTCTTGGATTTCCTCTGTTTTGGGGGATTTGCGCATGTCTAAAGGCCTCCGGTCTTTACGCTTGTAAAAAGCACACGTAAGTATTTATTTTTACAGGTAAGTGGTGTTTTAGTGCAATTTAGAAAAAAAAATTTCACAGGTTTATTATTTTAAAGAATCTACAATAAGGTAAGTTTAGTTTTAGACCCTTTTTATTAAAATTTATTTTTTTTCAAAAAAAATTGTTTAAATTATTTTTTTTTACTTATTTATACTTAATTTAATGATTGGGATGTTTTTTAAAATTTTATTTAAAGTTTAAGTAGTGTTTTGGGGTACAGTACTTCTCATGAGTTTGACAGTTCTTACTCTCAAACTTATGAATGAAGTTTCCCCTCCCCTGATTGGCTGAACAGTGCTCACCTGATCCCAGCCGGCACATCGCACTAACTACACCGCTGGGTCAGGTTAGCACAGTGCGCCGACATCAGAACCTGGCCACTGAAAGGAAATCCACTGTGGACCAGGTTTCAGATGTCGGCGCGCAGGGTGAGCGCACATCGGGGGCTTGCACGCGCGGCAAGCCCCCGACACCAAGTTCTGGGCCATTGAAGGGTGTGACGAAGTGTCATAGACTTGAAACACTAACTCTACCTTCCTTACGCCACAGATGCTGCCTGACCAGCTGACTGTTTCCACCATTTGTATTTGTATTTGTTATTATTTCAGATATCCAGCGTCTGCAGCATTTTGCTTTTAAGGACAGGCATCTGTAGAACTATACCCTAGCAAGATTTAACACCTTCTGAAAAAGAGGGCAAAAAATTGGGAACTTTTTTTTAAAATTAGCTATTGTATAAGCTTCACATTTATTATATGTAAACAGTGGTATTAAGTTACCTGGTAAACAACCGCTGCATGTCGGCTTCAAGGATTTAAATTTCACGAATGAAATAGGTTTGAAATAGATTCTGGATATGCAAGTAACTTAGAGAAATGTAAGTGGGTCTAAAATTGTATGTGGCTATAAGAAACTCTCCCAACATCTAAAGCTAACCTATACTTTTGAACTGAATTAAAGCCAAGAAAAACTGAACTCTCACAATGGATGCTGCAAATGACTGTGAAGTCACATTTGTTGGATTTAGTTCAATATTTAACAAACTGTTCAGTTAGAATAATACAGCATAAACATAAATCACCAAATTTGTTTATCTTTGGCACAAAATCATTTTTTTTTAAACTAGCACTAATACTTTGGAGTCATGCCTGAATATTAAATTCATGTGCATTAGCTGCATTTTTTTGCAGTACTTTGGGTAAGCAAAAATCTTGTCAGTACAATTATAATGGTTCCCACCCCTAGGATACCAGAGAATTAAAAAAAAGTTTACAGAACATTGGACACCTTAGCTCACAATAAATCAGAGTTTGGACATTCAGAAGCAGGGTGATAAGTTACCATCTCTGGGTGAGTTCACTTAGTAATTTTAATAATAAACTACTGGAGACAAATCGCCTCTAACAGCACTTAATAGTGTCTCTGCTGTCCCTGGTGGAGGTCATTGCACTTCACTGAATGGATCAACCAAGACACAGCTCATTTACTGCTCTATGTAGTGTGGTAATGCCTTGCAAGTGTAAAGGTTGCAGCCATCCAATACTTCGGTATGTCACACAACCAGCAAGCTACGAATTGTCTGCCCATGGGGAAAAAATGGAAACATCTGTGTCACATCAGAGGTCTCATGAGTATAAAGCTGCAATTGCTTCCTAATAAAAAAATCCTGTTCAAGGTGATATTTTACCTTCTGCCATGGTTTGCTTGGGATCAGCAGCAAGCAGGGAACAAAACTAGTTTGACTAACTGACTCTGGCTTGTTCGCCTAAACAAGTAATAGAGTAAACATTGAGGGAGGAAAGTATTTGCCAAATAAACTAAAACCTGATGTAGCAGCAGAATCAGTATATGCTGTAAAAAGTGATGTTAGCTTAAACATAAAAAAATCAAGGGAAAAAGCGTGTTATATACGAACGTAAAAAAGATAAAATGCATGTTTTTTTAATATTCGTTCCTGGGATCTGGGCGTCGCTGGCAAGGCCAGCATTTATTACCCATCCCTAATTGCCCTTGAGAAAGTGGTGGTGAACCGCCTTCTTGAACCGCTGCAGTCCGTGTGGTGAAAATACTCCCAACAGTGCTGTTAGGGAGGGAGTGCCAGGATTTTAATCCAGTGACGATGAGGGATCGGCAATATATTTCCAATTAAGGATGGTGTGTAACTTGGAGGAGAACTTGCAGGTGATGATGTTCCCATGCACCTGCTGCCCTTGTCCCTCTAGGTAGAAGAGGTCGCGAGTTTGAGAGGTGCTGCCGAAGAAGCCTTGGTGAGTTGCTGCAGTGCATCTTGTAGATGGTACACACTGCAGCCATGGTACGCCGGAGGTGGAGGGAGTGAATGTTTAAGGTGGTGGATGGGGTGCCAATCAAGTGGGTTGCTTTGTCCTGGATGGTGTCAAGCTTCTTGAGTGTTGTTGCAGCTGCACTCATCCAGGCAAGTGGAGAGTATTCCATCACACTCCTTACTTGTGCCTTGTAGATGGTGGAAAGGCTTTGGGGAGTCAGGAGGTGAGACACTCGTCACAGAATACCCAGCCTCTGACCTGCTCTTGTTGCCACAGTATTTATGTGGCTGGTCCAGTTAAGTTTCTGATCAATGATGACTCCCAGGATGTTGATGGTGGGGGATTCGGCGATGGTAATGCCATTGAATGTCAAGGGGCAGTGGTTAGACTCTTGCTTGTTGGAGATAGCCATTGCCTGGCACTTGTGTGGCGCGAATGTTACTTGCCACTTATCAGCCCAAGCCTGAATGTCATTTAGGTATTGCTGCATGCGGCCATGGGCTGCTTCATTTTCTGAGGAGTTGCAAATGGAACTGTGCAGTTCTGACCTGATGGAGGGAAGGTCAGTGATGAAGCAGCTGAAGATGGTTGGGCCTAGGACACTGCCCTGAGGAACTCCTGCAGCGATGTCCTGGGGCTGAGATCTATTATATGGCTCCGAGTGTATGCAATAAACTGGCAAATTAGAAGCAATCATTTCACAGTAAGACACAGATTTAATAGCACTAACAGTAACTTGGCTGCAAACTGGTCAGTAGTGGAAAATAAACATATCGGATTACAATATTTTTACAAGGGTCAGAATAGTTAAGAAAGGAGGATGAGTGGTAATATTGGGAATATATGCTGTAGTGATGACTCAGCTACACACAAAAAGAGTTTCAGACAGTCAATATGGTCAAAAATCATAGGTCAAATAGCAATTGTTACATTAGTGGGGTTGTACTACAGACCCCAAATTTTAGTACGGAAATAGAAGAGGAAATTTTGAGATAAATCAGAAAGAGGAGTAGGAACAACAACATTATTGTTGGAAGAGATTTTAATTACCCACTCAGGGATTGGGGCAGGGAGGAAGTAAGCAGAGAAAAGGGAATGGAATTCCTAAAATATGCGCAGAGCTCCTTCCTTAAGCAGTATGTTTGTAAGCCTACAAGGGGTGAGGCATTGATAGATCTGGTTATGAGCAAGGAATTAAATTAGGTCGGCAGGTTAAATGCAGATGAGCACCTCAGGAGTACTGACCATACGGTTTAAGGTCCAAAGGTAAAAAGAGCACCAGATTGGAATTAGAAAGTGGAGAGGTGACCTAACTGAGGAGAGGAGGAAAAAAGAAATTGGCACACAGAACTGTAGATCTGCAATAGGATATTGTTTTATAAAGGAGAGTGGAAAATACATTTAGAAAAAGATTACTTCAAGTTTCCAGATGCCATATTAGAAACAAAGTAAAATTGAAGAAGAGGGCATATGGGTATGCTAAAAAATAATAGAAAATAAGGAAAGCAGTTAAAAAAGGGATTATGGAAAGCAAGGAAGGTGTATGAGGAAAGAATCTGATAAAATATTAAAAAGAACAGTATCAACAAAGACATCAGTAAAAAGAGAATTGTTGAATGTGAGTTGGCACCCCCTGAGAGGATAGGAAAATAGTAGGAGGATAAAAAGATATTGGCAGGGATCCTTAACATGTACTTCACTTTAGTATTTACATATCAAAAGAATATTGGGGAGAAGGTAAATCCTGAATTGGTTAAAAGTGAGTTGCGAGTTATTATAATAAATAAAAACAAAGTATTAGAGAAGTTTATTAAACTAAGGGAGATCAAAGTGATTGGACCCGACAAGATATTTCCAAGAATCCTGAGGGAAATGGGGGAAGAAATAGCAGTGGCCCTAGAAATTATATTTTGGTCTTTGTTGAGAATGGATGAGTGTTGGAAGACTGGAGAGTGGCCAATGTAATACTTATTTTCAAAAAGGGAGACAGAATTAACCCAGGTAATTACAGGGCATTGATAAGATGGTATACATGGACTTTCTGAAAACCTTGGACAAGGTAGTGCACAGAAAACTATTGGAGAAGATTAAATGGTATGAAATTAAGGGTAGGGCAGAAAATTGAACTGAAATCTCTTGTAGGGAAAACTTTGGAAGCTTTAACTAAAGACTAAATTACTAATTATCTAAATGAAGAGAAGATAATTAGAAGCAGTCAACATGGTTTTTAGAAAGAAAGATCAGGCTTGACAAAACTGACGGTGGAGTTTTTTGAGGAGGTGACAGATACGGTGAGTGGGGAAATGCAGTGGATGTGGTGTACATGGATTTTCAGAAAGCCTTCTAAAAAACTGGTTAGAAAGGAGGAAACAAAGACCAGGACTTAAGTGCAGTTTCTCAGAGTGATTGGAAGTAGGCAGCAGTGTCTCTCAGAGTTCTATTCTGGGACAGCTCTGTTCAACGTGTACATCGATGTTTTGACTACAGAGCCAGAGGGAATGGCGTCTAAATTTGCAGACAAGACTAAAATAGGAGGCATGGTGAATAATGCTGAAAACCACAGTTTTTTAGAAGGCTTTCTGAAAATCCATGTACACCACATCCACTGCATTTCCCCACTCACCGTATCTGTCACCTCCTCAAAAAACTCCACCATCAGTTTTGTCAAGCCTGATCTTTCTTTCTAAAAACCATGTTGACTGCTTCTAATTATCTTCTCTTCATTTAGATAATTAGTAATTTAGTCTTTAGTTAAAGCTTCCAAAGTTTTCCCTACAAGAGATTTCAGTTCAATTTTCTGCCCTACCCTTAATTTCATACCATTTAATCTTCTCCAATAGTTTTCTGTGCACTACCTTGTCCAAGGTTTTCAGAAAGTCCATGTATACCATCTTATCAATGCCCTGTAATTACCTGGGTTAATTCTGTCTCCCTTTTTGAAAATAAGTATTACATTGGCCACTCTCCAGTCTTCCAACACTCATCCATTCTCAACAAAGACCAAAATATAATTTCTAGGGCCACTGCTATTTCTTCCCCCATTTCCCTCAGGATTCTTGGAAATATCTTGTCGGGTCCGATCACTTTGATCTCCCTTAGTTTAAAAAAGTGGCAGATGGAATCCAATGCCAGTGAGTGTGAAGTGACACATTTTGATTTTTTTAAAAGTAGTAATTATACCTTTAAAATTTCAGTAGCAGCAGCTGACAACAGGCACAAAGAGCAGTACCGGGTCCCACACTACTCGGCTAGAGCACAGGAGGAGGTCCATAAAACCGCACATAGAATTTAAATGGAAGTTCAAAGTGAACTTATTTGATGAACTTACCAGAGCAGAAAAAAAAATTGGGAAAAAAAATCAAAGATGTATTTTGAAATGCAGAGTTCAGATTTGGTCCCCAGGCCACACAGTGGCCAGATTGTGTAATTACAGCACAAGTTTACATTAGCAGAATACATTCTAAATGGACACAGGAAATTATAATTGGAAAAGGTGATGCAAAGTGTGACTAAAATGTGATAACAGGATGTCAAGCGGTACGCACAGGATATGCATTTTTAATATATTATTGAAATACATTGATACAAAAATTACAAATTTCTTGCCCTCCTTTCAATCGGTACTAAATCTTAGAATCATAGAATTATGCAACACAGGTCATTCGGCCCATCGTGCCTGTGCCGGCTCTTTGAAAGATCTATCCAATTAGTCCCACACCCCATACCCCTGTATATTTCTCATTTTCAAATATATATCCAATTCCCTTTTGAAAGTTACTACTGAATCTGCTTCCACCACCCTTTCAGCCAGTATATTTCAGATTATAACAACTTGATATGTAAAATAAATTCTCCTCATCGCCCCCTTGGCTTTTATGTCAATTATCTTAAATCTGTGTCTTCTGGTTACCGACCCTCCTGCCAGTGGAAACAGTTTCTCCCTATCTACTCTATCAAACCTCTCATAATTTTGAACACCTCTACTAAATCTCCCCTTAACTTTCTCTGCTCTAAGGAGATCAAGCTCAGCTTCTCGAGTCTCTCCACATAGCTGAAGTCCCTCATCCCTGCTATCATTCTGGTAAATCTCCTCTGCACCCTCTCCAAGACCTTGGCATCCTTTCTAAAGTGTGGTGCCCAGAATGGGACATAATACTCTAGCTGAGGCCCATCTAGTGATTTATAAAGGTTTACCATTACTTTCTTACTTTTGTACTTTCTGGAAAAAGTTAGAGATGTAACAGATTTTAAGCCTCTCTACTTAATTAAAACCTGTTACATCTCTAACTTTTTCCAGTTCCAATGAAAGGTCATCGACCTGAAACGTTGGGGGCGATTCTACCGGCGCTCAGGGGTCGGGTTTGGAGGCGGGACTGCTGCAAAATCAAAAAGATTGGCAGCAGGTCCCGAACCTGCTTCCAACCTGGCTCCAATCAATCTTCCCAAGAGTCGGGTCCCCGATTTGCACAGGGACCTGGCTCCTAGCGGCAGGAAGAGGATTATAGCCACTTAACTGCTTGTTAACAGGTAGTTAACAGGCAGTCAAGAGGCTTTTTCCAATTTTGACACTTCTACTATGGGTTTCCCAATGTCGGGAAACCCCGCCAGGGTAAGTGTGGCGTGCTGTGGGTCTACTGTAATGTTTGTGTATAGATGGCAGCTGCAGAAATGGTGTGAAGGATCCAATGGGACACTGGCGAGTTGCAGAGGTAAGAAAATGTTGGGAAAGTCATTTTTAATGTGTTTAGAATTTTCTGTACGTGACAAGCTTTGAAGTGTTTGTGTAGTCCCACCTCATTGGGAGAACCTCTCTCACCAGTGACAGATCGCTTCTGTAACCTCGCCTGCAGCTGCCATCTGTTTTAGCCTAAGGAGGGAGTCACTAGAGAGCCTGGGTGCAAGGGTTCACCTTTGTACAGCGATTGTAGCACCTCAATGCTGTCAAACACTGAAAAAATCATCTGTCAAAAAGAAATGGAGGTGGTCCTTTAAGAAAACCGGCAGATGACGTGTCATCAACTGACGTCATCTGACACCGGCTTTCTCTTGATTGGCCGGCAAGCCTGCAGGGCGGGCTTAACAAGGCCAATTGACGCAAAATAGCGTCTTTGCGTCGGACGTCGCTGGTGGCGGGACTATAACCCGAAAGGCAGCAGTCCCGCCCCCAACTCGCCTCTGCAGGCAAGATCCTGGCCGTTAACTCTGTTTCTCTCTCCACAGATGCTGCCTGACCTGCTGAGTATTTCCAGCATTTTCTGTTTTTATTTCATTTATATATATCTTGCTGGGTTTAATTCCACCATTGCTAAATATATGCATGCACACGCACATATGCACACCAGGTTTGCACTGAAAATTAGGGCTAGTGTACCATAAACAATTCCAAGAGTAGGTTTCAAATTGAAATTCAACTTCTGTTCTACATTCAACAAGCTCTAGGAAGCTTATACCATTTGTTACGTCAAATTTCAGAATACTCCCAGGGCACTTGTCAAAAGTAACACAAACAATTTAAATACACTCCACAACTGAATATTGCCATCAGTTAAGTCACCAATTATAACTAAAACAAAATAGAAATTTGAAGTCTCTGTGCACAAATTGATTTATTTCTTTGTCACAGGCAATGGGCAAAGGATTTCTTTTAAACCTGGGTAGATCCCAAGATCCTGCAAATCAAAATAAGGTGCCAGGTTTCTCATTGTATGTTTAGAAACTGAGTATTCAAAGACTTTTATTGTAATAAAATGTTGGGCTCCCCAATCACAGTTCAAATAACTTTAATTAATAATAGTTCTGACAAAAGGTCATCGACCTGAAATGTTAACACTGTTTCTGTCTCCACAGATGCTGCCTGACCTGCTAAGTATTTCTAGCATTTTCTGTTTTTATTTCAGATTTCCAGCATCTGTAATATTTTGCTTTTGATTAATAAGATTTCTCAAGACAATGATTCCTAGCACTTTACTGCAAGACTCCAGACTGGGACTGCTGCATCTGCTCACAACAGGTTTCTACTTTTTCTGCTCCTATTCCTCATTTAGTCTCCATCTCAGTGACCTCTCAACCTGCTGTCAACTCCAAGTTATCAGCCTCACACTTGGCAATTTCTACAATGTCCACTGCCAAATCACCTATTTCAGTCTTGTGTGACCCCCTTCTCCTTTTCAGCAATACCTCTCTCACCTGCCAATAGTTAGTATAACACCATTTCCCAGAGGTATCTAGTTATAAAACTTGGTGTGTCAATGCACGCTGAGTCCAGCATTCAGCCAGTGTTTTATGACTGACAGACCCTAACCTGGATATTGACCCTCATTCCAAGAGGAAATGCTAGGTCCCTGAATCTGTGGCTGGCTTTCAGTTAGAAGGTCTCAAATGTAATTTTGTGCCTTCCACATCTCTCCATGTTAGATCATCAACAGAAGCCTGAAGGCTCAAAAATGTCAGAATTCTTACTTCAGTCTAACAATGACATGAAGCTCTACATTCAATTCAGTGCTCGCTGTGTCATTTTTTCACAATGTTAACGGCTGACAGATTGTCAATAAGTAAGGGCCTTCTTATTCTCCTTAATTCAAACTTGACATACAGAAGTTTCCCCCCACCACCCTAGATTGTCAACAACCTTCTTTTATATTCCCATCTTGGTCATAAACTGTTCAAACCATCATGTTATAAACAGGCAAACAAATCACCATCTCCTCCTGAATTGGTCTACAGGTTTATAAATGAATAATCCATTATCTACTTTTAACATTTCTGATTACAGTACACACCTTCAATGTATATACCCAACTTGACTGAAATAAAATGACTGATAAATGATCTTCCACCAACGATGCACTAGCTTTACTAAGAATAAGAAACTAGGTACAAAAGCAAAATACTGTGACTGCTGGAAATATGAAATATGAACAACTTTAAGAAAACCGGCAGATGATGCATCATCAAATGACGTCATCTGACACTGCTTTCTCCTAATTGGACGGCAATCTCGTAGGGCAGGCTTAACAAGGCCAATTGATGCAAAATAGCGTCGTTGGGGACGGGATTGGAACCTGGAAGGAAGCTGTCCAGCCCCTAGGCCACACCGAAAGGTAAAATCCAGCCTAACGAGTCTGGGTGAACGGGCAGGATAACATCAAAGCTGAAAAGAGTACAAGAGAATAATAGATAAATCAAGAAGTAGGGAGAAAATTTCACCAAGCCTTGGTTTTAAAAGTGTGAAGATTATAGGAGGACCAAGGGTTATGAAGTTTTGAGGTCCTGGGAAGAATAAGTTATAATATGATGAGTTTTGATTTTAACAGTGAGAATGTGGGGAGAATGAAGAGTGTGTAGGATGTTATATATGGAGCTTCGGAGCAAGAGGAGAAGTTCAGAGGAGCACCAGCCACAGTAGTATCTGAATAATCCAGAAAGACAAGAAAGGCTAAGATGGGGAGTGGGAGAGAGGGTTTGGGGCTAGAGGTTGAAGAAACAGACAACAAGCTTGTTTTTATAGAGATGAATGAATCTAGTCTTTTGTAGACATGCTTCATTTAAATCAGTCCACATTGAGGGTGATTGTACATTTCTGACATTGCTCTGTAATGATAAGGCAACAGTACGCCACAAGCCACAAAAGAAATTAATAACGTCAAAAGATTAAGGGTAGAGCTTTTCCAAAATAGTAGGGTGTTACATCTTTCTATGTTACAGGCAAAACTCATTTTACAAGAGTACTTAAGGTAAGGAAGGAATTAAGTCCTAAGAAAGGAACACCTACAGCCACCACCACCCACATTCCAGCAACAACTCTGTTGCAACAATCAATCACAATAATCACCAAATGTAGCTTATTACCCAAGGTACACAATCAAACAGAATGGGGGAAAACTTTGGCTGCTCTGCGCATCCAGTTAGCGCCCCGGGGCGCAAAGCACCTAGCGCCCGGGCGTGGTGCCGCTAACTCCTCCCGCTAAATTCAGCGGGAGGTTAGAGGTGGCAGTAGCCGGTAGCACCCCGCGCCGCTGACGTCGTCGCCGTGCGCAGCGCCCCACTCGCGCCCCAGCCACAAACTTAGCTCGCGCCTCCTGACCTACCGCCGGGCGCTATGTCCGACAGGATCAGGGTGCAGTGTTTGCGGCTGGGCCGGCGCAAATTAAAGGGCAGTTGCCGGGCGGCCATTTTTATTTTGGGCCGCCTGCCAGCTCCTGCCCCCTCTGGCCTCCTCCTGTGGAGTGCCGGCCACAATCGGTCAGCCCAGCACTCCTTTTGAGTACCGGGCTCTTTTGCCAGCACCCCACTCCCCGGTGGTCCAGCAGGGCTGTGCTTTAATCAGGGGAGGGAGGCCTGCAGTAACGCGGCGCTACGTGTCAGCGCGCGTGGCACTGCTGCAGGTAGTGCTGCAATATTGAATGGGAGCGCCCCAAGAGGGAGGGGGAGCGCTTCCAGCAGCGCCCCGCCTCCTGCTTGGAGCGCTACCATTCAATTTTGGTGCGGGGGCGCTAACTTTTTCGGGGCGCTGATAGTGCCCCAAAGGGGGCTTAACACAATTTTTCCACCAATGCTTTTTAAATACAACTTAATAGTCTCACATACACTTGGTGCAATTCTGGGATTTCAAACAACACTTCTGAAAAATGCAAGAAATCTGACAGATATAATTTGCATATATATATATATGTATGAGAGAGAGAGATATATATAAGTAAAAAAACTGGAGGACTGGTTCTCACGTTAATTACTACTAAACTTTAGGTGTGTTGTTATAGAAATTGCAGCTACATGATCAGCTACAAAAGTATAATTCCTGAAGGGTCAAACAAATGAACAGGACACTGTAAATTCGACTACTAAACCGGTCACCACACAGTTTATTATATACATTTCTATAAAAACAGTAAAGTGTATTTCAGAGCTGCTTTTATTTAGGCGAGATACATGGAATGTACAGTACTGTAGTTATATTTGTTCTGTTCCATATTTATGTCGCCTCATTTTCAGCTTTTCAACATTTATCACTATCTAATGTCACTCAAGAAGGAAGACAGGCACCTTTGCTTCTGGGCCATGCTGATCCAGTCAGTAAGTGGTGAGAGGGGCCTATGACTCTCCACAGAATTTCACCCTCCCAGCCTCATGGGAACCATCACCCAAGATGGTCTCTGTTCCGATTACCTTACAAAACATCGCAGGGCATGGCACCATGTTGTAGCAGATTAACATGTAACACACTTGGACCCCAAGATCTTTGGCCTTACTTAAGAAATGCTTGGTAGCATAACTGTGTTGCACAATAAGAATGGATCATCATGCATCACCTTTCATAACAAAACAAGTTTCAACACTTTGATTTATCAGTCCTGCCATGATTCAGATTCTTGTAATCACTGGTATTTGTTGTTCTAGGTTATATTACAGTTTTAAAGATGAGGATGGAACGTGGAACTCTTCTTCACTTTCAGCACCCAATGTGTGCAATGTGCACTCAGGTCAAATATGCCATATGCTGGATGCAAAGCAGATTTTCATCTATTCTACTTCAATACTGACATCAGTACCACTGTTTCAATATGAACTTATTCACTTCCCACATCACCCATCCTTCAAAATCCAATTTGTGGGCAGTTTACATGCTACTAATAGTGACAAAAGAGTGACAGGATGCTGGTTCATGCTCACAATTCCCAAAACAGTGAATTCCCCGTCTAGTTTTAGCTGCTTTTATACTGGTCTTTGAGGAATGTTAGTGCAGATGGGTGGTAAAAAGAAAAACTTGCATTTATATAGCGCCTTTCACGACCTTAAGATGTTGCAAAGCGCTTTACATGCAATGAAGTACTTTTGAAGTTTTGCCACTGTTGTAATGTAAGAAACACAACAGCCAATTTGCGCACAGCAAGGTCCCACAAACAGCAATGCGAGAACGACCAGATCTGATTTATTGTAGGTGTTGATGGAGAGATGAATATTGGTCAGGAGACTTGGAGAACTCTCCTCCTCTTCTTCAAAATAATGCCTGGAGATCGTTTACGCCCACCTGAGAAGGCAGACTGGGTCTCGATTTAACGTCTCATCCGAAACATGGGTGAGTTATCACATAACCAGCAGCAACGCCTATAAAACGATTTCAGGGAAGAAATCCATCCAGCAGCAAGTGGAGACTGGAAACGGTTAATTTTGCAGCAAAGAAAGGCAGTTGAGCCGGAGTTGATGATTCAATTATAAAAGAGTTGGATAAATTTCGGGTTGGGAACAAGACTGGTAGTTATAGGGATCCATTGATCAGCAACTCCAGATAACAAAATGGTTCTTGTACCGTTGAGGAAGAAAGAAAGATTGTTTCTTTGGAGGATAAAATCCCAGGGTCCAATCGTGGACATTGGCGCAATAAATATTTAGGGTTTTATTGATTATCCTTGCAATGAGGTGGGACTGCAGCAGAACTTTCTCTCAAGAATTTAAATGATTGTGGGATAAAATCTAGTTGAAATAAACTGCAAGTGCTCTGTGGAAGATGTGAGAAGGTCGTCTGGATCTCCTTTTCGCATGCTAAGCTTTGTAAATTGCTTTTATATTGCATGAAACCCATGCAGGTATATGATTTCGGTACAAATGCACAGAATCCCCAGCCCAGCCCCCCTACACAAAGCTGGAGTGCTGCGTGTGAGATGCTGGGTGCCCCTTCCCTGGCTTGCTGAGCCATTTGTGTTAGTGCTGAGGCAGTTTTCCCATTTTTTGAGGTTAGGAAAGTAATTCAGCTTTAAGAGTTGAATATTCACATTTGGGACTTCTTTTTAATGTTAAATATTTTTTAAAAGGCAGTAAGGACTGAAAACTGCATTGATTCACTTCATTTTATTTTGTATTGCTTCAGTGTGCATGGCCCCTTTAATTCTCAGACCTCCTCATTACCCACAATTCCTTGCAAGCTCCACAGCCTCGATTCCAGAGGCTGTGGGAAGCTCGAACGCCGCTCCTGCACAGGAACTTAATCTCGGATGCTTCCAGCAACGCCACCAGGACGGCACTGCACAGCAGCTAAGTGCTGTGCCAACAATCTCCATCCCCCCAGACCAATTTTGCTCACTTAGCCATTTTCGGCAGCCATTCACTCCAGTTGCCGGCTAAAACGAATTTCTCCCTCTATGTGTATTAGTAATCTGCAACTTTAAAATGGGTGATAACTACCACACGACTATCAAATCTTCTTTCCTAATTAGATAATCTCACAATGATAAATTGGGATTCGGTTTCTCGCGCCCAAAATCTTGCAGAAACATTAAATCATCAAACTGAACATCTCAATGTTCAATGTTAATCATTTTATTTAATAAGCCAGTTAAAAGTGCAACATTCACTGCTGCCGAAAGTCTGTCTCACAGCGTCACGGGATGCTGAAAGGCAACATCACGTCCTTCACCAACCCGGGCAGCAGGCTGCCTCTGCACAAACGGACCTCTTTGTCTTTTCTATATACACACACAAAAATCTGTCTGAGACCTTTGTTCTTGACAGGGGGGTTGTCAATCCTTTAAACCCCGTGTCTGTGTACAGAAAGATAATCGGTTCTAGGGAACTGCATCATTGACAGTAATACCCCCCGGTGATCATCGAATATAAAGCAATAGGAAGTCAACATGAAATCATTTTAGAAACAATCTGAGGATTTGGCGGACCCTTTGATACTTTCTCGCGGACCCTTAGGGGTCCGCGGACCCCTGGTTGAGAACCAGTGTTCTAGCACAGCCACTCTTGGTGAATCCTTCAAGTTTACTTTAGCGCTGGCATAGTACTTAACCAAATAAAAAAGCAGTTTTATACTCCACAGGGAGGAAGGAGAAGGAAAAAGAGAGACAAGAAAATATAATTGGGGAAAAAGGTACACTTATACTTCCTAATTAGATGCTAAAGCTGAAACCAACCTAACAAGCACTAAACAAGATAAACATTCGAATACCCCACCCAACAGAAAGCTCTCACTATAATGCCCCGCAGGATCCAACTACACCTTTGTGAAGGTGTGCAAGAAGATATAGTTTAAGGTCTTGACATTCATAATATCCCATATAGATGGATTAAACCTGATAAAATGTTACAATATTGTTGCCTTGGTCGTCTAAGGTCAAGTTCTGCCACTAATGGTGGAGCGAAAGAGGGGGAAAAAAATCATGAAGGCCACAGTGAAAGGATAAGGAGGCTATTAGGCAGGGGAAGGCATGGCTGTTAAGAGATTAATAAACAAGAAGGATTTAATTCAATGTGTTGGGGAAAATGGAGTCAGCGGAAATTAAGAAAGGACAGGCATGATAAGCGAGCGGGACAGCTTGTGGATGGAAAAGTTTGACAGGTTAGGGTTTAAATAAAGTGAACTACCTCCCTACACCAATTGTGCAAAATGTAGAATATATGGATGAGAGATACTCATTTGAATAGTCAAGTATTGTTCTAAAATCACAAAGACAAATGCACACTTTGGGTAGTGTACAAGTGGAATGAATCTGTCGCTGTGTCAGTATATTTGGAAATGCAATCAGATAATAATTATTAGATCCAGAGGTGGCAAATGATTATTTCCTATTACATTATGATACCTCGCAACAGCATTGCAGGAATGACTCATTTGAAGTTAAAAACCAAAATAAATGTAATATTAATGAAAAGCATCCTTTTTTCTGTGATTTCATAGCACTATCTATATCCAGGCAAACTGTCAGAATTTTTATGTGTAATTAAAAATGAATAATTTTTACCCTCCTGGTTAGAGGACAAATGGTGATTGTGCAAAAGACCCGAGGAAGAAGATAAAATGAGGGGGGGGGGGGGAATGTAGGAGAGGATCGCAGAGAGAAAGAATTATGTCCTATTAACTATAAATAAAAAGCTTCTAATATTCTCTCTTCAAAGTGTCACACAGACAGAAAAGCAACTACATTGTCATTTTTAAATATTATTTTGCTATATTTTTTTAATTTTTGCTTATATTTTCCACACATTGGTCTCACCCAATCCCCAAGAAATAAAGCCCTATACTAGCAAAGATGGCAGAATGGAAGAAGGTTAATCAGCTTAGCAGGGAAGAAAACGGAAACCCAAACCTGAGCCAATTAAAGGGAATTGCAGCTATTACTCAGAATCAAACTGGGGACTGCAGCGAGATTCCTGGAAGGCTAATGACAAACAGGAGGCGTAGTCACTGTGCTCTTCATTGCCCTGTTCAATGGTAAAGACTCAGGAAGCAATTACTATAATCCTAGCAGGAGCTGACAGGAACTGGTCAGCCACAGCTATTAGCGGCCTACACAGTGTGACTCAACTCAGTTTCAATACAGCAGCTGAGGGTCCCATTGCTAGGGCTCTCCTGAGGGGGTAGAGGGGAAAAGAGATCATCAAGAGAGTCATCTAAGCAAAAAGCACATCTCAAGGCAACAGGGGTCATTTATCAACAAGGCAGAGGACAAACGCTTTTGGTAGCACTATGATGCCATGTACTGATTTTCAGAACTGGTAGGACAACACCAGTGTACCTGCAGTTAATAGAACACCAGCTGCTTGCAGCACAGAGAAAAGCAACCATTTTTCCTCAGGAAAAAAAATGGAGGTGGGGGAAGAGAGAAATTCTCTAATTTTGCCTACATACAATACCAGTAATTGGTTGCAATGTTCTACTAGAAGAAATAAGTAATTGGTATATCCAGTCCTTTTAGTGATATAATGTGAGTGAGATATATTAATTATATGATAAAGTATGCATCAGCTAATTTTAATAACTATGATATCCAACTTAGATATTGGCATTTGATTTGCTTTGCTACTACCATACGAAAGAATAATAACTATGATACTCATCTAATGTATTAAGAATGTATTTCACAGAATCACAGAATCACAGAATCTACAGTGCAGATAGAGGCCATTTCGGCCCATCGAGCCTGCACCGACACATATCCCACCCTATCCCCGTAACCCCACGTATTTAATCCCCTAACACTAAGGGTCAATTTATCATAGCCAAATCAACCTAACCTGCACATCTTTGGACTGTGGGAGGAAACCGGAGCACCCGGAGGAAACCCACGCAGACACAGGGAGAATGTGCAAACTCCACACAGACAGTCGCCCGAGGCCAGATTTGAACCCGGGTCCCTGGCGCTGTGAGGCAACAGTGCTAACCACTATGCCACCGTGCCCCCCTAAAAACAGTGGATTCTGTTCCTTTCTGCAAGTTCAGAAAGATTCAGAAAGTGAAAGCAAGAGGTTGCCACTAATTTGCCTCATCTCACCTCCTTCCCCCACCCCACCCCCCCACTACCTTTTTGAAAAATATCTAAGCTCTTTATACTGGTTTCAGCCTCTCACAGCAGTGACCAAGTGGACTGACAGCTGGTGTTTGGGTGGTGGTAAATCACCCTGAAACAAGATTCTTCCCCAGCTGAATGGAGAAAACAACAAAAGGAGGCACAGTTTGGAGTCAGCCAGCGACATAAATGACAGCTTCATTCAGGGCCTGGAGTCGTGCAGCCCTGAAACAAATACCATTGCGAACCTCAGACAATGGCCCATTGCTGCTAACGCTAGAGTTGTGCAGACTTCCTATATGTGGTCCTTATATTAAGGGGGTACTCCTGCTTTTTATTATACCAAAGAGATAATAGCAATGCGATACATGCATGTTTACCAACCTAAACATGCAGGTGTCACCATTGCTATCATCTAGATTAAAAACATTTTTTTTTAACTTTTTACATTAGGCTAACATTACTGTATGTTAGCTTTATAGATATGGATGGGTGGATTACTCCAATGCTATATCATATCTGGAGAGGAAGCTATGCATTACATTACAAAGACTATCATTTAAAACCTAAAATTTAAACACTACTTTTATTATTCATCCTACAGCACTACATTAACATCCCTTTGTGACTGTTTTATTTGTTTGATGAAAGTGTCTAATCATGTGATCATTCCCAGTTTTCGGAATTTCACAAATTCAAATAAAATAATTGGTCACAGCTTCCCCTTGCCACATTACAGCAGACAACACACAGACATTACCTTTTTGTGCTACCGATCCACCACAAGGCCCTTCTTTTCCTTCACACCTTCAGGCCTTTGTAGTGATTGTAGATTTAAGATTCACCTATGTGAACAGGCTTTCAGTGGTCCCTATAATGCCATATTGCATCTAGTTTCCCGTCAACCTTGCAGTATTTTTCTGCTGTAACTCAAACCCTCAGCAGGAGCTGAAATTAAACAGGCCGCCCATATGCCATGCCTCACTTGTTGTCCTTCCCCTGCTACCATCTGGCCTATTTGTTCAGCCAAAAATCCAGACACAATGACACAGGAGCCACTGATGCTGCCTGCCCCATCTGCTCACAGCAGAATCCTCAACCTTACCGAACGGACAACACTGCTTAACCCAAACACAGCAAAATGTATTTAACCTGTTAATTCGGATCAGCTTTCACACTGTTGGCTGTCACTGTGGCAGTGTACTTTACTAGAAAGCCTATAAAGAGAATAGTGAAGAGTGAAAGAAAGTTAAAGAAAGGCGGTTATGAAAAATATGGAAAATTCTACCAGAAGTTTACATTTCTGATCCTCTTTAATATATCCAACACTTATCCTAAGAATTTGATGAAATAATAATTGGGCAATTTCTACAATTTGTTTTACAATTGATAGTGCAGGATGAATCTTTATTTTAACTACATACATGTGATCAGCATGATTTCACTGCGATTCACTGTTCTGGATTCTAACTTGTTTTTGCATGCAAAGACAATTTGTGACTATATTCACCAGCACCAGTCTCTCTGGGTATAGTTCCTTCCAGTCACTACTGTAGGCAAAAAAGTTGGTGGGAGTATAAAGTGGGATTTTCTGACTGTTTTGCTCACATTAGCAACCAGAGATATACACACCCCATTGACATTCTCTCAAAAAGGGTGTACTGGGTTAAGCTTCTGACAGGATTTAATAGACGAATGATATAAAATGGTGACAGAAACTTGTTTCTTTCTAGGAGTCTTCTCAATAATACTCCAAGTCCAAAATATCAACTGAACATTCATTTTGAAACAATACGGATTACCTAAACGCACAGAAACAAAGCCTGTCATATAGAGCCCAGTTCACAGATCTGTTCCACTTTGGAGATTCACAACAAAAACTGCTGTGGGTCTTCAGGCAAATGGGAGAGAACTATCACCACTCAGCTAGGGCTGTGTCAGTTTTGGTACCTTCATTTTCCCACAAGAGGTGTTCATGATCTATGTGTGGACTTTAGAGGAAGGTATCGAGTAGAAACTAAGAGGGGAATTTTAATCCCCAAAAACAGGTAGATTTGAGTCAGGCGGGAAGTAAAAATGTAAAAAATCAAACCTGAACCCAAACAGCCTCAAGCCCACCCACGTCCGGTTTAATGGAGGCGGGACGAGGGGCAGGCAACCAAACCGCTCCGAGGAAGCAGGTCGCTCATTTAAATATTTGAATGAGGCTGCGTGCCTCTGATTTTTTTCTGTTCTAGCTTTAACACTCGCCGGCCGAGTTTCCAGAGCCGCGGGAAACCCAGCAGCTAAAGGGAGCAAAGAACTGCTGCATTCCCCCCCGACGACCTTCTCCCCTCCTCCCCGATCTCTCCGACCACACCATCGATGAAACCCCCACCAGCAATCGATGTCCCCTCTGACACCCAATCTCACCCTCCCTGGCTGTGGCCTGATGTGGCAAGCCTACCCACCCGACAGCCTCTCAATCCGGCTGGCTGTAGCCGGGGAACGGAGTCCAAAAATGGTAATCAGATCCTGCCATTAAATTCGACCACAAAACTGCACACCCCCCCCTCACTAATATCGGGGCCTAAGTGACTCTCACAGACAGAGGAAATAAAAATAAGAAACCTTGTACCACTCCCAATCACCTAATGGCTGCTTAGAAGCAGGAGAAAGATGTGTAGCGCATTAAGGTGAGAAAATACATAAAAGATGGCAACCTCATTAACAGGAATATCTATTCAAGCAAACATTTGCTCAGGCACTAGTCCATTTCCCACCAATCTGCACTGCGGGTGCAATAGAAAGGAGTGGCTAAAGGGAATACTTCACTACATTATGGTGTGTGTGTGGTGTGTTCGTGTGTCCGTGTGTGTCCGTGTGTGTCCCGTGTGTCTGTGTTCCTCATTAACCCTTAAAATGCCAGTCACCACATTTGCTTTAGTAACCTATCTATACAGAGTTGCAGTTTATTTAGCAGGGTAAGGATTAAGTGTTGTTGGATTTAAATTAAAACCGTTGATGACTTTATAAGCTTTTCCGAATCTGCTTCATTACATTCAGCCAGAGAACTATACAACTTTTTCTCAGGCTGAAAACCTCACCATACTATGTGTTGTACCATAGCCAACTCAATGTACAGTGGTTACTGCTACGGTGATGTCCGCTCTCCAGCCCCCTGCTAGTATACGTCATTCTCAAGCTTCAAAACCTTATCCATAGCCAGCTCATTGGCTTCTTCAACATCTCCATCAAGTGGTTGCTCAAATGGGTGTGAAAACAACCAAAACCAAACTGCTGCACAATTTTCGATCTCTTTCTTCAGGGGGAGGAGTCTCAGTTCTGCCCTGTACATTCCCCTCCTTAAGCCTAGTTAAGTTGATGTGTGGTGAATCACAGGGAGGAGCCTGCTTTCTACCACTAAATGGTGCTTGCACCACTGGATGTCCTCACTCATACAGGACTGGTTGTTTGTTTATACCAAATAACTGCTTCCTGAAAGAATTCGACAATATCAGCTCCCAGTCCCAGTGATGTAGAAAGCACCCTGTTCATATTGCAGCTCAACTTCTATAACAGTCGGGACTCATACCACTTTAAGGAAAGGGCAGAGAAATTAAACAAATACTTTGGCCGCGATTTTGCCAGTGCTCAGAGGGCGGGTTTGGAGGCGGGTCAGAGGTTAAAGTCATTTTGATTGACGGCAGGTTTCGCACCCGCCTTCACACAACCTTCCCAAGTGTCGGGTCCCCGATTTGCAAATGGACACGACACCTAACGGCGGGAAATGGATTAAAGGCAATTAACTGCCTGTTAACAGGTACTTGTGAACAGTTTTCAGGGTATTTTTCAATTTTCCAGCTTCTGGGTCGGGTTTTACAACATCTGGACAACACGCCAGGTAAGTGTGGCATGCTGAGAGTCTGGTCTGATGTTTGTGAAAAGATGACAGCTGCAGAAGTGGTGTGAAGGATGCCATGCTGCACATGGTGAGTTTCTGAGCAAAGAAAATGTTGGTTACTGCATTTTTAATACATATACAGATTTCTTTAGCTGACAAGTTTTTAAATCCAACTGTATATCCAGTGCTGCCTCATTGGGAGAACCTCTTTCACCAGTGACAGATCGCTTCTGTCATCTCCCCTGCAGCTGCCATCTATTCCAGCAACATTGGAGCCAATGAAACAATCAGACCTTGGTCCTCTGAATCCTTCCACAACCATCCCCAACATCACCAGGCACACCAACTTCACCAACCTTCGCCGCCATCACCTGATACTGCACTGGACACAGGGCATCAGCCCTTGACAAAATTGCTGGCCAGGAGGCTAGCGATGGCATCACCATGGCCAGACTTTCTTCACATCATGCGCCAGGTTGACACCATCCCACACCAGCACCGTGAAGCATCCCTTTAATGTCCAACCCATTCCATGCACACTCATCACTATAGCGGGGCAGGGGGTGGGGGAAGTTATGACTGAACAATCACTGGAACTCAGTAAGACACTTCTCAATGTGTGCTCAGATCTGTCCAATAAGGGACACTTTTTGAAAATTTCACTGTATGACAACACATTACCAGAAACTTCACATGGACATTGGCTAAACCTCTCAAGTGCCCACCCTTGCGTGTTGTTAGCTGGTATGCTTGCAGTAGGATGAGGGTGAGTGTGAGGGGTGGCTAGTGGGATGGGGAAGTGATAAAGTAGATAGAGAGGGGGTTGGATGGAGGTTCAAGGTAAGTTGGTGTCCTGGGGCAGTCTCTTTCACCCTTGGAAGGGAAGAGAACCTCCCTGCATACTGTGAGTCCCTCTATAAGCATATGGAGGGAGTCATTGGCGAGCCTGGGTGCAAGAGTTCACTTTTGTGCAGTGATCGTCAGTGTTTTCAGCACCTCAATGCTGTCAAACACCGAAAAATCAACTGTCAAAATAAAATTGTGCATGGTCCCTTTAAGGAAACCTGCAGATGATAGGTCATCAAATGACGTCATCAGACCCGCTTCCTGTTAATTGGCCAGTGGCGGGCTTAACAAAGCCAATCAAGGGAAAAGCACGTCTGCAGAGTGGAGGCAACTGGGGGCGGGACTGGAACCCGGAAACCAGCTGACCCGCACCCATCCCGACACCGAGGAGAAAATCGCAGCCTTTGCATCTATCTTCACGGAAGAAGACGCAAAAAAACTTCCCGGAAATAGTGGAGAACCAAGGCTCTAGTGAGAATGAGGAACTGAAAGAAATTAGTATTAATAAAAAAAATTTAAAAAAAATTAATGGGACTAAAAAGCCAATAAATCCCCTGGACCTGATGGCCGACATCCTAGGGTTTTGAAAGAGGTGGCTATAGCGGATGCATTGGTTGTCATTTTCCAAAATTCCATAGATTCTAGAACGGTTCCCGTGGATTGGAAGATAGCAAATGTAACCCCACTATTTAAGAAAGGAGGGAGAGAGAAAACGGGAAACTACAGACCAGTTAGCCTGACATCAGTAGTAGGGAAAATGCTAGAATCTATTATTAAGGACGTGGTAACAGGGCACTTAGAAAATAATAATAGGATTGAGCAGAGTCAACACGGATTTATGAATAGGAAATCATGTTTGACAAATCTGTTAGAGTTTTTTGAGGTTGTAACTAGCAGAATAGATAAAGGGTAACCAGTGGATGTGGTGTATTTGGATTTTCAGAAGGCATTCGATAAGGTGCCACACAAGAGGTTATTAAACAAAATTAGGGCTCATGGGATTAGGGATAATATACTAGCATAGATTGAGGATTGGTTAATGGACAGAAAACAGAGAGTAGGAATAAACGGGCCATTTTTGGGTTGGCAGGCTGTAACTAGTGGGGTACCACAAGGATCAGTGCTTGGGCCTCAGCTATTCACAATCTACATCAATGATTTGGATGAGTGGACCAAATATCATGGCCCAGAAATTCGGGTCGGGGGCTTCCCGCGGGTGCAAGCCCCCAACCTGCACTTACCTTGCGTGCCGGCCGCTGAGCTGTGGACCCGCGTGGAATTCCGATCCGGGGCCTGTTCCAGCTGCCGGCACGCAGTGTTTGCGTATCCCAGGGGCGCAGTTAATTCGATGCGTCCCCTGGGATCACGTGGGCCATGGGGAGCCAATCGGAGCAGGGAATGCTCCATTCATAAGTCTGACAGGAAGTGCTGTCAAGACTTATAAATACTACGGCCCCAAAATAGCACTAGATCTTCAAATAATGTTTTTTTTTAAATAAACTATAAATTACATGAAATAACTATTTTAAACAATAATTTAAATTTTGAAAAAAATAATTTTATTTTCTAACGGGGCTAAAAATAAACTTACCTTGCTTTAAAGTATTTAAATTAATAAACCGGTGGAAAAAATGTTTTAATTTTAATTAATTCACCTTGTCAAAAACAGGCCTTACGCCTGCTTTTTACATTTCTAAATTCTGCAGGCTTACGTTCCTGGGAAAACCTGTAAAAAAGACCGAAGTTCGATGCGCACGTGCAGCCCCTCCTGCGCACGCGTTTGACCTCTGAACCCCTTCGTTCAGAGGAACAGAAGTGCTGGTTTCCCGCGCATGCAGGAAACCGGCACTTCCGTCGGGCCTACGGGTGAGTACCCCGTGCGTACTCACCCGTGGAGACCCGAATTTCTGGGCCCATATATCCAAGTTTGCTGATGATACAAAGCGGGGTGGGAATGTAAGTTGTGAGGAGGATGCAAGGAGGCTTTAAAGGGATATCGACAGACTAAGTGAGTGGGCAAGAACATGGCAAATGGAATATTATGTGGAGAAATATGAAGTTATCCACTTTGGTAGGAAAAATAGAAAAGCAGAGTATTTTTTTAAATGGTGAGAGATTGGGAAATGTTGTTGTTCAGAGGGACCTGGGTATCCTTGTACACAAATCACTGAAAGTTAACATGCAGGTACAGCAAGCACTTAAGAAAGCAAATGATATGTTAGCTTTTGTTACAAAGGGATTAGAGTATAAGAGTAAAGATGTCTTACTGCAATTATATAGGGCCCTGGTGAGACCACACCTGGAGTATTGTGTACAGTTTTGGTCTCCTTACCTAAGGAAGCCATAGAGGGAGTGCAATGAAAGTTCACCAGACTGATTCCTGGGATGGGGGATTGTCCTATGAGGAGAGATTGAGTAGACGAGGCCTATATTCTCTAGAGTTTAGAAGAATGAGAGGTGATCTCATTGAAACATACAAAATTCTTACAGGGCTTGACAGGGTAGATGCAGGGATGATGTTTCCCCTGGCTGGGGAGTCGAGAACCAGGGGTCACAGTCTCAGAATAAGGGATCGGCCATTTAGGACTGAGATGAGGAGAAATTTCTTCACTCAGAGGGTGGTGAATCTTTGGAATTCTCTACCCCAGCGCGCTGTGGAGGCTCAGTCGTTGAGTATATTCAAGTCAGAGATCGATAGATTTTTGAATATTAAGGGAATCAAGAGATATGGGGATAGTGCAGGAAAGCGGAGATGAGGTAGAAGATCAGCCATGATCTTATTGAATGGCGGAGCAGGCTCGAAGGGTCAAATGGCCTACTCCTATTTCTTATGTTCTTATATTCTTTAACACAATTTACAGGTGTGCGAGATAAGAAGAACTGCTGGAAATCTCAAATAAAAACAGAAAACACGAGAATTACACAGCAGATCCGTCACCTTCTGAAATAAGACAAGTTATTGACCCTTTAAGTCTACATCCCAAAATGTTAACCTATCTCCGCTCACCGCCACGTATGGAGTTGTTTAAAGCGGCAAACAGTGACTTGGCCTGCCCTGATGGCTGTTGAACGTGTGTACAGGTCAGCGACTGCAAACCTTCTTCACTGACATGTACATGACAGTCTGCTTGCTTCAGGCACACAGCCACTAAAAGCCAAAATAATGGCTGCCTCTTCCAGAAAGCCATTTTGTATTTGTGCTACCACCAGATATTGTCCAAAAACACCTCATTTGTTGCTATGAACCACCTCATTTACATTGCCTCTTTACCATTAACAGCAGAGCTTGCTTCTAGCAGCATAAATGCAATGTAAAAATAGGCACAGCAAAAAGCTAACAGAATAACAGACATCAATACACTGCACCAGGCATAGGTGACACAAATCACATCAAGTATGAATTCATTTGATAAACTGAGGATTCCTCTGCCCTCCACCTCCCCACCCCCCACCCTTAGATTCTACAATGATAGATAAAACTATCAGCCCATCAGCGGCTGGCAAAGCAAAAAGACATATACTGAAATGGTTGGTTGCTTTTTTTAATGGAATTTTCCATTTTTAAACAAAGAAACCTGAATAATGCCCAGGCTTTACTAAATAACAGCAGATGTCATTATGACTATTTTAATTTTCAGACCAATTCTGATAAAACATCACGAGCATTTGGAAAATACGCTATAATTAATTGACATTTATAGAAAGAACTGTTTTGCTTTTTCTGCCAATGATATGCATGCTGGCTAGTAAGCCATTTAACTGGTTATAAACTGACTAAAAGCCATGAAGAGTCATTAGTGACTACATCAAGACAGGCACAATGTACTAAACGTAAAAATGCTCTAACCTAATCTGGATCAATTTACAATCTTATTTGTGGCTCATTTCGCATCCAGGATATGATCAAGAGCACATCAGATAATTAACAATGCGAGTGCTTCTTCTCACACGTAATGATTAGGGAATGGAAATATTCATGTATCTCTTAATGAGGTCTAGCAGTTTCCGATGATGACTAATTACTTTTGACACTCCTACACTGTTTTTCACTTATGTTAAAAGAAAACTGAAATTAGACCAGATGCAAGGCTGATTCGTAGTACAAAGGATATTAACACCTTCCTGTCTCTGTGATGTAATGGTGTGAAAGCAAGCCACTCAGCTCAAGAACTGGCAATTAAAAATGTGTGTGGGGAGGGATGGAAAAAGACATGGCTGACACATTCAGTGACGGTAGTCTGAGAATGTGATCCTGTTGCACAGAAATTAAATGAAATGAAATGAGTACTAAAAGTCTGTTTCATCACAGTCCCAGCTCAGACTCAGTTTGAAGTAAACACAATTGTATAAACAGTATTCAGTTACGGGATTCAGACTGAAACCAACTTAGTTCAGTTTGGATAATAATTACTGAGCAGTAAGGCCGTGCAACAATTCCGAGGTCTCCGATTCCCATTTATTTAAGTGGAGAATGGAAGGTAGACTCCCCTCATCACTTAGACCTCTTTCCCCTCCCTTCAATTCGTGCAGACCTTTCAGACACTGAAGTTTGTGCAAGACTGTAGCTGCTGCCATTCCTAAGTGGTCTGACCCATTATTGCAGTTCAGCCTCAGGAACGGAGTGCTCAATCACAGTAAGCAAACGGACTCAATCCTGTATTGTTAAGCCACTCCTTCTCATTACCGACGTCACCCAACTCAGTTATCATTCTCAGTTTGTCGGTCATATTTTATAGCATTAACAAGGCCTCTGCAGTAAATGAAGGGGAGAAGCAGCTATGAAAATAAATGCAATGAACATGATAGTAGGGGGTTGCTATATAACAGAAATAAGGAAGGCTTGCTGACAGAAATGAATGTGGTGTGAATGGTGCATTAGTGTGTGTACAGATTACAAGAAATCTGAAAATATTAACTCACAGGCTAAGGAATTTACATCCGAGTTAGAGTGGATGTCATGTTTGAAGTGCTGCGGCACAGTAAAAATACAAAGCAGCCTCCCTATTGTTCTTCAGAGAAATGGTTGGCTGTTGGGAAAGGAGTGCATCAATAAGTGGATTTCACTGCATTTCTTACAAGGAGCTCAGGATCCAATTAAAGTCAATGGTACGTGACGTTCTCTCAGTTTCAGCGTACTTGGCAGAACAATGAACTCACCAGCACCCCGAGTGATATAGTCCACACTGCTACAAACTCTGCTACAATTTTACTGTAAAAAGCCACAAGTCAGCTCCTTGAGCTCCCATATGTGATACGGAGCTGACGGTCCCACGTTTAACTTCTGGTCTGTGGCGTGTTAGCTCATCACAGCCAGGTTGCAGTTTGGGCGCTAGCTTGAGTCTCTTATCCCTTCGCCCCCTGTCTTGGGCTAATGGGGAGGGCAAGAGGAAAGAAGTGGAGGAGAAGAGATTATTTTCCTGATTCCTATACAATGTGCAGAGGTCACATAACAAGATTGCACTTAGCTGCAATGTTGAACACATCTAAAACGGATTGCCAGTATTCATCATCTAGGCGCACACAGAAAGGAATCACTACTTGGGCAACGTACAAGGGTTCTGTTGCTGCCATTGGAACCAAACACCAGCACATTAAGAAAGGAAGCGTGAAAATTGGGAAAGGTGGAAAGAAAGTATTCCAACTTGGGAACCCAAGGTCAGATTTCAATTTGTAGAAATATCAGACAAAGAATCCCACAGTACAGGGACTCGCCAATAAACAGTACAGATGATAGCTGCGGCAATCACACTAAAGCACAGGTACACACAAGGCAACAGTCATCTACGTTGACCATACATCACTATGAAACTATCCATTAACACTTTAGTGTCCGTCCCCTTTTTAATAACAACTATGCATAGGTAGAATCAAGCATAATCAAATGGGACTGCATTTATTCCCAATACCCTGTGGAAATGAATGTTAAACAGATCTGTAAGGTATTCAATTACTAATTATCTGAGGTGAGGAGGGTCCTCACATCTTATACATTCAGATTTTATGTATCAACATGTATATATGTGTTTCTGGAATATGATATATCGTATGTATTTGATTGCAAGCTCATGTACATGCAAAACAGGCTGGTGAAATCATATATTAGCATATTTTTACCATTATCAGCTGCACACATCCAATCACAATATTTAAGTAAGGAAGAATGTAAAAAGGTTGTACAACAACACAAACTGCTGCTAGCAGTTACACTTGTAGGTCATTTTGAACACAGGATTTTTGCATGTTGGGCTGTGTGAGGCTCATATGCTGGATTTTAGCTAGAAATTGAGGGTTGTAATATCTTCAATGTACCGTACCTCAAAAGTAATACATTTGTTGCAAGCACGGTGGCATAGTGGTTAGCACTGTTGCCTCACAGCGCCAGGGACCCGGGTTCGAATCCGGCCTCGGGTGACTGTGCAAACTCCACACAGACATTCTCCCCGTGTTTGCGTGGGTTTCCTCCGGGTGCTCCGGTTTCCTCCCACAGTCCAAAGATGTGCAGGTTAGGATGATTGGCTATGATAAATTGACCCTTAGTTAGGGGGATTAAATACGTGGGATATGTGTTGGTGTAGGGGTTACGGGGATCGGGTGGGATATGTGTCGGTGCAGGCTCGATGGGCCGAAATGGCCTCTATCTGCACTGTGGGGTTTCTGTGATTTCTGTGATCCTGGGGATGTGATAAAGTACTACATAATGCAAGGTCTTCTTTTTGTTTGAAATAGAAATGATGGTTCAATGAATGTTGCTTGAAGTTACAATGTTGGCATTTGTTCCAAGAAAAATAACAGGTCTGAAGGTAGCACACAACTATAAACTACATCAGCCACTTTGAAATACAATACATACATACATTCCAATCTACAGTTCTAAAAGTACGGTAGTGGCCAGGCCAAAATTTGAAATAACTTGCTCTGAAAGCCAAGCAGTGAGAGGTGATCTCAGGTGACAGGACACTGTGGGGCTCAAACCTGCGACCATCTGGTTGGGAGGCAGGCATTCTCCCTTATGAGCTACTGGGATGGCTGCTTAGTGCATTATTGTTTGCAACAAAACTGCAGTGAATAGCCGTGTCACTAGGCAGCAAAATTAACATCAGAGTCCACAGAACCCAAAATAATTTTATCTGCGCAATAAAATACTGAAGAACATTATTAAACTCAGGATGAATCATCAGACCTCAAATTCTCAAAGGTCAATCTTCCAACATTCCGTATTGTGTAAGTTACAACATCTGTGTTCCATCTGATGAGTACGTATGTAATCTTCTTTAAAGACACCAATATGACATCACTTACCATTACCTAATGCCCTTGATGCTCTTACCCTGTTTCTCAACACAACCAACAATGACACAATCTTAAATTACACCATTCTGTCAATGTTTATGGCAGCTGCTGCTAAGAATATTGCCATGACAACTGATGCTATCAAGAAATATAATCATGCCAACTTTAGGTTAAAGTAATATGAAAAGGGCAAGTTTTTGTTATTATTGTTGAATGAGCTGAATCCCTATTTCTTAAACACTTACATTTTCTCACTGCTTTTCAACTACTCAGCCCTCACTATGGTCACCATCACCTGAAAACTTAAGCTCTTTATAATGAAAGGCAAGACTGCAGCCTTTAAATCATCCTCAGAAGTCTATTTTTGGAACACAGATTGTGTACCTTTCTTCAGTTCAACCTGTTCTGGCTCGCAGCCAATTTCACTTTCTTAGATTAAAAAATGTAGGTAAAGTACAGCAATTTCTGTTTCCAGCAATGTTTTGGGAAAGTTGACTTGTTCTCAAGAAGAATTGACTGTTTGTACACAAGGGAGCAGTTATGAAGAGGCCTAATCAAGGGGGTGCCCATTAATGATAATATTCAGAAAATATATGAAAGAAAGACTTGCATTTATATAGCACCTTTCCCGACGATCGGACTTCCCAAAATGCTTTACAGCCAATTCAGTACTTTTTGAAATGAAGTCACTGTTGCAATGTAGGAAACGTGGCAGCCAATTTGCGCACAGCAAGCTCCCACAAACAGCAATGTGATAAGGAACCACATAATCTGTTTTAGTGGTGTTGATTGAGGGATAAATATTGGCCAGGACACCGGGGATAACTCCCCTGCTCTTCTTCGAAATAGTGCCATGGGATCTTTTACATCCACCCGAGACAGCAGACGGGGCCTCGGTTTAACGTCTCATCCGAAAGACGATATCTCCAACAGTGTCGTACTCCCTCAGCACTGCACTGGAGTATCAGCTTGGATATTTGTGCTCAAGTCTCTGGAATGGGACTTGAAGCCACAACCTTCTGACTCAGAGGTGAGGGTGATACCAACTGAGCCACTGGCTGACACACAATGGGGAAGAACACTTAAAACATTTCTGATGATGTCAAGCTGTGTTCTCAGATGATTAGTGTGAGACTGGCAGCATTACATAGAAACATAGAAGATAGGAGCAGAAGTAGGCCATTCGGCCCTTCAAGCCTGTTCCGCCATTTAATGAGATCATGGCTAATCATCCAAATTCAGTACCCTGTCCCTGCTTTCTCCCCTTATCCCTTGATCCCTTTAGCCTTAAGAAATATATCTAACTCCTTCTTGAATATATTTAATGAATTGGCCTCAACTGCCTTTTGTGGTAGAGAATTCCACAGGTTCACCACTCTCTGGGTGAAGAAATTCCTCCTCATTTCAGTCCTAAATGGCTTAGCCCTTATCCTTAGACTGTGACCCCTGGTCCTGGTTCTCCCCCGCCATCGGGAACATCCTTCCTGCATCTAGTCTGTCTAGTCCTGTTAGAATTTTATAAGTTTCAATGAGATCCCCTCTCATTCTACTAAACTCTAGCGAATATGAGCCCAATCGACCCAATCTCTCCTCATACGTCATTCCTGCCATCCCAGGTATCAGTCTGGTGAATCTTCGCTGCACTCCCTCCATGGCAAGAACATCCTTCCTCAGATAAGGTGACCAAAACTGCACACAATACTCAAGGTGTAGTCTCACCAAGGCCCTGTACAACTGCAGCAAGACATCCTTGCTCCTGCACTCGAATCCTCTCCCTATGAAGGCCAACATACCATTTGCCTCCTTATGCACCTGCTGCACCTGCATGCTTACCTTCAGCGACTGCTGCACAAGGACACCCAGGTCTCGTTGCACTTCCCCTTTTTAACAATCTATTGCCGTTCAGAAAATAATCTGTCTTCCTGTTTTTGACACCAAAGTGGATAACCTCGCATTTATCCACATTATACTGCATTTGCCATGCATCTGCCCAATCACCCAACCTGTCCAAATCGTACTGGAGTTTCTCGGCATCCTCCTCACAGCACACACGCCCACCCAGCTTTGTGTCTGCAAACTTGGAGGTATTACATCTAGTTCCCTCGTCTAGTTCATTTATATATATTGTAAATAGCTGGGGTCCTAGCACCAATCCCTGTGGTATCCCACAAGTCACTGCCTGCCACTCGGAAAAAGACCCGTTTATTCCAACTCTTTGCTTCCTGTCTGCCAACCAGTTCTCTATCCAAGACAGTACCTTACCCCCAATCCCGTGTGCTTTAACTTTGCACGCTAATCTCTTATGCGGGACCTTATCGAAAGCCTTCTGAAAGTCCAAATACACCACATCCACTGGTTCTCCCTTATCTATTTTACCAGTTACATCCTCAAAAAATTCCAGTAGATTAGCCAAGCATGATTTACCTTTTGTAAATCCACGTTGACTTTGTCCGATCCCGTCACTGTTTTCCAAGTGCTCTGCTATTACATCTTTTATAATGGACTCTAGCATTTTCCCCACTACTGATGTCAGGCTTACCGGTCTATAGTTCTCCGTTTTCTCTCTACCACCTTTTTTAAATAGTGGGGTAACATTAGCTACCCGCCAATCCATGGGTACTGTTCCAGAGTCTATAGAATTTTGGAAGATGACCAGCAATGCATCTACTATTTCTAGGGCCACTTCCTTAAGTACCCTAGGATGTAGATTATCAGGCCCTGGGGATTTATCGGCCATCAATCCCGTCAATTTCCCTTTCAGAAAGATTAGGACAAATTAGGGGCTAAGGAATGGTAGGCGGATTTTAATGTGGCTGTAAAAGTACTGTAAAGCGGACTGGAACATGACACAATGAAAGGGTCTTATTTTAGGGCAGATTGGTGGGATTCAACTAAATCCAACCTCCTGGGACACACCAGGCCACTCCTGACATGACACTATTTAAGCTTCAGTAAGGGTGGCCCTACCAAACTGAATTTTAACGAACAAATTAACCAAAGTAAGGAATATAACAAAATCAAAAGGGTAAAATTCGGGGAAAGTGAACAAAATTTTTGATGCAATGCACATTGATCACTGAAGGCAAGCACTGAGCCTGTAGATTTTGTAATTGTGATAAAGGCCACCTAGGGGCAAACTATAACTTGAAACGTGGGCAAGCAATCGGAAGAATTCTGTTCGGGATCTGAACCTGTGGATGGTCGAATTAGGAAGACCCAGGAACAAAACCACCAGGAGATAAACAACAAAAGGATCCTCATTTATGTAGGCAGTGGAATTGTGGCGATTGGCAGGCACTAGAATTGAAGGAAGGTCTGGCTGACCCAAAACTGATATTAAAATAAAAATAACAAATCAGATTAGAACAGTGAAGTTGGGGGAAAATTGGAATTGAAAACTCCATGCAGTTTCCATTGATCGCCAAAGAAACAGCAAAATGATCTCCATTAGCAGATGTGAGAAAGGAAAGGGGCATGGGTATGTTTAGTGACCATTCACTGAAAAAGTAAGTTCCCAGTCACTGCGGGTCCATGATTGAAATCCCTTCACTGCCAACAAGGTCTTATTCAAGTAATCCACTTAAGTGGACTTAGTCAACCCAGCTGCTAAATGCGTACCAACATTGAAGAGTCAAGAAGAGTCCTGTCCGGAAAAAACTGCTCTCCATTCACAGAAAATACACAACCCTCAAACAGAGAATGGGCATTTTCCCTACGGCTGGCCTTTGATTAAGGGTTGGCTGTGGGCAATTTTGTAAAGCTATTATTAATCAAGCTAACCAAATACTGGTTGCTATTTCTTTATTAGCTGAAACACATTATTCTAACTGAACTGAAATGAACTGCGAGGCTACATTTGCAACACTGCAATTCTGGCCTCCCTATCCTCAACTGGATATAGATGCATTGGTGGCCAAAAATGATTCCAGCTCTTTGGGCGCCAGCCGCCAGGTTATTAAGATTCACAGAATTAAAAAAATAGAAAACGCTGGAAACACTCAGCAGGTCAAGCAGCATCTGTCGAAAGAAGAGGCAAGACATTTCAGCTTTGTACCTTTCCTCACCACTGAGGAATATCCATACCCAAAGCACCTTGTCTGTTCTCTCCACAGATGTTTCCTTATGTGCTGAGTGTTTTAAGTATTTGCTATTTTTGTTTCAGATTTTCAGCAACTGTAGTACTTTGCTTTTAGATCACAGAGTTGAAGTTGTTTTCATTAAAGAAAAGACGGAAATAGGACATTATCCACAGTCAAGAAATCTATCACCAAGTTTAAGAGTCACCAAACCAAATTACTGAGAAATCTGAATATCTGCTTGCTTGATATGGAATGCATAGTTGTACTTAGCTACTTAGAGAACTTAGGCACAGGTTGGCAAGAGCAAAGGCTTAGGATCCCCAGGTATGTACAGGGGTACTGCTGTGGTTTGATCAGTGCAGTTAAGTTTCCTATTGCTTGTCCAGCAAGGACCACCCTACCAGCTTGCAGCATTATCTGGGAGCCAATTAGTAAGAATCGCAGCCCCCAGTGATAGGTCTACCTCTCTAGGGCTCGCTAACAAGGCAGGCTGGCTGGTCAATCATCCACAGACTCCTGGTATTCGGAGTACTTGCCATAGAGGATCTAGTCAGTTCCAAACTCCCAATATGTGTCATTTTGAGTCAACTCAACCCCAAAGAAATTCCATTTATCTCCCCCAAGAAGTCACTGGTTGGTCATTAAAACAACCAAAACGCACAGGTCACAGCCCTTGCGATATAGACAAGCAGGTATAAAGCATCACGACACCTCCTGGATGCCATGGAGAGCAGCTTAATTTAACCACAAAATATGAGTCCATTGCCATCATCCTCCGTTTTTCAGCATAGACACATAGAACGGTGGTTCTAACATTTGGAGGTGCAGAGCAGCAACTCCTCATCTCTTTCCAACCAAATTGAGGTAAGCAGATAACCCTAAATGAATGAGCACGTTTGCGTCGTTGGCGTCCAGGTAATGCCTTCCAGTGGCTATCATCTCAAGCCCCAGAGTTTCCGTAACACCTTCATGGTGAACATCTGACTTCAGTGTGCTGGAAGAACCTAATACAACTAGTGATGTGGCAGTTACGTTCATGTTCTAGATGTCCCAAAACCAATGTCATATAGTATATTTACTCATCGCTAACTGTTCAATCCAGAACCTCGTGTAAATGATTTTGGCAAAGGAATGTGACCACCGTGGGGCCAATTCTCCCTTCAGGGTAGGCCAAAGCCCTTCTCCCAGCAACTGTTTTGCCAGAAGTCCACATCTTAATTTGTTCTTGGATTGCACACATGGGCAGTGGGATGCCTTTTCCATTCCAGCCCAGGAACTCCAAACCATTGAAGAAAACTGCTTGGGTACATGTTTTATATGCTACAAGCCTAAGCTGCACTGGAACTTTACTGCCATTGAAGGGATACGAAAAGATCAATCTTTGCCCCTCTCAGTGCAGCCCAAAGAACTATGTCCAAGCTAAAGTTGGCAACCAACAGAACCCCTACACAATGATATGAATTAGCAATTGGGACAGGCATCAGTTGTACCATCCAGTCAATACTTCCAAGATCCCATCTTGAGCTGTGTAGTGCCTAACACTACACTTAGGGCCACTCACCACCACATACCATTGCTCAAGATGGCAAATGAAGCACACAAGATAACCAGGTGAGTTCACCAACACATCACCTGCAAACAGAAGTGTCACAATTCTTTCCGTTAATCTAGTCAAGCATTGAATCCTGTGTCAATTAACAGCTTAAAAGTATCTGTATGAACATGTGGTTTGGAATGGAACTGAGGTTACAAGGATATATGTAGATTGGAATGTTAAAATGCTGTGAGGAGCATGATAATAACGGAGTTGCTAGAAACATTGTAATGTCACGCCAAGAAAGGCAATCAGTCAAGGATGAATAACGCAGAATATAAAGGTAGATTGGTATTCAAGTTTTTTTCCCTTTCCCAAAGGTAAATGAAGCAAAGAGAAACTTTTTCAAAAGCTTTCCTCTGTGGATTAAATGGTTTGGATAGAAAGGGGAAAAAAATTTAAACTTGCATTTATATAGTGCCTTTCACGATCTCAGGATGTCCCAGAGTGCTTTACAAAGTACTTTTTGAAGTGCAGTCACTGTTGAAAAGTTGAAAAGAAATATGTGATCTATGAAATCATGATGCAGCAGACTGTACATGGCTGGTAAACGAGCATGTTCCATATTTCTTTACATGCGAGTATCATGACAGCTGTGACTAAAACATCTTAACATATTGTGTGCAAGTCAATGTAATCATTCTGCTCAAAATTTAACTCAGTATCATAGGTCACATGTTTCTTTACGTGGGGTAGATACAAGAAGTTCAAAAACTTCACTTCCAAAAAACACACTACCCATGACACGAGACTGACAACAGCCATAATTAATATACAATATCCAACAGAGTTAAAACTACAAATACAATGTAATTATCCTCTTTAAATTTGTGTTAATCAATTTAAGTGAAGTTTTTTTATTCGTTTATGGGATGTGGGCATCGGAGGTGGTGGTGTTACCATGCGTCTGCTGCCCTTGTCCTTCTAGGTGGAAGAGGTCGCGGGTTTGGGTGGTGCTGCCGAAGAAGCCTTAGCGAGTTGCTGCAGTGCATCTTGTAGATGGCACACACTGCAGCCACGGTACGGTGGTGGTGGAGGGAGTGAATGTTTAAGGTGGTGGATGGGGTGCCAATCAAGCGGGCTGCTTTGTCCTGTATGATGTCGAGCTTCTTGAGTGTTGTTGGAGCTGCACTCATCCAGGCAAGTGGAGAGTATTCCATCACACTCCTTACTTGTGCCTTGTAGATGGTGGAAAGGCTTTGGGGAGTCAGGAGGTGAGACACTCGCCTCAGAATACCTAGCCTCTGACCTGCTCTTGTTGCCACAGTATTTATGTGGCTGGTCCAGTTAAGTTTCTGGTCAATGGTGACCCCCAGGATGTTGATAGTGGGCAATTTGGCGATGGTAACGCCATTGAATGTCAAGGGGCGGTGGTTAGACTCTTGCTTGTTGGAGATAGTCATTGCCTGGCACTTGTTTGGCAACGAATGTTACCTGCCACTTATCAGCCCAAGCCTGAACATCATCCAGGTCTTGTTGAATGTGGACATGGAGTGCTTCATTATCTGAGGAGTTGTGAATGTCACTGAACACTGTGCAATCATCAGCGAACATCCCCAGTTCTGACCTTATATTGGAGGGAAGGTCATTGATGAAGCAGCTGAAGATGGTTGGGCCTAGGACACTGCCCTGAGGAACTCCTGTAGCGATGTCCTGGGGCTGTGATGATTGACCTCCAACCACCACAACCAACTTCCTTTGTGCTAGGTATGACTCCAGCCAGTGGAGAGTTCCCCCCCCGATTCCCATTGACTTCAGTCTTACTAGGGCTCCTTGATGCCACACTCGGTCAAATGCTGCCTTGATGTCAAGGGCAGTCACTCTCACCTCACCTCTGGAATTCAGCTCCTTTGTCCATGTTTGGACCAAGGCTGTAATGAGGTCGGCAGCCGAGTGGTCTTGGCGGAACCCAAACTGGGCATCAGTAAGCAGGTTATTGGTGAGTAAGTGCCGCTTTGTAGCACTGTCGATGATACCTTCCATCACTTTGCTGAAGATTGCGAGTAGACTGATGGGGCGGTAATTGGCCGAATTGGTTTTGTCCTGCTTTTTGTGGATAGGACATACCTGGGCAGTTTTCCACATTGTCGGCTAGATGCCAGTGTTGTAGCTGTACTGGAACAGCTTGGCTAGAGGCACGGCTGGTTCTGGAGCACAAGTCTTCAGCGCGATAGCCGAGGTGGTGTCGGGGCCCATAGCCTTTGCTGTATCCAGTGCGCTGAACCGTTTCTTGCTATCACGTGGAGTGAATCGAATTGGCTGAAGATTGGCTTCTGTGATGGTGGGGATCTCGGGAGGAGGCCGATATGGATCATCCACTCGGCACTTCTGGCTGAAGATGGTTGCAAATGCTTCAGCCTTGTCCTTTCACGTGCTGGGCTCCACCATCATTGAGGATGGGAATATTCATGGAGCCTCCTCCTCCCGTTAGCTGTTTAATGGTCCACCACCATTCACGACCGGGACTGCAGAGCTTTGATCTGATCCGTTGATTGTGGGATCGCTTAGCCCTGTCTATAGCATACTGCTTCTGCTGTGCAGCATGCATGTAGTCCTGTGTTGCAGCTTCCCCAGGTTGGCACCTCATTTTAGTTACGCCTGGTGCTGCTCCTGCAGAATTAAGAACTTAAGTACATTTTGCAAGCCTCTGAAAGCATTTGTAAGGGAGGAGAAGCTCAGTTAAATTACCTGAGAAACTTTGTGAATTTTGAACACTTGCCTTAACTGGAATACCCTGGAATGTGATTGCAAAATTTGATGACACTTTCAACTCACAGATTTTGTAATGGAGCATTGAATACCAACCTCTATTTATATTCAACAGTTACGAAATCTAATAATATGGTAATTTAATAAACGTACTTCCATAACATATTTGTGGCACTTTCAAACCATTTAATATAGATGGTTGCATTGTAACTTGAAATCAAATTTTAGAGAAGACTATCATGCAACTAAGCATGTGCACTGTCATCAGTCTCCCAAGATAAGGGCACAGCTGCAGACTCAGGCTGTGTCACTGATGGGTGGAGCCCTGTTTATTTTCAAATACCTCAGAATTTGCTGTGTGATAAGATCTGGACAAAATAAATAACATGTGGAGTTCAACAGCAGAATTTTATATCAGCCACAAAGATGGAAAACGTTTCAGTCTCACAGAACCAAAAAAATAGGCTGCATGAGAAAAATACAACCAAGGTTAAAAAAAAGTAAGTACACCCTTACCAAAAGTTTTATCAGGTACCAGTTTGAGATCAGTATCTGTTTAGAGTGATGTGGGACCAGCAGACTCAAGTTATGCTGCTTGCTTCCATGCTGCTCTTAGGCCAGGGAAACAGAGCTCTACAACTGATGAAAAGATCAACCAGTGTGAGATGACCTCCAAAAGGCAATCTCACACCACTTCAAATCGGCTGCACCTCGAATATGCGATACAATTCTACATACAGTAGTTAAAACTGCTTTGCAGCAACAAGAACTGTGTAATACAACTGATCTATCAGATACACATGATTTCTAAAAAACACAGGCTCTTGACAAGGAAGTCATAAACAGAAATACCCCATCTGCTGAGGATAGCATTACAACAGTGAACCCTCTTTTAGTTGGAAAAATGTAGCTAGTCATACTGTACATATTTCTAGGCATTAGCAGAGAATCCACCATCACCTCAGTCCACACAAAGAAAACGTGTAAGAATATAACCTTGTCAAGAGTTATATTCTGCACTTCATTACTCTGCAAATTGCTTAACAGTAGAGTTACATTTAGGCGTATAGGCCCAAACTACTCAATCTCACCTCATTGGACAACCCTCTCATCCCAGGGATCAATCTAGTGAACCTTTGTTGCACCGCCTCTAAGGCAAGTATATCCTTCCTCAGATAAGGAGTCCAAAACTGTGCACAGTACTCCAGGCGTGGTCTGTACGACTGCAGTAAGACTTCCTTACTCTTGTACTCCAACCCCCCTTTGCAATAAAGGCCAACATGCCATTTGCCTTCCTAATTGCTTGGTGTACCTGCATGCTAACTTTGTGTTTCCTATACAAGGATACCTAAATCTCTCTGAACACCAACATTTAATCGTTTCTCACCATTTAAAAAAGATTCTGTTTTTCTATTCTTCCTACCAAAGTGAATAAGCTCACATTTCCCCACATTATACTCCATCTGCCACCTTATTGCCTATGCAAGTTTAGTTAATGCTCAGCTGTTGAAATGTAATTTTGGGACAGTGGACTTTCTTCATTTTCTGGGCAATGTCTATACTGAAACAATAAAAAACTGCACTACTGAATCATAAAAGGAAGGCTGAGAGCGCAACATGCCTACAGTCTGGCAAACATGGCAGCCCACAGTATCCCACATCACTGCTTGTGAGGTGGGTCTGCTTGGGTCATCACATAATTTATATTACTGCGTAAGTGAGCTCTTACAAGCGGTTTCTTTTATCAAATATATACATATATCTTGGCTAACTATCTTTGAAAGGCACTCTAATAAAGTGAAGGCTTCGCCTCATTAGCAACTGTACTTAACCATTGTAAATAAACAATGAATTCCTTAGTTCATCCATTCTGCATACTTTCATGAACCACACTAGCATGTTTTGAAGATTCTTCAGGCTTCATAACATTTTTTTTTAAATACTCAGAGCAAGATCTAACTTTTGAGGGACAACAATGTAGCAAGTAGCTGTGTAAACATAATGGCCCAGAAATTCGGGTCCCAACGCGTGAGTAAGCATGGAGTACTCACGCGTGGACCCGATGGAAGTGTCGGTTTCTTGCATGCACTACGCATGCGTGGGAAACCGGCATTTCCGATCTTCTGAACGAAGGGGTTCAGAGGTCGAACGCGTGCGCGCGGGAGTCTGCGCGTGCGCGTTGAACTTCCTTTTTTTTTTAAATACAGGTTTTTGCGTGCGTGAAGGCCTCTACATTTTACACATTTAAAAACCAGGCGTAAGGACTTCATTTTAAAAGGTAAGTGGTCAATTAATTAAAATTAGAATTTTTTTTCCCCACAGGTTTATTATTTTTAAATACTTTAAAGTAAGGTAAGTGTATTTTTAGCCCAATTTTTTTATAAAATTATTTTTTTCAAAAATTTAAATTATTGTTTAAAATAGTTATTTAATGTTATTTATAGTTTATTTAAAAAGTGTGATTTTTAAAAAATATTTATTTGAAGGTTAAGTACTGTTTTGGGGGCCGGAGTTTTCATAAGTTTGACAGTAATTTCTGTCAATCTCATGAATGGGCTTTTCCCTCCTCTGAATGGTTGCCCGTGGCTCGCGTGATCCCAGCCGACGCATCGCATTAACTACGCCGCTGGATCACGCAAGCACAGCACGCCAGGAGCTGGACCGGGCCACAGAGAGGAAATCCACGCAAGCCCAGGCCTCAACTGCCGGCGCGCTAGGTAAGTGTAGGTCAGGGGCTTGCACCCGCGGGAAGCCCCCGACACGAATTTCTGGGCCAATGGAAAATCATCTTTGTAGAAAAGATACACTGCCCTAGGTCATGTTTCAAAGCACTCTCTACCTTTTAAATGTGAAAGTGTGATCTAAACAATGCACTATAAACTACATAGACACGTCATATACAGAATTGGAGTTATTTTACATACATGTATATATTAATATATGCTTAACTGAATACAACCCATTTCATCTAATCGTGCAAAATAAACAGCTTCATTGATTTGTCCTATCCTCTCAGTCTAGATAAACATAGAATATAGGAGCAGGAGTAGGCCATTCGGCCCCTCGAGCCTGCTCCGCCATTCAATGAGATCATGGCTGTTCATCCAAATTCAGTGCCCTGTTCCTGCCTTCTCTCCATATCCCTTGATCCCTTTAGCCTTAAGAAATATATCCAACTACTTCTTGAATATATTTAATGAATTGGCCTCTACTGCCTTCTTTGGTAGAGAATTCCACAGGTTCACCACTCTCTGGGTGAAGAAATTCCTCCTCATCTCTGTCCTAAATGGCTTACCCCTTATCCTTAGACTGTGACCCCTGGTTCTGGACTCCCCGACCATCGGGAACATCCTTCCAGCATCTAGTCTGTCTAGTCCTGTTAGAATTTTATACGTTTCGATGAGATCCCCTCTCATTCTTCTGAACTCCAGCGAGTACAAGCCCAATCGACCCAATCTCTCCTCATATGTCATTCCTGCCATCCCAGGTATCAGCCTGGTGAATCTTCGCTGAACTCCTTCCATGGCAAGAACATCCTTCCTCAGGTAAGGCGACCAAAACTGCACACAATACTCACGATGTGGTCTCACCAAGGCCCTGTACAACTGCAGCAAGATATCCTCATTCCTGTACTCAAACCCTCTCGCTACGAAGGCCAACATACCATTTGCCTTCTTAACTGCCTGCTGCACCTGCATGCTTACTTTCAGCGACTGATGCACAAAGACGCCCAGGTCTCGTTGCACTTCCCCTTCTCCCAATCTATTGCCGTTCAGATAATAATCTGCCTTCCTGTTTTTGACACCAAAGTGGATAACCTCGCATTTATCCACGTTATATTGCATCTGCCATGCTTCTGCTCAATCACCAAACCTGTCCAAATCATACTGCAGTTTCTCGGCATCCTCCTCACAGCACACACGCCCACCCAGCTTTGTGTCGTCCGCAAACTTGGAGATATTACATCTAGTTCCCTCGTCCAGATCATTAATATATATTGTGAATAGCTGGGGTCCAAGGGCCGATCCCCACGGTACCCCACTATTCACTGCCTGCCACTTGGAAAAAGAGCCGTTTATTCCAACTCTTTGCTTTATGTCTGCCAACCAGTTCTCTATCCAAGTCAATACCTTGCCCCCAATCCCATGTGCCTTAATTTTACACGCTAATCTCTTATGTGGGACCTTATCGAAAGCCTTTTGAAAATCCAAAAACACCACATCCACTGGTTCTTCCTTATCTATTTTACCAGTTACATCCTCAAAAAATGCCAGTAGATTAGTCGAGCACGATTTACCTTTTGTAAATCCATGTTGACTTTGTCCGATCCGGTCACTTTTTTCCAACTGCTCTGCTATTACATCCTTTATAATGGACTCCAGCATTTTCCCCACTACTGAGGTCAGGCTTACCGGTCTGTAATTCCCTGTTTTCTCTCTACCACTCTTTTTGAACAGTGGGGTAACATTAGCTACCCGCCAATCCATGGGTACGGTTCCAGAGTCTATCAAACTTTGGAAGATGACCAGCAATGTATCTACTATTTCTAGGGCCACTTCCTTAAGTACCCTAGGATGTAGATTATCAGGCCCTGGGGATTTATCGACCCTCAATCCCATCAATTTCCCTAACACCATTTCCCTACAAATACTGATTTCTATCAGTTCCTCCCTTTCATTAGACCCTATGTTCCCCGACATCTTTGTGAGGTTATTTGTGTCCTCCTTTGTGAAGACAGAACCAAAGTATGTATTTAATTGGTCTGCCATTTCTTTGTTCCCCATTATAAATTCCCCTGATTCTGACTGCAAGGGGCCTACGCTTGACTTCACCAATCTTTTTCTCTTCACATATCTATAAAAGCTTTTACAGTCAGTTTTTATGTTCCCTGAAAGCTTACTCTCATACTCTATTTTCCCCCTCTTTATTAATCCCTTTGTCCTCCTTTGTTGAATCCTAAACTGCTCCCAATCCTCAGGTTTACTGCTTTTTCTGGCCAATTTATATGTCCTCTCCTTGGATCTTATGCTATCCCTAAGTTCCCTTGTTAGCCACGGTTGAGTCACCTTTTTTGTTTTATTTTTATGCCAAACTGGGATGAACAAATTCTGTAGTCCATCCATCTTTAAATGTTTGCCATTGCCTATCCACCGTCAACCCTTTGCATGACATTCCCCAATCAATCCTACCCAACTCGCACCTCATACCATCATAGTCTCCTTTATTTAAATTCAGGACCCTAGTCTCCGAGTCAACTATTTCACTCTCCATCTTAATGAAGAATTCTATCATATTATGATCGCTCTGACCCAAGGGGCCTCGCACAACAAGATTGCTAATTAATCCTTTCTCATTACATAATACCCAGTCTAAGATGGCCTGATCTCTAGTTGGTTCCTCGACATATTGGTCCAGGAAACCATCCCGTATACACTCCAGGAATTCCTCCTCCACAGTATTGTTACTAATTTGGTTAGCCCAATCTATATGTAGATTAAAGTCACCCATGATAACTGCTGTGCCCTTATTGCACTTATTAAACTGTTTCGATGAACCTCACAATTCATTCCAGTGACTTTCTACTAACATAACCTCAATCCAGTTGTGTACCACTTTCACTAATGCCCATTTACATTTGCAGTTTTCTGTCAAACTCGTAATGTTATCACAGTGGGGCAGGTGCCATTGGAGGCAGTGCACACCATAAAAGTATAAAGTTTCCAGCAATGTCTCAAACAGCAGCACCATCTGCAACGTAAGTAGCACCAGTAGAGGTGCTAGAAGAAATGGCTACTTTGGGCCAAGCAGCTGAAGTGCATCCCCTGCCTTCATAAAGCAAAGTAGGTGACGTTCACAGCAGCTCAGATTGACCCAATGGTGTACAGTCCTATTCTTGCTGTGCCCTCAAACATCATGATGGCTTCCAGTGTATTAAAGTCAATATGGCTGCTGTGGAAACCACCCTGCAATATAAAAAGGCGTGGCTTGAACAGCTACAAATTGGGAGTTAGAACCACTTCAGAAAGCAATTCCCCAATATAAATAGCCGATTATACTTCACTTATATGGACACCTCTGCTTGTGGTCTGGATCCTGTTCCACAAGAAGCTAATTTCTTGAATTCAGGCCTATTGTGGTGGCTTGTGAGCACTATTAAACATTCTTGCTCTTGAGCATGCATTCCCTCAGAATGCATTATCATTCAATAGCACAATATCATGTATGTCATCACACTGTTATATGATGCATCCTAGGTACAGAATGCAGAACCAAAACTGACTTCCTAGGAATGGATGTCTGGCAAACTAGTAAAGGCATCAGCATGCTGCGTCTTTTTCCATTGCTTTGATTTCAGCCAAACCGCAATGCCAATTTTATGCCCAGGTGGCAAATTGAAAATCTACCCCACTGTATTCATATTGTACACCAAGGACTAGATTTCAGCTGATTTCAAGGCTGCTTCAGTTCCCAAAATGCAATATAATTTGGCATTACAATGTGGTCACCTCAAGAGCAGGGCCTTCAGAGGTCTTGAAGCAAATTTCCTAAAAGATTGTTTTCTTAACTCTAGCTGACACTCAAAAAATGTGTAAAAATACTGACATTGGAATTTCAGTAAGGTGCAACATTGGATGTATGAAATTTGTATGCTGTGCCACCTACTTTTAGGCTGGTGCTCATTCAGTTTGGGTTCTGGGAGTTCACTCATTGTGAATCCTCATTGTTGCTGACTCTGCAGCATCCCTTCATAATTGGCTTTCACAACCTTTCCACCAGAGGACCCAAGAAACTTCTGACGGCAGATTTGGATCTTTATGTTGCAGAGCTAATTTGCCATGCATCTCACTCATTGACTGGTATCATAAGACCAGCCAGCACAATACATGAACAATTTCTAAATACAATGGAAACCCTAGGGAGATCACATCACCTCAACAGATGAGCTTGTCATTTCAAAAATATGCCATTTTACTAGCTTGGTTTCCTACTGCACCGTGATGGGTGCAAATAAAACAGGTCTTTTTAATCTGTGAGAAAGTAATGAAAGTGCCCTTCCCAGGTTCATGAGATCTTTTCACCTGATATCATCCAAATCATTAGACCCTGTGAATTCTAAGAAAATTAAGTGTTGCCACTAGAATTTCAGTAAAATGTAATGGTGGGTGTATCAAATTTTCACATTACGCTACCTATTTTTATACTGGTATTTGTTTAATTCAGATTCTGGGCAACTGATGCCCATGCACCAGTCCCTGCGTTCGCTGCTATATCTCATTCCCTTATTCCAGTGGCAGAGTAGGAAATCCTTGAAAAATTGGTTCTAGGTTTCAGCCGCCAGGATAAATGAGCTGGATTCAGGAGTGCACATGCCAAAAGACGATACACATACACTAGTTTCATGGAATCTGAACTAAATGAGCTTCAGTGTAAAAACAGCTTATGTCTACTTGAAGGATACATCCAGCCGTACAATTGCTGTTTTGTGTCTAGAAAGAGTATTTTGATGTACTGGTGGCTACAAGACTGTCACTGAGTGATGTAGCAGCAGAATAAATTTGAGGTAATAAATTAAGAGTATCACACAAGTGTACCAACACAAAATAAAGTGCATAGGCTTAAGAGTAACTTTCCTAGACTATATATTTGTACCAATATACTACAGTCTGGTGACAATGCCAACTTTTTACAAAATACAAAAATGTGGTTTCAAAAAACATTTATATTATTTGGGAGTAAAAGAATATGCTACCTAAGTAACGATTTGACTTTTAAATCACCAGTTAGTTAGTGCTTTCTTCATTTTTAGCATTGGAGTTACAGAATTTCCTTTTTTTTTTAATCTGGAAGGCTATATCTACAAACTAACCACACAAGCAGCTAATATGTCAGTGGCCTCAGAAAGTAATCAATGCATAACTAAGTACCATAGCAGACACTGCATTGAAACACAACCAGGCAAAATACAACTTCTGTCCCATTTACCCAAAAAGCACACAACTGAGGTCATGCAATGTCACACCTGCCTCTTTCACAAGCAACTCCGGAATTAAAAATAATCACCCACTGAAAAAAAATATAGCTACATCTTTTAAATACACAAAGAGGTCTCCCTACCATCTGCCTCAGTCCCCTTTGAATTTGTTAAAAATAAAGGCTCGCCAAAATCTGATCAGCCAGACATTACGTGTCACTGTGAATTACATATCAGGCTACGTAAGCAGTTGGCAGTAACAGTCAGTATGCTAATTTCTCTGAACCACAAAGATATGCTTCTGTTTGAGTCTGTGCAAACAAGAAGACATTTCAGCACTCCCATATGGCTTGGCTTCTTTTACAATAGGTTCTAACAAGATTTGCCATTACTAATCAATTCTTAAAATAGTTCCCACCAGTCCCAGATTGGTCAGGGTTTCCCTTTGAAAACCCAGATTGCTTTGAAGACTTTATTTAGTGTAAACTCTTCAACATTAACTGATCTATTAGGAAAGTAACTTAGGAACGTTTTCCTGAAGTGAATTCAGTAGAAGTTTAAAAACAAGGAATTTTCTTCTAATTAGATATACATGTCAGTAAAAAAAAGTCAACCTTCCAGGTTAAAAAAAAGTCACTGGATTGAATATCCAAGGATAGAAACAAAATGGTTACCTGTCCCTGACACAAATAGGTCAGGTCCACATTAATTCATTAAATTTAAAGCACAAAGAACATACTCAAGACTACCCTAGTAGAGGTTTTCTCTATTGTGGTTGTTAAGTGTAACTTGGCCTGCTGTGAACTGCTCTTTTAGTCTGTGCACTGGATGTTATTTTGCCTTGGATGAGCAGGTGGGATTTTGCTCGACAAGTGATTATTTTCTATTATGTTACTTGAGTTAATGTAATTTAGTTCAGTTACAGATTACACTAAATGCCTTTTAGAAATGCTATTTCTGACCTTTCACACGTGCACATAAAGATTATATCCCATTTCTGTTTTTAAATCACTTTTCTGTCATGTTATATCTATTCTAAAAAATAAAGAATGTAGTACTTCAACTTGACTCCTTTTACTACTATACATCTTTGAAGTCACTAATTCAGCAGAGAAAGGATTATTCTTCAAATTGTGCTTAACCATACCTCCAAGTATAACAAAACAGCTGCAGTGCGAAAAAGTTAAAACTGACAGGGTATTGTAATTTAAAGCGGGGATGTAGAATTCAGAAGAAAAAGCAGATTAATTACAACAGGAGACTTAAATGACCTGTAGCTTTTTAAAAAAAAATGAACATTTGTATGCATGTAGCAAAATTACTAATATATCTATCTATCTATATCTATATTATATTATATATATATATATATAAAAGGATACTTCTGTCATTCCGTTTGTCTGTCTGTCTGTCTTGAATTAACTCGAAAGTTATAGAGCGTACCTACACGTGCATTACGTCGAAAGAAAGCCGACGATTCCAGAACCGTCCTAAGCATATTTACGTTTCGGCCGGACAAAAATTGTTCGCGCGTTATGCAAAAAACCTTCAAAATTAAACTCATTATCTGCTAAGTAGCATTGATTGACTGACGTCAAGGTCGGCCAATCCTGTGCCGGCACGATTGACCAATCCTACAGTTCATTCGCCTGATGGTTGGCCAATCACTGTGTCTGTGGGCGGGACTAATGCTTTTCAACTCAGGCATCGGGCAGCCATTGCTTCACTACTTCCAGCTCAAACTCTGCTAATCCAGCTTCGAAAAAAGTTAGTATCTCTTAAAAATTACATAACATTAACCAAAAATGTTTTATAAGTACTTTCACTTTCATCTTTGAAGCTATTAAAAAGGTAGAAATGTTGCCCGGCAGCAGATTCACACAGCGACAGACAGACAGACAGGCCCCAAAGCCTGGGACTCGATTTAAACCGCCCGGCCCAAAACAGCCCTGGCAAAGCCGGGCTCCCCCAGCTCCCCCAGCTAGTATCCATATATATATAGAATGAAAGTATGCTTCCAGATTATGACTGGTTACATGTATGCAATCTCAGTGCTAAGTGGGGGAAGAAAATCTGTTTGCACCAGGTTCCATGTTTGAGGGTGGGGGGGGAGGAAAATTCAGCGTCCACTAGACCCAGTTCAATAGGGCAATAAAACACTAACTCCTTTTTGTAACTCCACTCACCTACATAAACCAGCTGTGTCTGCATTTTCCCTCTCGAGTCTAGGCTGTTTGAATCACACTGAATATACAGTACATTTAACAGCAACCTCCAGCTTGGACTTGCTAATTGTGACACCAGTGCTAGACCTGGATCATTGTGTAATAGAAAAGTTCAAGACCAGGACTAGCAAATTAGTGCATGTGCTCATCATTATTTTAAAACATTGCTTTCGAAATTCAATTCAATGCAACCTTTAAGCCAATGGATCACATTTTCCCCCAAACACCATTGCACCTTAACTAGCTTGCTTTTAATCCTATTGTCGATGGCCTCCATTAAATGGTTTATAATAGATCAAATTAGAAATGGCTATCACTGAAGCATTACAGCAGTAAAATCAGCCAAAAGACATTTCTGCAGACTGATGCCCCATTTATATTCAGAGCTACTTCCACAAGATTAGGTTCTGCAATATCATCAGTTTCCCATTGTGCTGAATTCACTCCATGTATACTGCAGGGTGGATGCAGCAATACTGGAACAACTGCACACATGTAATTCCTACAAAGTAACATTTAGAGCTTTCCTACTCTGACCCTCTGACCGTACCTGATTTTGGAGAAAGCTCTTGCAAGCCAGTAATGTGGTCCCATCTGTACAGGTGGACTGGATGTTCAAACCATTTGCAACCAGAATAAAATGGCAGACCAATGGCAAGAGAAGCCAGTGGCAGTCATTTACCTTTGTCTCCACCAACACTTTAGCTCCAGAGCAGGGTTTAGAACCAGCATGCACACTGTCTTGTTTATATTACAACACTCTCTCCGACGGCAGAGCTGTAACATGAATGGGGTATGACAAGTAGTGATACACATTTACCCACCACACAAACAGAACTGAGGAGTAATGTCAAATATTAATACCATATTAGACTCTCCTGGTGCTTCAACCACAATTCTGTCAACAGTACAATTCACAGCAGAAATGTCAGTCACGCTTCAACACTCATATAAGTGAGTGCTTACATTGCTAATCTACATTTTGCTTCATGCTATAAAAATCATCACTTTAAGTCATTCAGCGTGTAGCGTGACATGCATTAGAAGCGTTTTATTGTTCAGATATAAAAACAGATTCAGTGTTGATCAAACTCAAAATCAACACTCTTTTCAAAGAAACCTGCTCATCTTCTCCATGAATTCAGAATCCACCAACCACAGTGGCTAGGCATGTGACATTTTCCTTTATCTTGTTTGTTTTAAAACAGGATATCTCTAAGAGCTCCACAACTGCTATACTGGCAGATGCATTGTCCAGTGTGTTACTGAACCATGTAGACCAAGGTGGTTCAATCCCCAGTCTGTGCTGAGTTAGTGATGGCAGCCACAGTCAAATAGCCCACCAGCAATCATTATAAAGGCTTAAAAGTAAAGGGGTGAGTACTGAAGTGCTGGACAGTGTCTGTTGAATTGTACACTAGCATGAAACCTTCCAGTAAGAGTACAGGAAATCTGCATAACTAGCAGATCCAAAAAATTACACTGGAAAAGGAGCCATATACATGTGATTAAGCTTTACATTTGGTATACAGGTTAACTATGAAATTAAGAAAAGCTCCTAATGAACTATAACTATGTTCAATTAATTAACTGAATTTTTATATAAAAATTTTAATGCAAAGCTACAACTTAGTCTTGGCTACAGTTGATTGAAATTAATCTGTGTAAATAGACTTTCAAAGAAACATTTCTAGCCGTGCGATTTTCATACCAGATGCTATTCTGCGGCAAGTGTGACGAAGTTAGATCTCCACATCATTAGCAAGCTCCTAAGGTTTTTGGAGACTAAAAGTCTGGCACATGAGTTTCAAGTGAGCAAAACCACCCCTCTGCAGCTGCTTAAACAGCTGCTACCTCTGACACCTTAGCAGCGCTGGCAATGCTCAAAAAGAGAATAAAGCCACTCTTTCCCTAAGGGTTCGGACAATATGATAAAACCAATCTCTTTCCAACATGACCTGAGCAATAGATATTTAACTGCATGTAAATATCTTAAATGTTTACTTTGTTGAACGTTGAATGGGCTAGAAATAAAAATCTAGAACTCAATACACAGGATAATTCTTGCATTATATTTACTCCAGGCTCACAAGTACAAGAAACAAAGAAAGAATTTGCAGTTTCAGAGAAGGAAGGCCATTTGGATCATTTCGCACAACTATCCAAAGGAGAACTTCCCTCACTACCATACTCAGAAGGCTCTAGTTTTTTGTTCTGTTCAGGACTATTACAAATAGCACATTAGGGAAAGCACACTGGTCACCCCCACCCCCTCAGAAAAATAACAAGTCAAAAGTCAGTTATTTGGCATTCTTCAGCTGCTTTTATATTGCTGACAGTGCTGTGTTTGCTTAACTAATTCCTGAAGCATGGTCTCATGTGATCTGCTGCAACGCCAATGTAAACCTGCTGGATTCTCTAAGGCTGGTGCCCAGAAAGGAATGACTCTTGTGAAGCACTTTGGGGAATTTTTCTATGTTAAAGGCGCTATGTTAATACAGGTTGTTGTCGCCATCGTCTTCCAGGACACTGGTTTTAGCCAATCTGGCAAGTTTAAGTGGCGCTGCCATGAGCTGTGTGTGACTCATGCATTGAGAGCCAGTGGTGCAACGCCTCACTGACACCAATATAAAAGCAGTGCTTCAATGGCCAGTTTGTAATTCAGAACTGCTTCCGGTAGATGTGGTTCAATAATTCGATGGTTCTCCTGGGTCTCGAGCCCAGTTGCAGCACGGTGCCAATTCGGAGCATCTGGGGCAATATAAAAACCATGCACGTTTGTTTTGATGCGGCGATTGTAACTTTCATTTTCTGGTGGTAAAAATAGAGCACGGTCTACAAAAGCTGCTTTGCTTGTCTATCTAGGCTAACCAAGCGCTTAGCCAGTCTGTGGCCAGATGAAAACGACAGCTGTTTACATTTGCTGCCAGTGGCTCTGTGCCTCTGACGACACAGGGAAAAATCTCCTCAAGGTGGTAGGTACTCTGTGCCATTGGATGCACTAGCGCTGCCTCATTTATGTTACAGCACTGACACTGATGTCTGAGCCATCATTGACAGCAGTGTCATGATAAGTGCAGTTCTCTTTAAAGTAAATAATTCCATCTATTAATAAACTAAACTTAAGCTGCTGACTCACTTAACATTTTCTAAACATTTTTTTCTTATTACATCTGAGGCATTGTCCGTCCAGGTCTTACATCAGTTCCATCTTTTACATCATCATTTACCCAAACAGAATAACTAAAGTTCATCACTTTTGCTATTTTGAACCAGTCAAGTGCTGGTCACATTTATAGAGTCCTGTACAAAACACACGACAGCCACTGACTTGAAGTGGTTACATCCAGAGAAGGTGTTTGAAACTTATGCTATTTAAGATTATTACCTCAATAAAATATCATAATCAAATTCCCTCTTTTCTCCTTTAACAAAAACTTCAATCTGCCAGCAATTGACCCTTCAGAAGTCAGAGGGGAGAATTTCTACCTTAATCATTGCCCATCAGCTTTGCCTGGTTACTAAAATGAACAGTTTGTTAAGTCCTCTTTAAATTGGGTTTAACAAGTGGCTTTGCACCTACATCTGGGCACATTTGATGTACAGAACTACCATAAGTCAAACATACCATAATCTAACAATTATATGATTTAATATCCAGCTAATCCACTTAAAAGTTCATCCTACTAACATTCTGATGAGGTTCAGGCTGTTTACTGTATACTCCCATACAAGTACATTTTATAAATGATGGGCATTTTGGAAAGGAGTTGGATAAAAAGGAAACAAACCAGCACATTTAGCACAACTAAAGTTAGTAATTCAGAGCCAACACAGGCTCGTGGCTGATAAGTTTAATGCAGTTATTTGAGGAAGTTTAATGCGGTTATTTGAGGAAGTTTAATGCAGTTATTTGAGGAAGTTTAATGCGGTTATTTGAGGAAGTTTAATGCGGTTATTTGAGGAAGTTTAATGCAGTTATTTGAGGAAGTTTAATGCAGTTATTTGAGGAAGTTTAATGCGGTTATTTGAGGAAGTTTAATGCGGTTATTTGAGGAAGTTTAATGCGGTTATTTGAGGAAGTTTAATGCAGTTATTTGAGGAAGTTTAATGCAGTTATTTGAGGAAGTTTAATGCAGTTATTTGAGGAAGTTTAATGCGGTTATTTGAGGAAGTTTAATGCAGTTATTTGAGGAAGTTTAATGCGGTTATTTGAGGAAGTTTAATGCAGTTATTTGAGGAAGTTTAATGCAGTTATTTGAGGAAGTTTAATGCAGTTATTTGAGGAAGTTTAATGCGGTTATTTGAGGAAGTTTAATGCGGTTATTTGAGGAAGTTTAATGCAGTTATTTGAGGAAGTTTAATGCGGTTATTTGAGGAAGTTTAATGCAGTTATTTGAGGAAGTTTAATGCAGTTATTTGAGGAAGTTTAATGCAGTTATTTGAGGAAGTTTAATGCAGTTATTTGAGGAAGTTTAATGTAGTTATTTGAGGAAGTTTAATGCAGTTATTTGAGGAAGTTTAATGTAGTTATTTGAGGAAGTTTAATGCAGTTATTTGAGGAAGTTTAATGCAGTTATTTGAGGAAGTTTAATGCGGTTATTTGAGGAAGTTTAATGCAGTTATTTGAGGAAGTTTAATGCGGTTATTTGAGGAAGTTTAATGCAGTTATTTGAGGAAGTTTAATGCAGTTATTTGAGGAAGTTTAATGCAGTTATTTGAGGAAGTTTAATGCGGTTATTTGAGGAAGTTTAATGCAGTTATTTGAGGAAGTTTAATGCGGTTATTTGAGGAAGTTTAATGCGGTTATTTGAGGAAGTTTAATGCAGTTATTTGAGGAAGTTTAATGCAGTTATTTGAGGAAGTTTAATGCAGTTATTTGAGGAAGTTTAATGCAGTTATTTGAGGAAGTTTAATGTAGTTATTTGAGGAAGTTTAATGCAGTTATTTGAGGAAGTTTAATGCAGTTATTTGAGGAAGTTTAATGCAGTTATTTGAGGAAGTTTAATGCAGTTATTTGAGGAAGTTTAATGCGGTTATTTGAGGAAGTTTAATGCGGTTATTTGAGGAAGTTTAATACAGTTATTTGAGGAAGTGACAAAACCGACAGATGATAGTTATTCAAAAGCAAAATATTGCAGATGCTGAAAATCTGAAATAAAAACAGAAAATGCTGGAAATACTCAGCAGGTCAGGCAGCATCTGTGGAGAGAGAAACAAAGTCAACGTTTCAGGTCGATGACCTTCCATCAGAACTGGAAAAGGTTAGAGATGTAACAGATTTTAAGCAAGTACAGAGGTTAGGAAAGGGGGGAAGGGAGGAACGAACAAAAGGGAAGATCTGCGATAGGCTGGAAGGCAGGAGTGATTAAATGACAAAAGGGATGATGATGCAAGGCAAAACGGGACAAGTAAAGAAACAAAAGATGGGTCTGGAAGAGGTGTAAATGGAAATGGCAGAATCATTACCAACAGCTGCCATCCGAAAAAATGGGGGCAGTGGTTATGGTCTGAAATTGTTGAACTCAATGTTCAGTCTGGGAAGCTGTAAAGTGCCTAATTGAAAGATTAGGCGTTGTTCCTCGAGCTTATGTTGAACTTCATTGGAACAGTGTAGGAGGCCGAGGACAGAGAGGTCAGAGTAGGAGTGGGGTGGAGAATTAAAATGGCAGACGACCGGAAGCTCGGGGTCATGCTTGCGGACTGAACGGAGCTGTTCCACAAAGCAGGCACCCAATCTGCGTTGGTCTCCCCAATAGAATCATAGAAAGTTACAGCACGGAAGGAGGCCATTCCGGCCCATCGTGTCCACGCCGGCCAACAAAGAGCTATCCAGCTCTTGGTCCGTAGCCCTGCAGCTTAGAGCATCCCAAGTGCACATCCAAGTACTTTTTAAATGTGGTTAGGGTTCCTGCCTCTACCACCCTTTCAGGCAGTGAGTTCCAGACCCCCACAACCATCTAGGTGAAGAAATTTCTCCTCAAATCCCCTCTAAACCTTCCCCCAATTACTTTAAATCTGTGCCCCCTGGTTTTAGACCCCACTGCTAAGGGAAATAGGTCCTTTCTATCCACTTTAGCTATGACCCTTATAATATTATACACCTCAATAAGGTCTCCCCTCAGCCTCCTCTGTTCCAAGGAAAACAGACCCAGCCTATCCAGTCTTTCCTCATAGCTAAGATTCTCTACTCCCGGCAACACCCTTGTTGAGGAGGTCGATAGCCTATCCCCAGAAATGGAGACAGTGAAGTAGAGGAAGGGAAAAGAGTCAGAGAGGGACCATGTGAAGGCAAGGGAAGGGTGAAAATTGTAAGCAAAGTTGATGAAATTTTCCAGTTCAGGGCAAGAGCAGGAAATGGCACCAATACAATCATCAAAGTACTGGAAAAAGAGGTGAGGGAAGGTACCGGAGTAGGACTGGAACAAAGAATGTTCCACATATCCCACGAAAAGGCAGGCATAGCTAGGATGATAGTCATTACTGGTTATCAGTCTTGATTTTCATAAAATAATTTGATAAGGGGCTTCACACCATACTTATAACTGAAGTGAAGGAAAATCAGGAACAAAGGTTACTGATCAATGTTGGTATTTCTAACTAGACAACTGTGACTGGCAGAATAATCCTTAAGGCCCCTCCCACTTGCTAAATTCATAAATGATATATATTGATGAAGGTACTGAAAGTAGAACCTGTAAGTTATGTGGGAACACAGGATGCTCTACCACAAGCGACAAAATTCAACGGGATTTTAACTAGACAAGTGAATGGCAGATGGTATTCAACACTGAAAAGCAGAAGGTAATGCACACTGGAGCTAGAAATAGTGAATACGATCAAAATGAAGGATATTAAATTAAGATTTAAAAAACTGGCTGTGATGGCTGACCAACATTCAGAAGTTGCAAGGGCAGATCCAAAGCTGGGGTACATAAGTAGGTGCGATAAAAGGAGAAAAGCACTGGTAGAAGCACACATGGAACACTTCATCCAGTATTGGTCACTCTACATGCAGAAATCCACAGGGAGTTTTAAAAAACATTCAAGGAAGCATAATAAATTACTATACTTTTACATCATTGAGTGATGTGGGAAATCATGGAATAAAATGTTTTCTCATTTGAAATAAGTACACAGAGAACATGGAATTGCAATTACAAGCTAAATAAACTAGCACCTAAACCCAAGGAGCAACTAGCTCCGTCAAAAGTTGCTAACACTGGGTTAACAATCAATAGGGAATTAGAAATATTCCTGATTCAATAGGGAGAGTGATGTGGGCTTAGGGCAGGAGAAATGGTTATTATACATTATAGATGGTAGCAGCTGGATGAGTTGAATAGCCTTTTCTCATTCCTGCATTCTATTAATACTAAATGACATGATTTTTATTAAATATCCTGAGATGTCAACTGAACTGTGTTACTGGTGGAAGATAGTAAACTTTTGTGTAATTCACCACGTAAAATAATCCTACAAACTGCAGCATCCTCCAGCACAAGCCGGATACCCAGTGCGCCAGTATGTCAAATGAGATGCCACTAATGTGAAAACATCATTGAAAAAGCATTGATTTAAAACCTATAAGTTGCTAACTTCTATATAATAAAAGTAATACTAGACAGTGGTCAGCGAGTTCTGGTGGTGATCCAGCCTCAGGATTCAATGGATCAGAGGCTGTTTGAGTAAAACTCTTAAGAGTTCAGGACATTACCTGAAACCTTAGATTACGGCCTTGTAACCTCGAGAACACAAATCAAAGGAGTCTGACTGCTTCAAAACCACTGCAGTAGTTTATATTATCAGAATGCCAAGATTACCTTACAACTAAAAAGCATTTCCACCTGTCTTTTTATAATAAACACAAACTTACACCTCAGTCTATATCACTGAATTTCTGATTTTCAGCTCCTACAATGAGTTTAGTCATGCAGTCGTCCACCTTCCACTATGAATCTGGATTGACCCATCCAGGTTTATCTCAAAGTAGGTTAGATAAAAAAAAATGTATGGCCTGCTTATAAATGGTGACATGGAGACACAGACTCAGTTTAACTCGGTCTCATCTGAAAGATGCCACTTCTGATAATTCAGCACTCCCTCAGTATTACATTGAAGTGTCAGCCTAGATTATGTGCTCAACTCCTGGAGTGGGGCTTGAACCCACAACCTTCTGACCCAGAAATGAGAGTGCTACTACTGAACTTGAATAAGCAATATCCAGTGTTGAAGGAGCAAAGGGTGTGCATGGGGACATATGGTTGACAGAGATAAATAAGTAGTAAAGCCATGGAAGAATTTAAAAGTGATCACAAAGATCTTGAAGTTAATTTGCTGGGGCAAGGAAGCCAGTGGAGTTTACTAACAAAAGGCGTATGGGAGTGGAGAACTTTGTGCAAGTAAGGTTGCAGCATTTTGAATGAGTTGTAATTTGCGAAGGATGGAGGGTAGCGGTGGTGCAGCCAACTAGGAGAGATGTTGAGCCTAGAGGTGATAATGGCATGGATTAAGGATAATTAGGGCAGAGTGGATAATGTTATGGAAGTGAAAGAATCCAGTCTATGTAAGTGCAAGTTGTTGTCGTCTTAGTGACAGATATAGGGAAGGAAGTTTAGCTTAGAGCCAAGCAGAGGTTCCACACCATCAAACTTATCCAGAGATGACAGTCGAGAAGATTGATGGAACCAACACCAGGCACATAGGTGCACGTAGGTGCAGGCAGAGGCTAAAAAGCTTTAGTTATCTTGAAAGAATCCAGAGTATGTACTGTGTAATATTTTCAAAATTATTTAGTTGTGCAGGGCTTGGGACACACAGCTGCGAATATGACAAACATTTAGCTTTACTCATAAAGAGACGATTAATTTGGAATGAGAAACAGGCTGAGGCTATGGGAAATTGCATAATTATATTCAGCATTGACTCATGTAACACATGGCAAGGGGGAAGGAGCAAGCTGCAGGGGCTACATCAACTCATACTTAAAATGTGACCACAGTACTAGCACGCAACACGTGGATGGGCCTTCACAGTGCCTTGTGTGAAAGACAAAATGTCACTTATGTAGGTGCTTACATTTTTAATACCTAATTTTGACACATGTAATACAGCATATGTCAACAACACTTTCAGTATAATCCTGAACTACTTAAAGAATCTGAATGCAAAACTGCTTATTAGGCCTGCTGTTTGTGAGACTTATGAATAATTTAACACATTTCAGTCTAGGAGATAACACTTGTCTTCACATTATTCTCATTAACAAGTTCATAGCAGAAAATTAATACGGTAACAAAACCATGTTAAAAAACACAGTTGTGGGCACAGTTAGATTGAGCGGGAATACAAAAGAGAAAGTAAACCGAATTTATACGACATACAGATAATTTCTGAAGACTTTCTTTACTCAGTCTCCAATTAGTCAACAAACAAGTGGTTATCAGAAAAAGGTCATTCAGGATTTAGCCCTTTGCTCCATGTTTTCTATTCTGTGACAGCTCTCAAAATACTCAACAAGTAAAACAATTGGAAAATATGCTTTCCCACAATATATTGCATTCTAAGCATTATAAAAATGGAAATACACAAACCTACAGAATTACCTTATACGTATTTTGGAATTCCTATTTTATTGAATAATCCAAAAATAAGCTTCATTTTAAGTAGATTTTCCAAGTCCTTGCCCACCACAAGGTACTTTGCCCTGTGGGACTGCATATCAAAAATTGCAGGCAAACTGGGCTATGGTTTTCCACCCATTGACATCAATGGATGCCATATACAAGGACTCATAAAATCAATAATGAGCATACAATATATATTACAGACATACAAATACTAGTCATTGCACCTCTGACCTTTTCTCTCATTTCTCCTAAGCTCCAATTAAATATTATTCCTCCTCCCACATCATAATGTGATGTATGGGAATCAAGACTCATGATACTGTCTTCCTACTCTTTCACAGGACCTCAAAACTCCACCTTCCAATCTTCCTACAATTGACAGATTTAAAGCTGAAGCTTGGGGTCACTGGGCCAGCATGCTTCGATTAATTTCATCTTCTCTCCTACTCTTTTGAACCATAGTGATGAATAGGCCTTAGCACTTCACCTTCAAAACAAAAATAAAAGGCAATTACAGACATAAACAGAATATCTGGCAACTTGATGATTTTGTTCATAATTTGACTTATTTTTAAATGTTCTCTGCAAATCTTTCCATCTGAAGTTGTCATATAAATCACACACACAGCCGCAGCTCTGATACCAACACTCAAACTGTCCATTTTATCATAGGAAGTGCACATCTGCCTATCTGAAGATGTAGAGCCTTCTTTCTGCATGTTCTTCCTCGAGTTAGGATACCACCACTAGAGGCTGTCTGAAGGAGGAGGAACATTTGATGTTCCTACCAGATGAGGAAAGACAACCCTGGAACCAAAATTCCTGCGTACAGAAGATAACATGGGAGGGAGGAAAATTGCTCTCATTGCTTTGTGTAGAAAAATCATAAGCTCGTTCTTTTTGTGTGCACTTACATGTTCACTACAATGACCAGAGCAATTCTTCCACATAGAGTCCATCTCCTCTTGTTTTTTTTTCCCCTTTGCTGCAGTTTGACGTCCATATTGCTTAAATCGGTGAAATGTACTCCGCACACATGTTGGACAAGCGTCACGTGTATATGTCAAATTCCCAGAATACCATGCGGAGCCTCATATCCAATTTAGACCAAAGATTGGCAACACAGTCACTCATATCAAACATCCAGTGAGGTCATCCACGGTTAAACAAATATTGTAAACACCAACTTAATTTAATGAGCAGCAGTGATTTTCAACACTATGTAATCTCATATTAATATCTTCACATTTGATGTGCGGTATTGTGCAACAGATATTAATGCTTGCCTATGTGGTGGTAAACACTACAGTTGTGACCCACTGAGTTAATGAGGGAAACTCAATAGAAACAACAGAAGTTGGAAAACACAAAATTATCCACCAAAGCACTTCAAATTTTGACCCCTCCGTGATGTAATGTTTGAGTCTCAAAGTCCAGACGACCTATGGAACGTACATGTTTTTGCATCGTGCCAACCATTTTTAAGGGCAGGGCCAACAGAAAATATTCTTTCAAAATATGATGGACCAGATGATGCATAAACAGGGGCTGTGTAGAAATCCACTTCTATTTTACTGTTTTACACTGATCCCCAATTATCAGCATGTGAATCAAAATTATAAAAAACACAGGAAAAAAAATGTGACTTGAGCGGTGTGGCGGCTGGGAGAGCAAATAAGAGATCCCACCCCTTATTGAGAAGGTGTAGGGAAATAGAAAAAGTTAATAATCCAGAGAACGACAAGGAAAATATTTGTACTATACTTTTGAGATTACAGCATCTGGGGCAGTGACCTGGAAACCAGGACATTACTTTGATCTGAGTTACTGTTCTTGGACCAGCAGTACACAAATTAATTTTTGACCTCTGAAGTGGATTGAAGTAAAATTTCTGACATTTCTGCTCATAAAATTCTGCCATGAACATCTGATGCAAACCGGTTTTCGACAAAGTCACATGCTGAACTCCACAATGGCTCAGTAGCTGAACCATACAATTAGGACAGTCCCAGGTTCAAGCAGAGCAAACTGATCTAGAATGCTCAGCAAACTGAGCTCAGGTGGGGAGGTGGTACGGACATTAGAATTAGCCACAATGCCATTGGGTTGGTGGCAGGGTGAAAAGGAGAAAGAAAATTGGCCAGGGGTCCCATTCCAATTATTATGCAGTGACCCCTGCTGGAAGTGCACATGAGGATGTTGGGTGAGGATAGGATCAGGCTCAACTGTGGTGTCCCCTAGCTTTCTAACACTCGCTGCCAATGCTCATAGATGAACAATACCCAGAGGTACTGAGAACGACTGGTACCCATACAGCCATACCCCAAGGAGCCATAGCATTCAGAAGAGGAGGAGGAGGAGGGGAAAAAATGATGGGAATAAAGTCACTTGCTAATCTGAATGCTGCTAATCTGAATGCTGTGAGAACTACGTTCAATATTTTGGTAATATAACATTAGAATAAATTCTCACTTTAATGCAAGTCTGCATCAACTGTTTTACACCTCATTTAACTCGCAGTGTGGAAAGAACCATCAGGGAGGCCCTGTAGTATAAATGACCTAGCACCAAGTGTCAGAGGAGACACTAAATAAATCTCCTCCGGAGGAGACTTCATTGCGTGGCTCCAACAGCAAAGTGATGTTATCACAGGCAAAAATCAACAACTGCCACTTATATCAGATCTGCCATCTTGATTTTGGCCATGGGTAAGCCCAGCTATCATCTGGGAAGTTCTGGACTAGAAAGACAAAGTTGCCAACTGCACAAATTGTATGCATTCACAGTTATTCTCGTGTTGCCAATTATGCCCTGCGAATAAATAAGGCACTTCTCACAGTAACAAAACTGACACAATTACAGAACTATTTCCACTGGAAGATGTCCATAATATAAAATGGATACAAGAGAGTCAGAGGCAATAACCTCAGAAACAAGAGAAATATCTGACAATGTTGTGGACATTCAACATAATCCGATTTGCACCTTGACACCATTCAGTTTTATATATTGCATTGCTGCATGAGCTCCTCAGAGCAGTGTCCTAGGCCCAATCATCTTCAGCTTCATCAATGACCTTCCCTCCATTGTAAGGTCAGAACTGGGGATGTTCGCTGATGATTGCAGTGTCCAGTTCCATTCGTAACGCCTCAGATAATGAAGCGGTCCTTGCCCACATGCAGCAAGACCTGGACAACATTCAGGCTTGAGCTGATAAGTGGCAAGTAACATTCGCATAACATTTGCGCCACACAAGTGCCAGGCAATGACTATCTCCAACAAGAGAGAATCCAACCATCTCCCCTTGACATTCAATGACATTACCACCGCTGATTCCCCCATCATCAACATCTTGGGGGGTCACCATTGACCAGAAACCTAACTGGACCAGCCACATAAATACTGTGGCTACAAAAGCAGATCGGAGGTTGGGTATTCTGCTGCAAGTGACTCACCTCCTGACTTCCCAAAGCCTTTCCACCACCTACAATGCACAAGTCAGGAGTGTGATGGAATACTCTCCACATGTCTGGATGAGTGCAGCTCCATCAACACTCAAGAAGCTCAACACTATCCAGGGCAGCACGGTGGCATAGTGGTTAGCACTGTTGCCTCACAGCGCCAGGGACCCGGGTTCGAATCCAGCCTCGGGCGACTGTCTGTGTGGAGTTTGCACATTCTCCCCGTGTTTGCGTGGGTTTCCTCCGGGTGCTCCGGTTTCCTCCCACAGTCCAAAGATGTGCGGGTTAGGTTGATTGGCTATGATAAATTGACCCTTAGTGTTAGGGGGATTAAATACGTGGGGTTACGGGGATAGGGTGGGATATGTGTTGGTGTAGGGGTTACGGGGATCAGGTGGGATGTGTGTCGGTGCAGGCTCGATGGGCCGAAATGGCCTCTATCTGCACTGTGGGGTTTATGTGATATGTGACAAAGCAGTCTGCTTGATTGGAACCCCATCTACCACCTTAAACATCTACTCCCTCCACCACCGGCGTACCGTGGCTGCAGCAACTCGCCAAGGCTACTTAGACAGCATCTCACAAACCCGTAACTTCTACCACCTAGAAGGACAAGGGCAACAGGCGCTTGGGAACACCACCACCGCCAAGTCACACACCATCCTAACTTGGAAATATATTAACAGTCCTTCATCATCGCTGGGTCAAAATCTTGGAACTCCCTAAGTAACAGCACTGTGGGAGTGTCTTCACCACACGGACTGCAGCAATTCAAGAAGGCGGCTCAACACCATCTTCTCAAGGGCAATTAGGGATGGGCAATAAATGCTGGCCTAGCCAGCGACACCCACATCCCATGAATGAATGAAAAAAAACAAGCATTAGCACTGTCTTAGAAGATTGTGTTCAAAATACTGTAAATGCATTAAAAAGAAATACAAAGTTACATTTTTCAAAATGAGGCTCACAGTTTGCAGCCTCGCTCAACAGTAGTACAAATCAGAGAATAGGCCACACACCTCCCCCAACATTCCAGTTATTAAAATTAGTCACCATAAAATCAGCAGTGCCATGAACTGGACACACTGGCCTCTGCAACCAGTTCTCTGTTCCCCAGACCCATTAAGTTCCATACCAGAAGCAGATCTTTGTCAAACATTTGCCCAGTAAGACTATACACATTTTAAAATTTTATTTTTGAAAGTTATATGTCCACAGCACTCTTCAGAATTTAGAGACGGATTTGGTCACTATATTTTCCAATATTCCATGAAGGTTTGCCAAAAATTCTTCTCAATATTTCTCTTGTATGCTGACAGAGATGTAGTGCTATTTTAAAATATACATCCTAAGTAAGCCAAGAAAAAGACTTTATAGCTTGATGCACAAGTCCTGCCATTTCTTTTGAACTCTAAAAATGTGTAGAACAATTTTAAGAAGAACAATCTTGTTTTCCCCATTAGGTTGAGGCAGTGCTACGCATCACGCAGAATCACTTATTCTTTGTGACTTTAAATGACCAGAATACGTCAGTCCCTTGATAATGTTATGCAGGTCACTTCCTTATATAAAAACACTAATTTTGCTGAAGGGCAAATAAGGCCCAATACAGTAACTGAACTCACTCAATCTACTAAAAACAAAACCCTCCCTAAATGTTTGGAGTGCTGCAAATTTCTCAGAATAGAACTCAACATTGATATTTAGGGGGAAAAAAGTTTTGTCGGGACTTCCTTACTTCAAATCTATTTTCATACACACACCTTTTTATTCTATGTTTACTTATGTTGCTGTTAACCACAACAATCTGAATTTCATATTCTTTCCCACTGTTCATACAGGCCCTTTTTAAAATGTTATTCAGTCTTCTTTGCAAACTGCTGATTCTGTTCAGGAAAAGGTACATTAAGGTTTTCCCATAGGCCAATTTTTAATGTCATAGTATCAGTAGAGGTCAACAGTTCTGCAGCAATCACATGAGTGTGATGTCAGTTAGGAAAGCACCGAGAGAATAAGGTAGCTGACCTACAACAAATTACTTAACACTGGGAAAACAGTAAACATTTATGGCCAATAAATAGCCCATGTGTAAACACATAAAGCCTTTTAATAAAAGGATAGTTGTCAAGTAAGTATTATTTGTAATATCCTGAATCAATGGACAGCAACTGGTCAGAAGAGTGTTTATTCACAATGATGTGTAGCTGAGTTAGTTACATGTCTGGGATCAGAGGTCGATAGCATATTAACGGTTCAGTTGTGTTTACATGTAACAGATTACAGTAGCAACAGCAATTCTTTGAATTTAAGCAATCACTATTGTCAAACAGCTAATCCAGAATCCTGTCAACTAATACTAACACTGTGTCTTCATACATACACACTTGAGTTGTTCCATTAAAATGTGCATGAAATGCATTAAAAAAGTATTTAAAAATCCAATTTACTTTATCCCCACACATCTATACTGTTGGTACTTTCAGTTTTTATAATTATATTCTCCCTTTTTAGTTCCTGCCATTTTGCAGCTTTTCTTCCCTGCTTCACAATCACACCTAATTGGCAAGTTCTTCTCCCTTGCTGAATTTTACAAGTCACATATTCTTTTTGAAAAGTAATACTGTCGTAGTTCTGCCAAGTGTCTCAAACGTCAGACAAAGCTATGATTTGAACTAGTGAACTTCTAATTTGGACTCCAATACACTGTCGTTAATTCTACTAGGCTTTTATTTTTCTCTTTATTTTCTTCCACTCTCCCACATGACCGCTCACCTGATTATTCGTCACCCAGTCATTCCAAAGTATACAACAGGATGCAGACTGCCACACGTCCAATACCAGTGCTACTCTGCAACTTTGCAAATACAACAACAACGTGTATTTATATAGTGCCTTTAACATAGTAAAACGTCGCAAGGCACATCACAGGAGCGTTATAAAACAAAATTTGACACCAAGCTACATAAGGAGATATTAGGGCAGTCAATTAGGTAAGTTTTAAGGAGTGGCTTAAAGGAGGAAAGAGAGGGAGAGAGGTGGAGAGGTTTAGGGAGGAAATTCCAGAGCTTAGGGGCTCGGCAGCTGAAAGCATGCCACGAATGGTTGAGCGATTAAAATCAGGGATGCTCAAAATGCCAGAATTATAGAAGCGCAGATATCTCAGAGGGTTATTGGGCTGGAGGAGATTACAGAGACAGGGAGGGGTGAGGCCATGGAGGGATTTGAAAACAAGGATGAGAATTTTAAAAGAGGCGCTGCCAGACCGGGAACCAATGTAGGTAAACGAGCACAGGGGTGATGGGTGAACAGGACTTGGTGCGAGTTAGGACACGGGCAGCTGAGTTTTGGGGGGTGGAAGATGAGAAGCCAGCCAGAAGAGCACTGGAATAGTCAAGTCCAGAGATAACAAAGGCATGGATGAGGGTCTCAACAGCAGATAGGCTGAGGCGGGGTAGAGACAGGCAATGTTATGGAGGTGGAAGTAAGCAGTCCTGGTGATGGTGCGGATATGGGGTCAGAAATTCACAGGATCACAAAAATTTACGGCACAGGAGGAGGCCATTTGGTCCATCGTGTCTGTACTGGCCGAAAAAGAGCAATCCAGCCTAATCCCACTTTCCAGCTCTTGGTCCATAGCCTTGTAGGTTACGGCACTTCAAGTGCATATGTGAAGAAGGTTTGGAAGAATGCAAGACTAAGAAAATGATCAGCAGGAAATAGGAAAAACAAGAGTTTGAGATTGAGATGAATACAGCAGAAAATAGAGAAAGCACCATTAGAGTCAAATAGGATGCCAAGGTTGCAAAAGGTCTGGTTCAGCCTCAGATAGTGGCCGGGGAGAGGCCACTCTATGCTGTCTAATGCTGTCTTTCACCGGGTGAATTTATTGGCCCATTTCTCCTTCACTGAGGCTTACCCATTGACCTTCCTTCCCACCATCTCTCTTCATGCTAAGTGAATGTTTCCCATCTTTAGTTCCTCATCGACTTTACTATGGAGCAGAAATGCAACTGAGAATAAAGAATGAGGGGAGCGAGAAATAACACAGGCAATTTTGGGATTCAGATTGCGACCAGGAAAAAAAAGACATAAACCATGCCAAGATATGAGGGGTGAAGGGATAAAAACACATCCATCTCACCCCCTTCTCCCAATAGCTGTACCAATTATATGAAGTATATTTTACTTCAGTCGCTAGTATAAGTTAAAAAAAAACTGACGTTAGTGTAAAGTTTTACTGACTTTTTCACTCACATCAACACCCAGAGGAAAATATAAACCTATGTGTCTCATACCTTTCCATGATCCCAAGTTGCTCTTCTTCTATAATGGTGCTTTCTATATTTTCTACTGTATCCGTCTCAATCTCAAAACACTTGTTTTCCCTCTTTCCTGCTGATCTTTTCTTAGTCTCACATTCTTCTAAAATTCCCAGACAAAGAACATGCCAGTTGACCAAAATGACAGTCCAATCACTCTTCTCCCCACCGAGATGCTGCAGTACCACAGCCATTCAACTGAGCCTATATTTATGGTCCTAAGTGGCCTTAAGTGTGTCAAGTTGAGACAGAGATTTAAAATGTACTTGAATTGAAGCATTTAGGATTTTATCCACTTATAATGAGGGGGCACATGGCTGTAGTACAAAGGGAATAATTTAACAATGGATTTTTGTACTAGTCATGGCAAGGGACATTAGTGCAAGGGAATGGAACATTTCCCATTGAGAGCAGCCAATCTGAGCATCAAGCACCCACAGACCAGGTATAACACAGCTAGATGCAGAGTAAAGCTCCCTCTATTCTTTCCAAACAATATACCTCAACCCCAAGTTCGGAAAACAAACCCTTACTGTAGTAGTGACATTTTTATTTTCATTTTCCACAATAGTCATCTTGTGGTCTTAGTGAGTGTGGACTGCTGATCTTAATGCTAAATTGGTGCAGCTTTGTACTGCAGGTCTTATAAGTATTAGGACTGAGTTAAAGCTTCCCGAACACATTTCATATAAACTGCTTAGAGCCAGTAGGGAAAGGAGTCTCATCCCATCAGTTTGGGCTGGATTTGGACTCTTGTCCCAGAGGTGAAAGCACAGTGGGATACCCACCACTTGACACCTACAAATATTAAGTTCATTCCCCAGTCAGAAAAGAAAACAAAACTCACAAGAGTTACCTGGCCTTTCTCATTCTTGAAGAAACATTGAAGTTACTGTTGTATAGCATACTTACATTTATCTTTGAAAAGGAGCTTCAAAATAGATTTTGTACCAAATGCCACTGTCACCATTTCACTGTAATATCTTAAGTTAGGAACAAAGTTCTTGAGATCCCTCCTCCACCACCATGACTGTCTCGGCATCGAGAGCGTTAGTTACCAATTTAAAAAAAATTCAATAACACCTATTACCATGATGTCTTTAATGAATATAGTCCAGGGGAGGGCCACAAAAAATTATTCTGTGAATTAGCTCAGTTATCTCCCACTTATTTAGCAAAAAAAAATTAAAACAAAAAACTTTAACTGCCTATGCTACTTTATTTTTTCAGTCTCAAACAATTGTCCCAACTATCAAGAGATGAGTGTCCATCAGCCAATTCCCAATATCATATTCAGAGTGAAACAGTGGAAGGAAAGAAAGAAGAAAAGAAGGAAAGAACAGGCTTGCATTTATATAGTGTCTTTCACAATCACCGGACGTCTCAAAGTGCTTTACAGCCAATGAAGTCCTTTTAAAGTGTAGTCACTGTGTAATGTAGGAAATATGACAGGATAGTGCTGTGATGCTCAATGCCCAAATTTATCACCAACCTAAAATAACATGGATATACTGCTTTCTTAATGAATAGTCTGCATATTGATATACTTGTAATAATCAAAATTTTAACTTCAGTTTAGAACTCCATTCTAGGCCAAAATTAGAAACCATGCTGTATTTATTTTTGAGCACTGTAGTACACACGAGTAGGCTAATAACCGCAAACGGCTTGATACAAGGGACAGTAATTTGAAACCGGATAAATAAATTAACTACAAGTAAGTTTCACCTTTTGTAAGCTAATGAACAGTGTGAAACTGATACAATGGAATTCAAAACTATTCTTGTGAGCCTTCCCTGGAACATTTTTAACAAGTTTCAATGAGTTTGTCAAAACAATGCAATATTTAATTTCAAACATTATTCCATTAAGTTAGCCGTGCTAAAAATAGTTTTTTTTTTTTTAAATATTCAAAATCCTGTATAAGGGCTTCAAACAGAATGGAGTAAATTATATACCATTTCCCCAACATGCCAGAGAGCTGGATTTTTACAATCTGCCCTGACCAGCAGAGACTGGTTCCAATTACTTCCATTGCACTGTGAGCCAAGACACAATCTTGATAGTAAAACATTCAGCACTGGGAAGGGGGTGGGGTAGGAGGCTGTGGACTCACATTTAAAGGGGAAGGTCTCTATTAAATGTATACTTCATGTATTTATGACCATAGCTTGAGGCTTTCTATTTGCACAATTCCCTTGTGCCAAGATCCTAAAAGGACCAATACAATATAGCTCGGCTGGGAACTATAACTTTTAAGCGCTCCACCACAAATGCATTTTAACCACAGAATAGACCCTTTAAGAAGGGTAAGTATTATTTTCATCCTTTGCAAAGCTGAGTAACACAGTAAACCACTTCCAGTCTATAAAAACATTGCTATTCAAACTCTGATTTCCCTAGCGTCCTCTTGGATTTGAAGTTCTAACTCTGTACATCACAGAAGACAGTACTGATTAATCAGAGTCCCCTTAATCACATGCAGTAAAACTACACATGCAAATAAAATCTTTACAAAACTGCATGTAATCACACAGATTGACACTACAATCTAGCAAGATTTTTTGTGATACTGTACTACCCCAGTGAAGCAGGCAAAAATTCAAAGGTGAATTCATAAAAAGACTCCAGAATGACTCCGGTATGGCTCACTCCAGGTATTACCAAGATAATCAGCAGAGCCTGTCTGTTTACACTATAGACACAGCAGGGCATCTTTGATCACTGATAACGGAGCAGTGATGGGCAGACGCTAGAAGAGTGATGTCAGGCATTACTGATGTCACCTTGTTAGCGTCTTATGTTGCCGGGCAATACCAATATTTTCGAAGATACGGGGACATTCTGAACAAAGACCAGTGTTGTGCCTCATAAAAATGGGGTTCTGTGCAAGTGTGCAAAGCAATAGTAATTACACGAGGAATTCAACTCTAGAAGTGAAATTCATATCAACCAAACTAGCAAATGTGAGTTCAATGCAAACATTAATTTCACAAAATGCTCTTAAACTAAAGTATGAATACTAGCCCAGGTGTTTGGGCAGGCAATGCTCCAATTCACAGAATCACAGAATCACAGAAACCCCACAGTGCAGATAGAGGCCATTTCGGCCCATCGAGCCTACACCGACACATATCCCACCCTATCCCCGTAACCCCACGTATTTAATCCCCCTAACACTAAGGGTCAATTTATCATAGCCAATCAACCTAACCCGCACATCTTTGGACTGTGGGAGGAAACCGGAGCACCCGGAGGAAACCCACGCAAACACGGAAACACGGGGAGAATGTGCAAATTGTGATGGGTGCCAATTTCTAACTGAGAACATAACATTCTCAGGACTGAACAGAAGATGAGAAAGGCAGAAAACAGCAAACTACAAGTATCAGCTCAACATTTAATATAAGTCTAATGACTTTGTCAAGTGATTACCAACACTTTGAGGGACAGAAGTAGTCATAACCCATTCTCCTCCCATACCCATGACCCCGATCTACAGTCTGTGTCAACAATATCAACATTTACTCCACCACAAATGAATAATTAAACATTGTGTTACCTGCTCCATTTCTAATTCAGAATGAATACTTACTTTATCTAGTTTAAAAACACAACTATTTAACATCTGAGTCCACTGAATAAAGAGACACTGACATCTGTACAGAAGTCAATTTCGTGCATTTTTTTCACACCCGTTTTATGAGTATATTTTCCAATTATTAAGATGAATACAGCATTGACAGTCACAATGTCTCCACAGATATCTGTAAATATCTAAAACAGTAAGAGGCCATCGCAAATAGTTGATGAAAATACATGTGTATTGTAAATACGTTTATCTCAATCAAAAAAACACGCAAAATGGTTACATGCAAATAAATATAAGAGCGTCTCTAGCCACCTGACTCCCATTGCTCTTTTCCCCCTCTGCAGTCATAACAAGGGGTATCAACCATCTTGTAAAAACATGTTTATCGCCTATCAAAATATAAGTCAAGGGTGGAGTGTAAACACAAAAGGAAGTTGAATAGTTGTGAGCCTCTTACCTTCTTTTTCTTTTCATCTTCTTTTGACACCTTGTTACTTTTGCTGGATCTGCAGTTTCTCTGGTCCCCTGGCTGCTTGATGGTGATCTTGATCTCCGGAGGGCAGATGTAGTTCTCCAGGTTCTTGGGAGGTTTCTTGGGCCGTTTGGTGGTCTGGATCTTGAGTTTCAGGCTGCCGTCTGTGAAGTTCGCCTCCTTGATGGAAAACTCGTGTTCCTCCAGGCCGTCTCCCTGCATTGATTTATCGCTGTCTGTGTTGGAGTTGGAGTCCTGACTACCACAGGCGCTCTCCTCGTCGTCCTGATCCAGCCTTCCCCCGTTCATCTGGCTCCCAGACGACTGCATCAAAGCTCCAGGAGAGACTGCGGACTTGGCACTGCAGCCAGCCGACCTGAAGTCCCCATCAGCCGGCTTCTGCCTGCAGCCCATCGCCGCCTCCCTCTGCTCCATCCCAACGTACGCGAGAGGCACAGGGACTGTGGAGAGCAGGAATTCAGCACTTTTCAGTGTCCTCCGTTACTCCAAAGTAATCCGATCTCCCAAATAAAACAAAAACTGCAATCTGGAAACAAAAAAAGATACAAAGTAGATCTTAACAGTAAACATCAAGAAACGATACTAACTTCAATCTTAGTGACTTGAAATGCCAATTCCTTTGACTTATTCACGATCAGTGTAAATAAATAAAATAAGGCACATACCAGTATTTTAAGTTGTCCAAATAATTCAAGCAAAGACCTTCATTGCTTAAAAAGATTACAGCCCCCCCCCCGCCATCCAGTGAATTTTCAACTACCACAGAATCCTGTTAAAATAAAGGGCGCATTTTCTATTTCGATCTGTACGCCTTTTTTTTAACCATATAATACAATGTTCGACGTTTTCCAAGACAGCCACAGCAAAAAAAGTTAAACGTTAGTCATATTCCCTACAACAAAATTCCTATGAAAAAGGGCTTCATGTCCCCTCGAACCAGTCCAACAGCCACGTTACGGGCTTCTGTCAAATGAATCCACTTTCCTCTACCTCGATCGTACCATTTACTTCATTTTATTTTAAATCCGCCTTCAGTAATCCAGTAGCCTTTCAGATGTCGACAATGTCAGATCTGTCATGTTTTTTTTATAATTTTATATTTTTTTGCAGCGTCCAAACGCTCTGAACCCTCGGTAAAAGCGCTGAGATACAATGAGTTGGGCTTGAAAACTGCAGCTGCTGGAATCCGATGCTAGAGGCTCTCTAGCTCCACTCCAATTCGACCAAAAAGACGGACTTTTTTTTTTAAACAACCGAATTGCACCATCAACTCCTTCTCACTAAACACGTACACATTTTTTGCTCTGAGACAGTAATTGAAATCATCCAAAAAAAATCACCAATTGCCACTTACTAACCCATATCCAGCGGCGATAACCTGTGATCTCAACTACTACCAAACCTCCCGAGGTCCTGAAAATGGCATGATCTGATCTGTCAACTCGAGCAGCAAACGAGAGGAGAGCAGCCCGACTCTCGGCTCTGATCCGAAGAGGGAGCAAAAATGGCGCCTCGAGTGCTCTGAGGTATTGGTCTTTTGGAAGATTCGATCTGCAAAAATCAGCCGGGCTCCCCGATCAATCTGCTTGTTTTTGAAGGGGTGACTGGGATGAAAGCACTTGTCGATGCAGGCGGCTAGCTGCTGCTGCGGAGCTCCGCAGTTTGCAGAGAGGGAGGGGGGACCAGGCTAACAGCGCACGGCAGTGATTGTTCCAGGAACGGGCCTCCTACAATGCTAATTCCGAGCTGAACTGGAGGAGTCTGTGCCTCTCACACCACACAGCGCCTGCCTCTGCTCGTTACCTGCCTGTTGCCACATGGGGGAGGGGATGGGGGTGAGCTGCACTCAAGACTTAACCCGGCCCTTTCAGTCACGTTTCACACATTTGGCGGGTGGGAGGTGGATTTGCACTGTCCCTGCTTAGCCTCAAATGCATTTTAATACACTCAAAATGTATTTGTTTATATTTTAAAATGTGTTACCGGTGCAATTTACTCTACATGTAGCAGGCCACTCGTGCTCTCTCTTTTTGATTTCCCCTGGTTTGCAGATACTGTCAGCATCTGGCGCGTGTGCCGGCGGCGCTCGCCCGGGAACCCCCTCCCCGGGGCCGCCTGCTTCTGACATCATCCCCTGAAGGCAGCGGCTCCGATCCACATTCACCCACTGCAGGGCGGCGAGTTGATAGGTTTAACAATTGCCTGTTCCCCAACCCCTCCCTCCCTGTGTATTGGGGCAGTCAGCAAATGCGTGTTGAAGTAAACTGAAGTATTAAGGTTGTTTAGGATCTAGGATGCCTATGCAGATTTTTCAACTGGGCGAGTTGTAAAAAGTGCACCTCTTTTTTACGTTGCTAGTTCTGGTATGTTATAGTGAGATGGAACCTTACCGAATGATCGAGCTGGGTAACCCAGTGGCAAAAATCATTAATACATGCAGGAGACATTTTTTGCTGATACTTTAACCCAACTTCCCCAGAACAGCAAGTTAAATATGACAACTTTCTTACATCACAATGCCAACCCTCCAGGAATTAAAGATTAATCTCTATAACACTGCTGTGGGGAAAAAACATGTTTTGTTAAATTTTCTTTGAACATTTTCATGTATTCCTTATACAAATATTGGCTTTGGAAAAACTGTCTGACTGGGCGTTGGAAGCAGGAGCCATGTGATGAAAGCTCCAAGAATACATTCAACTAGAATTGGCAACCCTAATCCACATGGATCAGGCACTATCACTCCTGTATCATGCATATATTCTCATGGGGTCTCATATACTTATACTGTGGTAGATGTTATCCATCTAGCATGTATGATGCAGTTCTAACTATGCAAAGGAACATGCCTAAATTGTGGTGGTCATTAAACATAGGCCTTTAGAGTGGTTTCACCTATGTTAAAGGATATGGGTAATAACTACCACCATTGAAACATGTGCTAGCTACACAATAGAACAAAACCATTCTGTAAGCCTAATAGAATGGTTTCACCATTTTGTACTTAACTCGCCTCCAAAAATCTCAGCAATGGCAACAGTGAAAAGCTGGCAACTTAGCCAGGGTCATCAGGTGCAGCCTCACACTGAGCAAGGCCCTAGCACTAAAAGAATAAACCTGAGCAACCGGCACTGCCACATCACCTCCTTGTGGCTGAACTAGTAGAAGCACGAATGGCATCCATAGAGCCAGGCTAAATCATCCAGAACTTCCATTTTTTTAAAAATTGAAAAATATCTAGATGAAGTAAAAGCAAAAACAGGCTACTAGGAGGTATTCAAATAATTTTGGATGTAGCTAAGAAGGGTGCCAGAAGAGATTCCCCAAGATGAAAGTAGGGACCAGAGGCATTAATTATGAGGCGAGAATAGAAAAACTGTTGCTCTTTCCAATAGAACAGAGAAGGTTAAGAAGAGAACTGATAGAGGAGTTGAAACTTACAAGTTTTTTGATAAGGTAAATAGAGAAAAACTATTTCCACTGCTCAGTGAGTTAGCAACTAGAGGACACAAATTTAAAATCATCAGCAAAAGAAGGATGGAAGAGGTTAGATTTTTTTTGCACAGGATTGTTATAGAATTCCCTATCAGAAACAATGGTGCAAGTAAAATCCATAATAGCTTTTAAAAGAGTGGATAAATATTTGAAAAAGATAAATTCTAAAGAGTATGGGGAAACGACACAGGAATGGGACTAAGTGAATAGTTTTTCAGAGAGCCAGCACAGGTGCAATAGGACAAATGGCCACCTCATTTGCTGTACAATCATATGATTGTATCAGCTGCAATAGAATGGTTCAAGATTATTTCCTCCCCTAGCACAAAGATATGTAAAATTCAACAGCTGCCAAGGGAAGATCTTCATAGAATTGTGTTTATATGTGGACATACTGCCTAATGGAACAGCCGGTCATGGGCTTAGAGCTGCAATTCCCAACATGGTGAGTTTTGTGTCTTGGCCATGACATTAGAAAAAAAAAGTTTAAAGCAGTAAAATTCAAGGGGAAAATATTCCTGGAACACTGTTGTATTCTCTTCTGACTTTTGAATGAAATTGGCAAATATCTGGGAACAGGTTGTCTATGTGACCACTAATGGTACCTGGTATGGCAAAATCTAAATGTTGATCTATAAATAGATACTAGAAAGAAACATATGGAAAACAATATATTTGCTTTTCTTAGCAAAATGCCCTCCATCTACTAGTTCTATACATAGTCTTATTGCCCAACATCTTTTAAATAAATAATTATTTTCTATGAAAACAGACATGCAAGCTGGCCCAAAACTGTTTGATATAAAAATGATGGTGACTTGTGCCTACTGGTGCATCTATTACTAGACCAGCTATTCTGGTCTACACAAAAGTCTTACTGAGTGGTTTTGCTTAAGAATTTTTTGGAAAAGAAAAGGACTTTAGGTGAATAAATATAACCCTTTTAGATAGGTTTGAACCCCACCTACCCATCTTCTTCACATTTCTCTCAATCACATTTCACTCCAGGCCTTTTAGGACTGAGATGAGGAGAAATTTCTTCACTCAAAGGGTTGTGAATCTTTGAGATTCTCTATCCCAGAGGGCTGTGGATGGTCAGTCGTTGAGTATATTCAAGACAGAGATCGATAGATTTTTGGCTATTAAGGGAATCAAGGGATATGGGGATAATGCAGGAAGGTGGAGTTGAGTTATTGAAGCTGGAACATGTTTGCAAGGCTGAATGGCCTACTCCTGCTCCTATTTTTTAGACTCTTATGTGTGTTCTTATGGAAGCATCTTAGGTGCATTTATAGTACAACTGTGTGGCCTAAATTCAGTATCATGGCCTGACTTGCTACCAGAACAAAGCAGAGTGAGATTTTCTAAAGGAGGGAGTCTCACTCCGCTTCACTTTGAATGCAGTTCAGGCTTTCACATATTATTTACACTCCCAAGTTTAGTATCAGTGTGAAGCAATTTTGGCTTTGCATCACTTCAAAACTTGTGGATTGTGAATGCATCATAAATACTTCTAAAGCACATTCATTAAGAAAATAGTTTAATGCTTTATATGGAAATTTTTTTTATAAGAGCAGAACATTTTTCAGAACAGCAAAAGGCTAATAGGCGCAACAAGCCTATTCTTTTTTTTGATAGATAGTGTAGTTGAACATGGGATTAAATGTAATCTCTATTTATATATCCAAAGGGCTAAAGATTAAAGACTCAAAATGCACTGAACATATCAAGCTGTGTTTTGTACCCAAAAGCTAACTTTTGGGTACAAAATAAAACTGAACCACAATTAAGGAGTGCAACCACCTAGCTAGATCCAAATCCAGACTTGCAATACTTATTTGGAAATCCAAAGTTTTTATTTTGTTGATACATGCTAAGCTTCGACAGGTTTTAGTGGCACACTTTCCATTAACTTTTGCCTTCTACTCACATTGCCTCAAGCACTAGGAAACATCATGAATTGTTCCTTAGAATATATTTCTGTTGCTAGACTTAATTGCATTGTGGCTTGAGGAAGTATTTTATGGATGGCGTCATGATTTTATTGGGGTCAAAATCCCTACTCTTTTCCAAAAAAATGTGTCAATGGCTGTTTTCTATTGAAATGAATGAGCCATTAATGAAATTGTGTTTTAAACTTGCATTTGCTGATAATGGAACCTTGTTAGTGGTAACAAAATAAAGCAGCCAATCACAACCTAAAATAACGATCCTTTAACACTTCTCAAGCAGTTAACAAACTACTTAACTGGTATATAAATGTCAATAGGTCCATTAAACTATCTGCAGTGTATGCAATTGTATGAAATGGCTCAACAGCAGAGAAAATCCCAATTTATGCACTAGCATATGCTCAGTGATAGTCTTGACATTCCTGCTGAAGAATGCTTTGAAAAGTAGCACAATTAAATATGTTTTTTTTAAACGGATAGTTTCTACATTTCAGCCTGATCAAACTATTTTGATGTACTTAATCAGTTTTTGAATTTCTAATTTTAAAACCGGGTAAAGTCCAGCAATATAAAACTGTAATATAAGATCTTCATTCTGTACAATTCAAGAGAGTATGTCAGAATTGCAGATTGAAAGAAAAGTTCTAATTAAAACTTCTAATGTTTGACATAATATCCATGGAAAAATTATGCTTTGCTGTTATCCTACTTGTTCAATGGCGTTCTTCACTGTTGACTTTATCTCGTTTGCAATGAACTTTGACATTTTATGTATTTTTTTTATTCATTCATGGGACCTGGGCTTCGCTGGCAAGGCCAGCATTTATTGCCCATCCCTAGTTGCCCTTGAGAAGGTGGTGGTGAGCCGCCTTCTTGAACCGCTGCAGTCCCTGTGGTGAAGGTACTCCCACAGTGCTGTTAGGGAGGGAGTTCCAGGATTTTGGCTCAACGACGATGAAGGAACGGCGATATACTTCCAAGTCAGGATGGTGTGTGACTTGGAGGGGATCTTGGAAGTGGTGGTGTTACCATGCGCCTGCTGCCCTTGTCCTGTTTGGTGGTAGAGGTCATGGGTTTGGGAGGAGCTGCTGAAGAAGCCTTGGCGAGTTGCTGCAGTGCATCTTGTAGATGGTATACACTGCAGCCATGGTATGCCGGCGGTGGAGGGAGTGAATGTTTAATATGGTGGGTGCCAATCAAGCGGGCTGCTTTGTCCTGGATGATGTTCAGCTTCTTGAGTGTTGTTGGAGCTGCACTCATCCAGGCAAGTGAAGAGTATTCCATCACACTCCTTGTGCCTTGTAGATGGTGGGAAGGCTTTGGGGAGTCAGAGGGTGAGACACCTGCCGCAGAATATCCAGCCTTTGACCTGCTCTTGTTGCCGCAGTATTTATGTGGCTGGTCCAGTTAAGTTTCTGGTCAATGGTGACCCCCAGGATGTTGATAGTGGGGGATTCAGCAATGGTAATGCCGTTGAATGTCAAGGGGCGGTGGTTAGACTCTCGCTTGTTGGAGATAGTCATTGCCTCGCACTTCTGTGGCATGAACGTTACCTGTCACTTATCACCCCAAGCCTGAATATCGTTCAGGTCTTGTTGCATGCGGGCATAGACTGCTTCATTATCTGAGGAGTTGTGAATGGCACTAAACGCTGTGCAGTCATTGGCAAACATCCCTATTTCTGACCTTATGTTGGAGGGAAGGTCATTGATGAAGCAGCTGAAGATGGTTGGGCCTAGGACACTGCCCTGAGGAACTCCTGCAGCGATGTCCTGGGGCTGTGATGATTGACCTCCAACCACCACAACCATCTTCCTTTGTGCTAGGTATGACTTGTGCTAGGCCAGCCAGTGGGGAGTTTTCCCCTCGATTCCCATCGGCTTCAGTTTTACGACATATAAATTGGCCAGAAAAAGCAATAATCCTGAGGATTGGGAGCAGTTTAGGATTCAACAAAGGAGGACAAAGGGATTAATTAAGAAAGGGAAAATAGAATATGAGAGTAAGCTTTCAGGGAGCATAAAAACTGACTAAAAGCTTTTATAGATATGTGAAGAGAAAAAGATTGGTGAAGTCAAGCGTAGGTCCCCTGCAGTCAGAATCAGGGGAATTTATAATGGGGAACAAAGAAATGGCAGACCAATTAAATACATATTTTGGTTCTGTCTTCACAAAGGAGGACACAAATAACCTCCCAGAGATGCCAGGGAACATAGGGTCTGATGAAAGGGTGGAACTGAAAGAAATCAGTATTTGTAGGGAAATGGTGTTAGGAAAATTGATGGGATGAAGGCCGATAAATCCCCAGGGCCTGATAATCTACATCCCAGGGTACTTAAGGAAGTGGCCCTAGAAATAGTAGATGCATTGCTCGTCATCTTCCAGAACTCGATAGACTCTGGAACAGTACCCATGGATTGGAGGGTAGCTAATGTTACCCCACTGTTCAAAAAAGGTGGTAGAGAGAAAACGGGGAATTACAGACCGGTAAGCCTGACATCAGTAGTGGGGAAAATGCTAGAGTCCATTATAAAAGATGTAATAGCAGAGCACTTGGAAAGCAGTGACAGGATCGGACAAAGTCAACATGGATTTACAAAAGGTAAATCATGCTTGACTAATCTACTGGAATTTTTTGAGGATGTAACTGGTAAAATAGATAAGGGAGAACCAGTGGATGTGGTGTTTTTGGACTTTCAGAAGGCTTTCGATAAAGTCCCACATAAGAGATTAACGTGCAAAATTAAGGCACATGGGATTGGGGGCAAGGTATTGACTTGGATAGAGAACTGGTTGGCGGACAGAAAGCAAAGAGTTGGAATAAACGGGTCGTTTTCCGAGTGGCAGGCAGTGACTAGTGGGGTACCGCAAGGATCGGTCCTAGGACCCCAGCTGCTCACAATATATATTAATGATCTGGACGAGGGAATTGGATGTAATATCTCCAAATTTGCAGACGACACAAAGCTGGGTGGGAGGGTATGCTGTGAGGAGGATGTCATGAAACTCCAGTACGATTTGGACAGGTTGGGTGATTGGGCAGAAACATGGCAAATGCACTATAATGTGGATAAATGTGAGGTTATCCACTTTGGTGGCAAAAACAGAAAGGCAGATTATTATTTGAATGGCAATAGATTGGGAGAAGGGGAAGTGCAAAGAGACCTGGGTGTTCTTGTGCACCAGTCGCTGAAGGTAAGCATGCAGGTGCAGCAGGCGGTTCAGAAGGCAAATGGTATGTTGGCCTTCATAGCGAGAGGGTTCGAGTACAGGAACAAGGATGTCTTGCTACAGTTGTACAGGGCCTTGGTGAGACCGCACCTTGAGTATTGTGTGCAGTTTTGGTCGCCTTACCTGAGGAAGGATGTTCTTGCCATGGAAGGAGTGCAGCGAATATTCACCAGGCTGATACCTGGGATGGCAGGAATGACGTATGAGGAGAGATTGTGTCGATTGGGCTTATACTCACTGGAGTTTAGAAGATTGAGAGGGGATCTCATCGAAACCTATAAAATTCTGTCAGGCCTGGACAGACTGGATGCAGGAAGAATGTTTCTGATGGCTGGGGAGTCCAGAACCAGGGGTCATAGTCTAAGGATAAGGGGTAAGCCATTTAGGACTGAAATGAGGAGGAATTTCTTCACCCAGAGAGTGGTGAACCTGTGGAATTCTCTGCCACAGAGGGCAGTGGAGGCCAGTTCATTAAATATATTCAAGAAAGAGTTGGATATATTTCTTAAGGCTAAAGGGATCAAGGGATATGGGGAGAAGGCAGGGACAGGGTACTGAATTTGGATGATCAGCCATGATCTCATTGAATGGCGGAGCAGGCTCGAAGGGCCGAATGGCCTACTCCTGCTCCTATCTTCTATGTTTCTATGTTACTAGGGCTCCTTGATGCCACACTCGGTCAAGTGCTGCGTTGTTGTCAAGGGCAGTCACTCTCACCTCACCTCTGGAATTCAGCCTTGTCTTTTGTACATTATATCATTATATGTTGGGCGGGGTGAACTACAAAGTATTGACCACCTTTGAATTGTCAACAATTTTGTGACTAGAAAAATCCAATGAAAAGAAATGTTGCTTGGATAAGATGCAAGAAATGTGCACCCTGTGTATATATAGGTTCCATATTTATTAACTAGTGGCAGATTTAGGGGAGAACAGCCAAACCCCTTTTATTAATTTTTGATTTGTTTAATGACTGTCCAGAGTATGAATTATCCACAGTTTTACTGTACAGGCAAACTTTATTAACTGTGAAATGAAACTTAGGATTTCACCTGTAACCATCATTATGATCTGCATAACATTATGTGGAAGGAAGCCCCTGGCTTCTGTACTTGGATCACCTGATTTTAACAATGTACCCACCAGAAGGTGCTAGATTTATTTTGTGCTGATATCAGTACGCCCACTTGCCTTCTCATGAAAATGAACTAGCCAGCTCAAAAATGTAAAAACACATCTGATTTTTTTTTGAAAAACCTTCCTTCAAAATGTCCTCTCACTGGAGGCTGCAAATCATCTTTTTACAGCCAGTCCTCTAGCACAATTGTGTTTCACTCTTCTTGTGGGCTGTTCGGAGCCAGTGTACAATCTTAGAGGAGACTAGTATAAAGGCATCTCACTAATAGGGTTTTAAATATTTATACCACCACAGAGTCTTAGCTTCTGGTGTTTTTTTTAATGCATTTTGTAAATAAGCTGCAACCCATGTTGCACCTGAGAAATAAATATGAAAATTCATAAATTAGAAATGTTTTATTGTCCAATGCAATTACCTGTACCTTTCAAAAATCCCCAGTAGTCCTGTAGCACTGTCTTGGATTCTGTTCATCCTTTAAATATAAAGTTTCAATTAATAGTTTTAAAAAAACTTGTTCGATTCCAAACCTCTAAGGAGGGTGTTAAGATGCCATTTCTTGTGATTTAAAAAGATTCCACATTGAGGCAGATGTTGTGAGCATAAATGTATTTAAAATTGTGCCTTCTACTACAGTGGAAAAAAGTGCCATATTTTTGCCAGCAATAAAATTCTTTGAAAATTGATCCCTCAGGGCACATTCCAAATTTACTGCTAAAAGTAGCATCCCCTAGATTCAGGTAATCCATATCAAAAACTTGTAATTACTTTGGTTTTTGGAGGATTTATGACATTATTTCAGGTGCACTTCTTATCTTACTTACAGATAAGCACCCAATTTGTTCTGCACCCATTCTACTATCTGAAGCACCTTTAAAGTTTAAATTGGACTGGGTTTGCTACATTTACTTCAAGAAAGATGCTGATAGGCATTCTTTTCTTCATCAGTTTTCATGTACTGGCAGTAAAGGTGCCCAGACATTAAATCAGGATTCAGAATGCTGGCACAATTCTAAGGGATTAGATTTCTAATTGAACATATTGAAAGAAAAAATGGTAATTTAAAATAAAATTATCCTTCCAATTTTATCACATTCCTTCTGAAGATGCTGACTCATGTGCTTCCACTGACATCATCTACCTTCCTGGTACTTTGCCTAAGTGGCCTTCTTCATGTGTGAGCATAGAGGTTTGGTGCGTTATTTGCAGTGGCTAGTGTCAGTTGCGGAAGTGAGAATACTGCACATTATTTATGGGATTCATTTCCTATTGGGATCCAGAAACATGCTCCCCAAGGAAATTTTGATTTTGTCTGTTTCCTCAGTGCATTCTACGGGTGGAGGGGGGTTATAAAATCAGGTGTGTGGTTTAGTAGGCCTTATTAACGCTGGTGTGTAGAATGTTTGGCTGCAATACTAAAACTGTGTTTTGTCTGGAAGCATTTGTAGGGATGTGAATTTAGCTTTTTGCATATTTTTTATGTTCTACAGTGCTGACTTTTTGTACTGTCTGAATTTAGGCTGTGCTGCACTTCTCCTTAAAGTGCTAATATTTTACTGGGAAAGTTGGTAAGATGAAATTGGCCCTCTAACCTCCCATTCTGAAGCATGATCTGGGTGAGGAGGACCATTCCATGATGAGGCCCATCTGCAGGTATGAAGACATCTCAGATCATATATGCAGACCTGCCACAAATCCAGGTTGCAGCTCGACAGACCACACCACTCCTGATGTCAGATAAAATCTGCATTCAGCAACTCCACTACACTGCAGAAGCTGTGACAGAGCTCTGCCATCTGCTGCAGTCTGACATTGCAGACCACATCTACGACTGGGACTGTTCTTCCTGTTGCTGTAAAGGTGATAGCCACCTTGGCTTCCAGACCACCACAGGGGACATAGGAACAGGAGTAGGCCATTCAGTCCCTTGAACCTGTTCTGTCATTTAGTTAGATCTTGGCTGATCTGTACTTCAACTCCATTTACCCATCTTTGCTTCATATCACTTGATACTCTTCCCCAACAAAAATCTTGTCGACCTCAGTCTTGAAAATGTCAATTTTCCTGATATGGCACATCAGCCAGTCTCTAGTTCAGAGCTGCACCAGGCAAATCACAGATGTTAAGTATGCCAAGGATAAACACTTAATCTCTTTCTCTGGGGAAAGGAGACAGCAGCAGGAAAAGGTGCAGAATATTGATCAATAGCTCAATGTGTTATAGGAGGCCGTCTGTGGCCATCAGGGCTCCCCAGCACACGTGCCCGTAGCGTGAGCTTTATAAAAAAGGATCCAAACCGCATCTCGTAAAATTGGACAGGCAACGACTCAGCATGGAAGGTCTCACACCTGATTTTATGACGCTCACCCACAGAATACACTGACTAAACAGACAAAAAAAAATCAAAATTTTCTTGGGATGCCTTGCATGCCAGAGATGTTGCTGAATGCAGGAGGAGTGCTTGTCGCAACCTTTAAAAAAAAATTCATTCATGGGATGTGGGCGTCGCTGGTACAGGACGCGGGTTTGAGCGGTACTGTCGAAGAAGCCTTGGCGAGTTGCTACAGTGCATTTTCTAGATGGTACGCACTGCAACCATGGTACACTGGTGGTTGAGGGAGTGAATGTTTAAGGTGGTGGATGGGGTGCCAGTCAAGCAGGCTGCTTTGTCCTGTGGTGCTGCATGAGAGAGACCATGGTATCACTCAGTCCTGTGCTCTCATTTTGGGAAGAACATACAGGAAGAAAGAGGGACAGCCAGTTACAAAGCATCTCAAATGCCATCAAACACAGGTGGAACAGGCTCGAGAGGCTGAATGGCCTACTCCTATTCCTATAAGACCTGTGTGATGCAGCTGCATAGCAAGTATAGCACCCAGGGGAGGACGAAGACAAGGCGCGTGACAAAGATATTGAAGCAAAAAGGATGCTTGCCTCCAAACGTGGTGTCCCATAGTCTTCCTAAGGGACAAGACCATCCCCTCATGGGGAGGGACAGATTTGATGGTTGCATGGCCCCCACCTGTCTGGGTCCTATCTTGATGGTTATATGCAGCCATGGCCTTCAAGCAAAGTGCAGTGAAGTATATAAGAAGAACCCACCCACACTGCAAACAGTACCTCTAAGCCCACAACACCTCCCTCTGGGGACTCCACTTTGCCAAACACTTTTTGATGGAAGTACTGAAAACTTGAAAATGATAAGAGAAAGGTGCTAGGGTGGCCCACTGCAAATGTGCCCTGCATCTTGTATTACATCCCAAACCTGCAACCTCAACCACCTAGAAGGAGAAGGGAACACCACCACATCTAAGTTCCGCTCCAAGTCACACACCATCCCGACTTGGAAATATATTGCCATTCCTTCATAGTCGCTGGGTCAAAATCCTGGCATTCCCCACCTAACATGATTGAGGGAGTACCTTCACCACACTGACTGCAGCAATTCAAGTAGAAGGGCTACCATCACCTTTTTAAGGGCAACTAGAGATGGGCAGTAAAAAGCTAGCCTTGCCAGTGAAGCCCATATACTGAAAATTTAAAAAATGCAAGTGTTGTTGTCCTTATCCTGCATACCCCAGGGGGCAGGGGAACCCCAAAGCCTCTTCCCCATTTCTTCCCAGGTCCACCAGAGCTATTGCCCATCTTTACCATTCCTTTCCATGCAGCTTGATTGTGAAATTTCAGCGTTGCTCAACACACTGAAAAGTGTCTCCTCCCTTTAAATGCAATTGGCTATCCCAAATTTGCAATTTGCAGTCTGTCAGTTTGACTTGTTGTGCACATTTTCTATGCACAGGGAGCCTAGGCGAATGAGGAGATGGGTCTAATATCACAAAATTCCGCATGGCCCAGTTCCTGCATCATGGGAGAGTGCATATTCAAAATTTTCATTATCACAAAATCAAGAATTTTATATATATATATTATATATAGATATCTGTAAATACTTTCTGATCTGCATATTATTGTACATGAAAGAATATACACCATTAAACTGGACTAAAATTATAATGTTGAATCACAAACATTATGATAATAATCTACTACTAACAAAAATAATATACTTGTTTCGTGACTCTTGGGCCCTGAATTTACTCATGATGTCCAGCTTTTCCTTGGCAATGGAATGACACACAACAGCATTTTTAGACCTCCACATTAGGGTGCAAATCGTTTCCACCTGCTTTCCACCTTGTAATTGCAGCAGTATGATTTCCAATTGGCCTTGGGGCTCCCTCGTGATCCGTCTTCCATTTCAGGACTCAGCTCACTAAACGACGGGTAGGTGACTATGGATAAGTGAGGCAAAATCCTGCGCGTTACACTTCCAATACACCAAAGATAATTACCAATGAAATAATGTTGCCAGTATCAGCTAAGACTGGTGGAAGTGCATCTCATTTGCAGCCTGTAGCGTCAAGAAGCTTTAATGAGTCATTTCTGGAGTTGAAGTGATATTTTGGAGCAGCATTTTTTTCATAGTACATTCGTACTGTGGTCAACTTGCTTCTGACAGCCTGAGAGCCTGTTAGGCCACCTATTTTCTTTCCCTGCTCTGAATTGCTGTGATGGATCTGCAGGAAAAGAGGGCATGAACTAAGAATGGGGAGGCTGGCACTTTAGGCCTCAATTTTAATGCCGCCCCCCCCCCCGACAGAAAGAAAGGATGGCACATGAGGCTAAAATCCTAAAAATTGAAATTCTGCTGTGCTCCCGGACACTATGGGCTGGATTTTTCTCAATGGAGACGAGTTGGAGGTGGGACTGCTGCTTGTTGGGTCTATGTCCCGCCTCCATCATCTTCTGGCCAAGCAGCAGGATTTTCCCCTGATTGAGCTTGTTAAGCCCACCCTGCGGGCTCAGCAGGCTGATGCGCTATCACTTACTGAGAAAGGCTGGAAGTTAAGAGAGTAACAAACAGGCTTTTATTAGCTAAAGAACGAAGGCATGCCTCTAGTGGTCGACCGGTCCTGAATGCCTGGGGAACTGCAGAGCAGCCGCCTTTATACCAGGGCATATGGGTGGAGCCAGGGGCGGAGCCAGCTGAAGCATGCACAGACAGGTACAACAATGGGCAAGAGTGGACAACAGTGAAGTGAACAACAGTGAACAACAGTGGAGTGAACAACAGTGGTTTACCACATTCACCCCTTGCTTAAAAAATGAGTCCGACGGGGTGAAGTGTATTAAAAGTTCGTATAATTAAGTCTTTCTGGGGGTCTTGTATGCCGTCGTGATCGTCGTGGCGACGGCTGAGGTGGTGCAGATTCCGACGCCGAGTCCCGCGTGGGCCGGAGCACTGGCGTGTTGTCCTCATGGGTGTTGAGTTGGTTGGTGATCAATGACGGATCACGGGGCCATGGTGTGCCGTCTACAGGGGTTAGGTATGGGTCCATTGCCGCCGGTGCATTGTGGGTAGCGGTGAAGGGCAATGGTAGTGGGTAGTGGGTGATGTTGGTTTCAGGGGCCCCCGAGGGTGCGAGGTCTCGTATGGAGACTGTGTCCTCCCGCCCGTCCGGGTACGCAACGTAGGCATACTGAGGGTTGGCGTGGAGGAGGTTGACCCTCTCAACCAGCGGGGCCATTTTATGGGTCCTCACGTGCTTCCGAAGTAGGACGGGCCCTGGAGACATCAGCCATGGTGGTAGCGAGGTCCCCGATGTGGACTTCCTAGGGAAGATGAACATTTTTTCGTGAGGGGTGGCGTTAGTGGTAGTACAGAGCAGTGACCGAATGGAGTGGAGCGCATCGGGGAGGACATCCTGCCAGCGGGAGGTTGGAAGGCCCTTAGATTTTAAGGCTAGCAGGGCGGCCTTCCAAACTGTCGCGTCCTCTCTTTCTACCTGTCTGTTCCCCCGGGGGTTGTAGCTGGTGGTCCTGCTCGTGGCAATACCTCTCACGAGCAGGTACTGGCGGAGTTCGGCGCTCATAAACGATGAGCCCCGGTCGCTATGGATATAGCTGGGGAAACCGAACAAGGCGAAGAGGTCGTTCAGGCATTTAATGACCGTAGCACTGGTCATGTCTGGGCAGGGGATGGCAAACGGAAAACGGGAGTACTCGTCGATGATAGTGAGGAAGTACGCGTTGCGGTCAGAGGAGGGGAGGGGCCCTTTAAAATCGACGCTCAGGCGCTCAAAGGGGCGAGTGGCTTTTATCAGGTGTGCTCTGTCTGGCCTATAAAAGTGCGGTTTGCACTCGGCACAGACTTGGCAGTTCCTGGTCATGGTCCTGACCTCCTCGATGGAGTAAGGCAGGTTGCGGGCCTTGATGAAATGGAAGAACTTGGTGACCCCCGGGTGGCAGAGGTCATTGTGGAGGGCCCGCAGTCTATCAACCTGTGCGTTGGCACATGTACCTCGCGATAGAGCATCCGGGGGCTCATTGAGTTTCCTGGGCCGGTACAAGATATCGTAATTGTAGGTGGAAAGTTCAATTCTCCACCTCAAAATCTTGTCGTTTTTGATTTTGCCCCTCTGCTTGTTATTAAACATAAAAGCAACTGAACGCTGGTCAGTGAGTAGGGTGAATCGTTTTCCGGCCAGGTAATGCCTCCAATGTCGCACAGCTTCCACAATGGCCTGGGCCTCCTTTTTGACAGAGGAGTGTCTGATTTCGGAGTCTTGGAGGGTTCGTGAAAAGAAGGCCACGGGCCTTCCCGCCTGGTTAAGGGTAGCGGCCAGGGCAAAGTCGGACGCATCACTCTCCACCTGGAAGGGGATGGACTCGTCCACCGCGTGCATGGTGGCTTTAGCAATGTCCTCTTTGATACGGTGGAAGGCTAAGCAGGCCTCTGCCGCCAGGGGAAAAGAGGTGGACTTGATAAGTGGACGGGCTTTGTCCGCATAATTAGGGACCCACTGGGCGTAGTAGGAGAAAAACCCCAGGCATCTCTTCAGGGCCTTGAGGCAGTGGGGCAGGGGAAGGTCCATAAGGGGACGCATCCGGTCGGGGTCGGGGCCGATGACTCCGTGTTCCACAACACAGCCAAGGATAGCGAGGCGGGTTGTGCGGAATATGCACTTCTCCTTGTTATACGTAAGGTTTAGGAGTTGGGCAGTGCGGAGGAATTTGTCGAGGTTGGCGTCATGGTCCTGCAGGTCATGGCCGCAGATGGTCACATTGTCCAGGTAGGGAAAAGTGGCCTGCAACGCATTCTGGTCGACCATCCGGTCCATCTCCCTTTGGAAAACGGAGACCCCATTGGTGACGCCGAAGGGAACCCGAAGGAAGTGGTAGAGGCGGCCGTTTGCCTCAAAGGCAGTATACTGGCGGTCCTCATAGCGGATAGGGAGTTGGTGATATGCTGACTTAAGGTCAATGGTGGAGAATATGCGGTATTGTGTGATCTGATTGACCATATCAGATATGCGGGGGAGGGGGTATGCGTCCAGTTGGGTATATCGATTAATTGTTTGGCTGTGGTCAATGACCAGGCGCTGCTTCTCGCCGGTCTTGATGACCACAACCTGGGCTCGCCAGGGGCTGGTGCTAGCTTCAATAATCCCCTCCTTCAGGAGCCGCTCCACCTCAGATTTAATAAAAACTCTGTCACCAGCGCTGTATCGCCTGCTTTTGGTGGCGATGGGCTTACAGTCGTGGGCGAGGTTAGCGAACAACGGTGGGGGGGGGGGGTGACTTTAAGCGTGGAGAGGCTGCAAAAGGTGCGCAGCGGGCAATTTGAAAACTGCTGGTTGCAGACTGTGAGTGGGGGAAGGGGTCCACCGTACGCCATCGTGACACTCTTAAGGTGGCACTGAAAATCCAACCCCAGTAGAACGGCAGCGCAGAGATGGGGCAGGACAAGCAGTTTAAAGTTTCTGTACTCTGTGCCCCTCACCGAAAGGGTCACCACGCAGTAGCCGCCGACGTCCGCTGAATGGGACTTGGAGGCCATAGAGACCCGGTGGCGCGCTGGCAGGACCGGGAGAGAGTAACGCCGCACTGTGTCGGGGTGGATAAAGCTCTCCGTGCTCCCGCAGTCGAAAAGGCAGGTCGTGGCGCGGCCGTTTACCTTAATGTCCATCATGGACCTGGCTAGTTGGTGAGGTCTAGATTGGTCCAGTGTAACGGAGGCCAGCGTAGGGTCAGGCGTGTCGCTGCAGTCATCAGGTGAGGCGGTGGGTGAGTCGGGGGCCCGTTGCAAAAATGGCAGCCGGAACGGATCACCCACGGTCGAAGGCGTCCAAGATGGCGGCGCCCATGATCCACACGCGGCTGGAGGCGTACAAGATGGCGTCCAAGATGGCGGCCCGCTCGGCCCACACGCGGCACTGCTGGAGTTTGGGGTAGGTTTAGCCTTGCAGACGCTGGCGTAGTGCCCTTTCTTCCCACAACCAGAGCAAGTAGCGTTTTTCGCCGGGCAGCGCGCTCTGGGTTGTTTGGCTTGGCCACAGAAGTAACACTTCGGGCCCCGGGACATCGCTGCAGAAGTTGGGCCGTTGGCGGGATGTGACGGGGGTGGCGCGGCGCAGGGTGGCGGCCCTACCATGTCCCAGGATGGCGGCGCCCGCGCTATCCACAATGCGGCCGCGCGGTCAGGGGAGTAGGCGTCCATATCCCGGTGGGCCACGTCTAGCGAGAGTGCGAGGGCCGTGGCCTTCAGGTCGAGTTCGCCCTGCTCCAACAGTCTCTGCCGGGTGTAGTTGGACCTGAGGCCCGCGACGAAGGCGTCCCGGACAAGTTCCTCCGTGTACACCGCGGCTGACACCTCTTTACATTTGCAGGCCCGGCCGAGCACCTTCAGCGCCTGTAGCTATACCTCCATCGATTCCCCGGGTTGCTGTTTGCGGGACCCCAGGAGGTGTCTGGCATAAACCTCATTTACCGGGCGTGCGTACTGTTCTTTAAGGAGGCCGAGAGCACCCTTGTAGGTACTCGCATCTTGGATGAGCGAATAAGCTTGGTGGTTCACCTTGGAGGTCAGAATTTTTAGTTTGTCGCCATCGTTTTGAACAGTTTCGACGGAGGCTTCTATGTAAAATTCGAAGCATCGCAGCCAGTGTGCGAACTTGGTAGATGAATCCGCCTCTTGAGGGTCTAGTTCCAGGCGTGCTGGTTTGAGGATTTGCTCCATCGAAAAAAGTTTAGCTAATAAAATTGATGCGCTATCAATTACTGAGAAAGACTGGAAGTTAAGAGAGTAACAAACAGGCTTTTATTAGCTAAAGAACAAAGGCATGCCTCTAGTAGTCGACCGGTCCTGAATACCTGGGGAACTGCAGAGCAGCCGCCTTTATACCAGGGCATATGGGTGGAGCCAGGGGCGGAGCCAGCTGAGGCATGCACAGACAGGTACAACAATGGGCAAGAGTGGACAACAGTGAAGTGAACAACAGTGGAGTGAACAACAGTGGTTTACCACACAGGCCAATTAGGGGGAAAGTCACTGACAGAGCATGTCAACGTCTGATGTGCTATCTGTCAAGATTTCTTAAAAGAAGAAATGTCAGCGTTTGATAGCTCTGTGAAGCTGTCAAACACTGACATTCTCTGTAGTTTGATGAGACCTTGTGTTCAGGACTCATCAAACCTTTCAACTTTGTAGATTTCAGATGGCTGTTGGTTCGGAGGATCCAACAGCCAGTCTGTGAAATCAACAAGGAAGATGTCGGTACTCCTGATCAAGGGCGGATAAAGACTGTCGGCAGAAACCAAGGTAAGTGAACATTTTTTAACACTTAACACTCACCTTACATACTTACCACTCCACACTTGCAACCACCACTTACCTCGACATCTTACTTTCAGGCCCCTCCGAACCCTGGAGACCTCCTCCATGTCTCCTCCAACCCGGCGGGGTTCTCCGAGCCTTCACCTGAGATGGTAAAATGGCACTAATCCTTTTTTCTGCCTGTTAACTACCCGTTAACAGGCAGTTAAAAGGATTTAATCCCTTTCCCGCCTCCAGGAGAAGGGACCCAAAGCAGCACATCTTCCCGCCTCCTGTCAAAAGGGCATGGAGGTGGGATGGGGGCGGGTTTGCCATCCGCCCCCACTTCCTGCTACTTTACCGGCAGTCCCGCCTCCATGCCCGCCTCCTTGGGGCTGAGAAAATCCAGCCCTATAATATTTACGGTGGTGATGCAGGCGGGGGCCTATTAAAGATTATGTCATTGGCACTGCAACGCAAAGGGTAAGTCCCGTACTGTCTGTTGCCCACCAGCAGAAACATGGCAGAGCAGCTAACTGGCCTGAAGAGGCCCAGGTAAGTTTTTAAACTTTACCTCTCTTTGTGGGCCAGGCGGAGCAGGAGCAGAATTACTCTCCCCCCGGTCCCTCAAGGCATCCTTGGGCCCCCCAGTCCCGGCACCCCATCGATCTTCATGTAATACTTAGTCACAGCATACCCCCAATCGCAACGCCGAAACAGAATCCACAGCCCTCCCTGTAGGGGGTGGTGTGTGGGTCAGCTTCACCTCTGACTTGTGAGCGGTTTGAATTGCTCCCACTCCCTTGGTTCTAGACCTGGGACTTATTTGGGGGTTGTGATGAAAAGTGCAGCAGACAACTGAATTTTGGTGAAAGGAATAAGATCTTTATTGAGAAAGAAAATGTACAACACAATAATCTTAACACTCTAAATTGGGGGAATATACGAGGGAAAATAACAATAGACAGAATACTTTACCCCTCCCAATCCCACTTCACTAGCTAAGTTGGACTCCAGAGGATCAGGGATGATGCTCACTAAAACGACTTCTTTTGACAGTTGTCGAGGTTCGCGATTTCGGGGTTCTCTAGCTATGTCGGTTGGGGCCTGCCATACCCCGGACGCGGTAGAGGACTTCACCTGCGTGGCTGGTCAGTCTTCGCGAGTCCGCTGATGCGGTAGGGTGCGTATTGGATCTATCAGGTAAGTACCCAATTTCTTTTGGTCAGAAGTAGGGTTTAGAGTCTTTTCAGTAAAATCTTACCCAGGGGTAAGTCAGGATAGATTGTAGAGTGGAAAAACTTGCGGATCTTTGGTTTTCTTCTGAGTTGGGTTTTGTTGGTCGCGGTGGCCCAATATTACCCGGTTGCTGGTAATATTTGGTTGTTTGTTTCGTGGGGCCCTGGTCTGCCGCGAGTTCTCCGACGGCGTGTTACTTCTTCAAGAGGGAGAACTGCTTCGAGATGGACTTCTTGATCCCGATGTTGGTGGATCTCTTCTGGGTCGACGAATCTTAACTTGAACTCGAACGAACTCAACTCTGAACTTTGTCAAACTGCTTGACCCTGCCGTTGTAAAAGCAGGCCCTCAATTATACCATTTGAGGCCTGCTAATCTGCGCGCCAAATCAGTTCTGTCTCTTTGTTAGTTTTGGTGGGCTCGTTAACATTGATGGGTTAAAAATTGTTTAATAGGTTTTGGGATGGTCCCATCGATCTTAATTGGTTTAAGATTGCGCGAAGTGGTTTCGGGGTGGACCCATCGATTCTTAAGTGGTTTTAAGCGATTGTTTAACCTCTTGTTTAATTGCAGTAACATTTGTCTTTTCCTGTGGGGCCCAAGGTTCTTTTGTTGGTTGGTGGCATGTTCTGCATTATGTATACTTTGGATGGTTCTGTAGTTTTGGGCGGGAACTGCTCTTCCGTAGGTTTATTGTCATTATGTAAAATGATTGAGACAAAACTGTCCATTTAGAGAGGCCAATCCCAATTCTTTTTGTTGCAGCCCCCTTTTCTTCCACAGGCTCGAACATGCTTTTAAAATAAAAACCAAACTCCTGGGGTCCTTGATTTTTAAATCTCCCATTAGGCCCAGTATTCTTATACCATTCTGACATGGTTTATTAACAGTCCAAAAATCCCTTCCTTAGGGTAATTTTCTTGGTTTTGGGGAATCTGTTGAATTTTGCGAATCTTACATCCCCGACTTCCAAACGTGCAAAGTAAAGACCCAGGCCTCTTTAGGGTTGCCAACTCTGATTGGAGGCATTTCTGGAGGTTGTGTCATGTGACGTCTGGCCATGTGATATCTGATCACATAGTGTCTGATGACATAACTTCAGCAAATGTTATTGCATTTACCTTATATAAACGCAGGGGTCCCTGTAGTTGACAATCTTTGCTGGTGGTTTCGCTCCAGCAGCTGTTGTGTGAGAAGTTCCAAGAAACAGGTGACCACCCAAGAGTAGGCAGAGTGGGGAAACCGACAGCGAGGAAGAGGGGAAACCGACAGCGAGGAAGAGGGGAAACCGAGAGTGAGGAAGAGGGGAAATCAAAGGCGAGGGAGCGATTTAAAGAGGGGAAACCAGTGGTGGGAGGAACTTTGATTCCACCAGTAACTAATGGTAACTCACTGAAATTGCACTGATAACTAATAATAATACTGGTAACACTCAGATTCCCCTCATAACCAACAGTAATAAAGTAACTCACTTGATAGTCTATATGTAACTGGTGTAATGCCCCAATATCTTACCTGTAACTTGTAGTAATCCTATAACCTGCTGATATTTACCCTGAAGCCATAGCCAGAAATCCCCTGTACTGCTCAAGGTGCGGTCGGGCTCCCCAGTTGATGCCACTTTTAACAGGCCCGATGTCTCTTCCTACCTCCTTGTGAAGGTGACCACTCTGAACTGAGCACCTTCGTCAGAGCTGATCTGTACTTGGACTTCACATGTCAAAACTTGCCGGTACAGACTATCCTGAATCAAACCAAGAGATCACACAAAGGACAGCGGGTCAGTGTTTGGGGCTCTTCTCACAGGGCACATCATCCTAAACTCAGCCCAGCACCAACATTTCTAAACCATTCCATGGGCTCAATCTAAGGAGAATTTTCATAGAATTATAGAAATTACAGCACAGGAGGAGGCCGTGCAACCCCCTGTGCTGATGCTCCCTACTGTAACCCCCATTCCCCCCCCCCCGATCCTTTTATATTCCTCCTTTTCTAATATTTATCCTCTTCCCTTTTAAATTAAGTTTTAGTCTCTACCTCAATAGCCACATGTGGTGAAGGAACCCACACCCTAATAGCCTGCAGTTCAAGATCCTTTTTCCTTTCTTCCCCCTTGGTTCTTCCAGTGAGAATCCTTGATTTCCGATCCCGAGTTCCCCATTTGCCCACCAGTGGAAACAATCTTTCACTATTTATCCACAGTAATGTCCCCAGGTTTCAGTTATTCCTTTACTGGCTGCTCCTCTCTCACTGCCATTCCCACTCACCATGTTGCTGCTGCTGTTGCTCCCGGCTCTGCAGGTAATGCTGGTCCCCACGGCCATGCCCACTTCATTGTCTGCCCCCTGCTTGAGCCCCAATCCCTCGACCTCCAGTCCCCTTCTCTCCCCGTTCCCCAGTCTCCTTCTCTCCACCGAGATCCCAACCCTATCTCCCTCACTGCTTGAGCCCCCATTTCCCGGTCTCCATCTCTCCTCCCGAGCCTCCATTCACAGACTCCCAAGTCTCCCTCAATCCCTCAGTCTCTCTCTCTCCAGCCCCGTTCCCCCTCACTTCTCTCCAGCCCCTGCAATTTCAGACCCCCCCCCCACCCCATTCTGAGCACCACCCTCCCTTCAAGATGAAGCTATAGGGATCCAAGAAACTACTGTGTAGTGGAAGGGGGATTTTTGCTCCAAGGAATAATAGAAGGTGATCAGTGAATGGGTGCCCATGGTGCCCAAGATATAAAAGACATTAGCAGTTCACTTTCTTTGTCTCCCCTTGCCAGCTTAGAGAACTTTTTTCTGCATTGGAGTGCAATTCTGAGAGAGGTGACAGTCAGTGCCGTTGTCTACCTCCCTCCATATGGCTTGCAAAACACTTCTTTGAAGACTCCACCCAGTCTTTCTCTGCTGTGGCTCAGTTGGTAGCACACTCACCTTTGAGTCAGAAGGTTGTGGGTTCAAGTCCCACTCCAGGGACCTACGCACATAAAGCTAGGCTGACACTCCAGTGCAGTGCTGAGGGAGTGCTGCACTGTCGGAGGTGCCGTCTTTCGGATGAGATGTTAAACCGAGGCCCCGCCTGCTCTCTCAGGTGGACGTAAAAGATCCCATGGCACTATTTTGAAGAAGATTAGGGGAGTTATCCCCAGTGTCCTAGACAATATTTATCCCTCAACCAACATAATAATGTGGTCATTTTCACATTGCTGTTTGTGGGACCTTGCTGTGCGCAAATTGGCTGCCATGTTTTCCACATTACAACAGTGACTCCACTTCAAAAGTACTTCATTGGCTGTAAAGCGCTTTGAGATATCTGGTGGTCGTGGAAGGCGCTATATAAATGCAAGTCTTTCTTTTTTGCTACACTTAATTTTGGAGGGTCAGAAGGTCAGACTCAGTGAAGTTTTGTGCTCTTCTTTGCTGCCTCCCTTCAGCAGACTGCTCCATTCTTTGGGTCCCTCTACCTGCCCTCCAGTTGAAACCATTCTTATAAAATTGCAACAAAACTCTGGTGAGACTTCGGTGAACACAAGCTGATGGTCACTGCACTTGGGTACAAGTATCAGTACCTACCTGCTGCTTCCATAGTCTGCTGGTGCTAGCCTTAGTTACTACTGCATTTTAAAGGCTGCTGATAAAAATTTTCATCCTTCCCCTCCCCTCCCAACATCCCATCCCTTTCCCGACACAGTATTCTGGTATTACAAGGGAGTTGTGTCCTGGAATAACAATGGATAATTAAATTAGCTGGCCCTACGTTTTAAGGGAAGGTCAATGCTGGAAATCATTGCCGGACAGAAGTCCCATCTATGCCAGAGTATTTGAAACTGTGGATTTTTGAGGACTTGTTCTTTTTTGTTATATTATTATGCTCCTTTGAGACTACTGTTTTTGACTTTAGTACGGTATTCCTTTGTCCACTATTTTAGTGCAGCATTAACCCACTTAACAAAATGCAGACTTGAACGTATATGGCGGACAACTGGGTTAACCATGCAGCAAAAGAGAGAAAGACCGGGTGGAACCCTCAAAGAAATGTCTTGCAAGCCATATAGAGGGTGGCACTGACTGCTGCCTCTCTCAGAATGGCACTCCAATGTAGGTTTACCCATTCATCGCCAGATCTGGCTGGACCACATAAAGCACTATCGGATCCTGCTCTCCTCTGCCAAAACTGCTCACTATTCCAGGATCACCTGCAATGGCTTCTCTTCCCGCTCCCGCATCGTTAACTCTGGTGTCCCCCAAGGATCTATCCTTGGCTCCCTCCTATTTCTCACCTACATGCTGCTCTTCGGCGACATCATCCGAAAACACAGCCTCAGTTTCCACATGTACACTGATGAAGCCCAGCTCTACCTCACCACCACTTCTCTCAACCCCTCCACTGTCTCGAAAATTGTCAGACTGCTGGTCCAACATCCAGTACTGGATGAGCAGAAATTTCCTCAAACTAAATATTGGGAAGACCAAAGCCATTGTTTTCAGTCCCCGCTACAAACTCTGTTCTCTAGCCAACGACTCCATCCATCTTCCTGGCAACTGTCTGAGGCTGAACCAGATTGTTCGCAACCTTAGTGTCATATTTAACCCCAAGATGAGCTTCCGACCACATATCCGCGCTATCACAAAGATCGCCTATTTTCACCTCCATAATATCGCCCAACTCCGCCCCTGCCTCAGGTCATCTGCTGCTGAAACCTCATCTCTGCTTTTGTTACCTCTAGACTTGACTATTCTAATGCACTCCTGGCCTCCCATCTTCCACCCTCCATAAACTTAAGGTCATTCAAAACTCTGCTGCCTGCATCCTAACTCGCACCAAATCCCGTTCACCCATCACCCCTATGCTCGCTGACCTACATTGACTCCCGTTTAAGCAACGCCTCAATTTTAAAATTCTCATCCTTGTTTTCAAATCTCTCTGGCCTCACCCCTCCCTATCTCTAACTTCCTCCAGTCCGACAAACCTCCGAGATATCTGCGCTCCGCCAATACTGGCCTTTTTTTGCATCCCCGATTTTAGTTGCTCAACCATTGGTGGTGTGCTTTCAGCTGCCGAGCCCCTAAGCTCTGGAATTTCCTCCCTAAAGCTCTCTGCCTCGCTATCCCTCTTTCCTCCTTTAAGCTGCTCCTTATAACCTAATTCTTTGACTAAGCTTTTGGTCATCTGCCCTAATATCTCCTTATGTGGCTCGGTGTCAAATTTTGTTTTATAATGCTTCTGTGAAGCGCCTTGGGACATTTTACTATGTTAAAGTTGGTGTTGTTATTTGAATGGATTAAGACTGCCATTAAAATAGCAGAGAGAGGAGTATCATATAAATGCATTAATCGTTCATCCACTAATATTCCCAAAAGTAATTTCTAAGTTTTGATCTCAGAGACAATTCACTGATAAGACAACAATATAAAAAAGGCTCTTCATCACAATAACTGCCATAGAATCTTCCGATCTTTATCAGAAGGTGACTGAGCGTATCACCTTTATCTGCCCACTCATTAAAATACAATTCTTCAAATTCTGTGGTTTGATCAGAAGTAAAAGTAGATCAATGAATTCACTGAGTAATGCCATAAACTTTCATCCGCTCAAACCCTAAATGAGAGCCTTTATACCCAAAGGAGACTGATAGGTTTAAGGTGAGAGGTACCTGAACTATTACAAACATATGGTACATATATGACAAAAGACAGAAACAGACTAGCTGATCCATTAAGCCTTTCCCGTTCAATGTAGTGCAACTTGCTCATACCACTAAATGCAACCCCTCCCGGCAGCCATGCAATCTCCTGCAAGAGTTAGAAAAACAGAGAAAATACGTTGAGCTTATTTGTGAAGAAAGCTCTGGGAAATTCTTTGCTGACTCCAAGAGATGATCAAGCAAGCTCTAGGAGACCCTAGTGACTGGTATTACTATTCCTATTAATCCACCTACTTTCTATAACTTGCAGGAACTCATCCAGGCCCATATTGAATGCTTGTAGCAAATATACGCTCAGAACCTGTTCGTTACTGGATGCCAATTTAAGCAAAGTGTGGGGATAAATCCATTTATGTGCCATAAATCATTCATAATATCCAGTTAATAATGGGATGGGTTTTTATGTCCACCTGCAATAAAAACAATTAAGTTTCTGAAAGGGAAACATTTTATACCATGAAAATATGGAATAGATATGAACAAGCACAAAGAGTAGTATATAATGGGAATGGGAATAGACATGAATGTGGATTATATACGGTATATAATGATATAATTGAGTTCAGAGATGATTGACAATTAAACACAGGGTAAATTTTCCTTTTTAGCACTCTTAACTGTTTCACGTGCAGGACATTGTATTAGGAATTTGGATGCACGGTCCCACGATTTTCCATCCTTTAATTTCAGTGCATGAAAAATGGTTGGGGCTGCGAATCAGATGCACACCTGAAATCCTGATATGTGCATGATGCATGTGAAGCACTATGCTGGGGGTGTTAAAGACAAAACATGATCCTAATATGCACATGTATGTGAAAATACGTTGGTAAGAACTAAACATGGCACGCTCTGGGAGAGAAATTCCAGTCCAAGTGCTATTAGCACCAGATTTGAGTGTGTGCATTCAGGCCTATTAGAGAGGATGGATTTTCACCCCTGTTTACAAATGCAATGCATTGCCAAGGAACAAGCCTGTTTCTTGGATACATTGGGCCCAGGTTGATGATCTGAACCCAGAAATTCTTTGGCACTTAGGCAGGTGGTGGGGGAGGAGGAAAGCCATCTCTGTAAATTCCCAGCTATATATCACATTAATTAATAATGTGGTATACTCGATTGTTCTTTTACATTAGAAATACTTGGGGGGGGGGGGGAAATTCGATTGATTAGCACCTCCTGTTAGTGCCCTAAGAGGGCGCTAACAGGGCGCAAAGCAACTAGCGCCCGGGCGCGGCGATGTTTGCGCCACTCGCGAAATTGACCAGATATTTTGTGGCGGCACTAAACACTACCGCCACGATCTCCTGCGCCCACAGATTGTGACGTCAGTCGAGCATGCACCGCCCCGGTAGTGCCCCGGACCGGATATTGAGTGGCGCCCACTGCCTTTCCGCCTGCCGCTAGCATCGACAGGTAGAGGGGAACGTTTTGCAGTCGGGAAGGGACTGGGGAACGCTATTTAAAGGCGACCGCTTCCTGCCTTTTTTTGTCAATTACATTTTTGCACTACGCATTCTGAGAGAGAGAGACTTCTGGAGAGATTCAACGCTGTGTGAAGGAGTTTTGGGTACTGAGCAGCACTTTGCGGGTTCATTTTGATTTGACCTTCCTTGCATCGGTTTAGAAGAGACTGTGGGGGCTGCACTCTGAGCACTTTCCCAAGGCCTCTCCATTGTACTTTCCAGCAGAATTGAAGTACAGGTCAATCCAAGCTGAGGTTCAAGGCTGCAATGAGTAGGGTGTGGCTAGAGAGCAAGATCGACCCTCCCTTTTAAGAACTGGCCAGCGCCAGTGTGTCTGTGTTCCATTTCTGACTGACATCACCTGAGCTTCACCAGCGCTCTGAGGTAGCGCCTCGCTCCTCGGCGTTAGCGCCTTAAGAGAAGTGTGTAGTGCCTGATTTAGCGATCAAATCACCTCGGGGGCGATAGAAGCCAAGTTTGCAGTCCGAGCCGATAATTAGCGCCAGGCGCTAAACTTTGTGCCCAGCCGATAATTGCACTCCAAACAGGGCGATACCGAATTTCTCCCCCTTGTAGTGTCAACCATTTATTGTTGGGTGATAACATTTTTAGAACAGAAACCATTCCAGAACTGTTGTATCCCTGCATTTGGTCAAAAGAGCATCCTTACAAATTAGCTTGTGAAAATAAATTATATGATAAGTAATGTGTATATGTGTAGGTATTTGTGAAATGGTACACTTCAAACCACGTACCAAAAGGACTACAGAATAAGAGGAGGCCACATAGAGAAGATGATTCGAGAAAATCTTTAAGAATTGCACCGTGAATTGCACTGTCAACTTACAGTTCACATGCAACGCTTAAATGAAATTTGAGGAAAAACTGACGTGGCTGAATAAGAGTCACAGGACAGAAAACACTTGGAATTTCCGTGGAGGTTCTCCTGATCTCCCGCCATAATTCCATTTGTGCTATTTCTCCAGGGTTCCTGCTGAATTTTCAGCGGCAGATCGATGAACCCCTGTGGAAATCCATCCCCATAATGCTTATTCCAAACAACATAGGAAACTTAACTGGTACATGGAAAAAAAGTAGTATTCTGAACATGAACAGTGAAAGTTGTATTTGTCATGTAACTGGTAATCTTAGTGGCACAGCTGACCGCCCAGTTTATTACAATTAGGGAACCTTCCTCTGTGCGAAGTTACTCTGGTGGGGTTGACCCAGGAGTTTCCTGATGGGCTGATCTCAACACTAATGCCAGCATCAAAGGACCATAGATTTTTGTTCCCATTCATTTTAAGCAGTACAACAATAAAGTTTAAAATATGCAACCTTAAATTAAAATGTGTAACAGCTGTAAGGTAGATAAGTGACAGCTTTCTGAGAGGCAAATTGCCACAAGACTATGTACAATTGTTGGCTTTTTATAGATTTTGCATGTCATTGTGGAGTTTGCACATTCTCCCCGTGTTTGCGTGGGTTTCCTCCGGGTGCTCCGGTTTCCTCCCACAGTCCAAAGATGTGCAGGTTAGGTTGATTGGCTATGATAAATTGACCCTTAGTGTTAGGGGGATTAAATACGTGGGGTTACAGGATAGGGTGGGATATGTGTTGGTGTAGGGGTTACGGGGATCGGGTGGGATATGTGTCGGTGCAGGCTCGATGGGCCGAAATGGCCTCTATCTGCACTGTGGGGTTTCTGTGATTTCTGTGATTTCTGTGAGCCTTTGGATGGCACATCAACTAAATGTTGAATAATGACCCAACATTTTGCTCAAGATTGCCTTGAGCTGAATCTATGGATGCCTGAATAGCACTGCTACAGCTCAGACTTTTTCCAACACCTTTTCCTCATGAAAACAGCTCAACAACAATTTCCAAAAGCAAACCAATCCCTTACAAAACTCAAAGGTACCCTTTCACTTCCTGCTGCATCAAGTTGATGTTCCGCCAGTCTAACAATTTATTATTATCAATGCAAAATGTTTACTGGAATATGTAAAAGGCTTTTTACTGTCCCTCTTGTCAATTAAGAAGCCGATAAATATTTTTAACACTAGACATGCTAAACTAATGTCCAGATTTATTGACAAATAAAATGATCCTGGAGAGTCAAAATATTACATATTACAATTGATCATTTGCAACACACAAACTTAGATGATTATTTAAAAGAGTCCTCTCTTCTTGGCAAGCTATTAAAAGACATATCTCTGACAGTAAGTATGTAAGTACCATTTACAGAACTCTGTGCATCTCCGTACATGTAACAACACAGGTGAACAGCAAACAGCTGAATGCCAGAAGGTTCTCAAGTTGTAAGGATATTTTCCTTTGAAGTTCAAGCAATTTCTTTGAAGAGGTGAAACAAACACAATGATATAAGTTCTCACACCAATGAGATAATGGCCTGTACAGTTATATTTCTGTTCCTGGGGCTTTCTGCCTTTCTACTAGATGAATTTAGCACATGGAAACAATCAGAGATTACTTAGTAGTCTACTAAACATATATATACTGCATAATATATTAACATTTTTAACAAAGAGTATTGTTATTTGCTAACTTGTGAACGACAGCCCTGCTTGTTTCCACCAGATAAAATATTTTATATCTTCCATTTTATGCTCAGAAGGTACAGCCTTCATTTTAAGTATGGACGGCATCCACAAACTGGTGTGTCCTTCTTACCTGTGATAACTGCATGTGACAATTTGCTCAACAGTCTTTCTGGATGTGTTACCTGCATGGATTTTGTTGCACCTCATTGATCTCCACACTTCATCAATCACTTCATGCAGATTCTTCATGCTGGACAGATACCTTATCCTTCTATTAGATAACAACAGCTTCCTTGTCTTCTGAGTCAAGGACTTTGAAATGGAAGAAATATCCTTGTCACCATGATTAACAATGGGTTGAAATGTTTTTGGATCATCAAGTTAACTTCTAAAAAATCATAACTGTTTTACACAAACGAAATTTTAAATGGCACTAGCCGATCTCCAGTGGATTTTCTCACAGTGAGGCAGAGGATACACTATTTTATAATGTTAGCAGTGTTATACTGTGTAACACACAATGTACTATAGCACAGAACTCCTATGGTATTACACATGGACCTGGAGAAAGTGTTGACTTTATGCATCGTGTTCCAAGCAGGGAGCCACGCACACAAAGGGTGCCATCAGAATTTTGGGACTTAATATTCCTGTTTAAAACATTTTAAGGAGAGACAAGGAGGGGTTTGGGGTGGCAGTGTAAAGTGAAGGATTTGTTAAAAAAATTCATGCATATATCATAAGAGAAAATGCAGCTACCGGATAGAAATTTGGCTGATGGACGAGTTAGAGTAAATGGTTGTTGCTTGGACTGTAGAAGTGGTGAACCCTGGGGGTCAGCACTGGGTCCACTTTTGTTCTTGGTATTTACAGTATAGATAATTTTGATTTTTGTATAGGGAACAGAATCTCAAAATTTGCTGAAGATAAAGTAAGAAGCAAACAGCACATACGACTGTTAAAGATTGCAGAAAGACATAGACACATTAGCAGAATGGAATTTCATAAGGATAAGTGCGAGATAGTACCCTTTGGGATGAGAAACAAGGAATGGGAATATTTACTCAATGGAAAGATGCTGAAGGTGTGGCTGAACAGCAAGACATAATTCAAATACTTAATTCCCTGATAATATGAGTGTAGGTAGGTAAAGCCATAACAAAGGCCAATAAAGTAGGAGCATAAAATATAAGACTAATGAAGTAAAGCTGAATTTATACAAGATATAGGTTAGGCCACAGTTAGAGTAATATATGCAGATTTCTGCACTCCATTATACAAAGGGCATTAAAGTTATAGAAAGCATTCATAGTTGTAGTGTATGTACCTTTAAGAGAGAACTACTTTTACAGCTCCTGTATACTGTAGTACCGGCAGTGACCACACCTGTATATAAGCCTTGAGCATGCCTCTGTACCCTAGTCTTGAAACTACCCTACTCCAGCAAATACCTGTTGATTGTTAAGTTACAGCATCCGTGTGGTTATTGAAAAACATCATACTCTCAGAATCACGGATCTAACAGTGGCGACGAGTGTCGATTCGAATCTACCTGCAACTCTGCATTTCCCTTTGAGGATTCGCTCCGGGAGGGCGGTGGAAGAAAGTCGAGGCCAGAAACACGGGCGTCGACCACGAGCAACCGCCCAGTCATCCGGCAGAGAGTGAACATCGCAGGGCAGGCTGTGGAGAGCCGGGCTTGGTTCCCCAGCCACGACGATCAGCAATAGACTGACGACAGGTACAGCGCAGACCCTTCCCGGACAGCGGCGGCTGGAGCGGACCGACGGCGGAGAGAAAGCCGAGCAGCGTCGACGGGGTAAGACAGAGTGTGAAGCGCACAGGGCGCAGCTGGGGGTTGAAAACTGAGCGGCGTCGAGGAAAAACAAAATGGAGAGAGAGAGGGTAAAGCAACAGCCGGGTTCAGGACCGAGCGGCGGAAACGGGAAAAGCGCACAAAAAAAAAGAACGCGCAGAGCACAGCCAGGGCTCAAGGGCTGAACAGTGTCCGCGGGGAGAAGAAGGGAAAGCACGGGAGACGCCATTGAGCCACGGAGAAGAAGGAAGAGCGCGGGAGATGCCATTTTTAGAAGCCGCAGCGGAGAAGAAGGGCGAGCGCGGGAAGGAAGGAAAGTGCGGGAGACGCCATTTTGTGCCAGCGGAGAAGAACGGGAAGCGCGGGAGATGCCATTTTTGACAGTTAAATCACACCCAGGGATGCCGAAGAGTGGCTGTATCTCTACGTTCGACAATGAAGTCGAAGATTGGGCGACATATGTGGAACGTCTTGAGGTGTACTGCAGGGCGAATGAAGTGCCAGATGCTAGGAAAGCACTGGTTTTGTTAAATTCCATGGGTGCAAAAACTTATGGGTTACTGCGGAACCTAATAACCCCAGAGAAGCCGGTGAACAAGAATTTCGAAAGCATAGTAGAAATCCTACAAGACCACTTAAACCCCACACCGCTGCTGATAGCAGAACGATTTAAGTTCCATAAAAGGAACCAACACAAAGACGAAAGCAATGCTGAGTACCTAACGGAACTGCGCAAGCTATCGAAACACTGCCAGTTTGGAGCAGGACTAGCAGATACATTAAGGGACAAGTTTGTGTGTGGGCTGCAAAGTGAAGGAACCCAGAAACAGCTTCTATCAGAAAAGGATCTTACGCTGGACAAGGCTTTCAGTATGGCAGTATCACACAAAGCAGCCACAAGGGGCGCTGCAGAGATACAACGGAGACCGCAAGAATATGGCACCAATGAAATGTCCTATGGAACAGGGAAGTGCTATCGCTGCGGCAGAACAACACATGACCAGAAGGATTGTTGGTTCAAGGACCAAGTGTGCAGACAGTGTGGAAAAGCAGGACACATAGCAAGAGTCTGCAGGTCTGGGAAGAAAACCAACAGTAAGAAATCTCCACAGGAGAAGTACAAAAAGGTACACCAGGTGATGGACAGTAGTTCAGACGAACAGAAAAGAAACACAGATTCTGGAAGCAAGGAGCTGGGTTGTCTGAAACTACATAAGGTAACCAAAATGGAGGATCACCAGACTATCTGGGTTACACTCAAGATAGACGGAGCCCAAGTGAAAATGGAATTGGACACAGGATCAGCCCTAACAGTCATAAACCAAAGGGACTACAAGCGGCTATTTTCACATATACCCTTGAAAGCTACAGAGATTGTCTTGAAGACGTACACGGGGCAAAAAGTCTACCCCAAAGGAAAAATAAGGGTGAAAGTGGTATATAAAGGCCAGGAAATACCTAAAATGGATATATATGTATTGCCAGATGGAGGACCACCGCTGCTAGGACATGAATGGATCCGGAAGATACAATTAGATTGGCATTCCATACAGGCACTGAAGGTTGAGGCCAAAAAGGATGACGACGTCACACCTGGACGACTGTCAAAAATGCTAACTGATGCAAAAGAAGTGTTCCAGGAGGGACTCGGAACACTAAAAGGCATAACAGCAACGATTAAAATAGAGGAAAATGCAAGGCCAAAGTTTCTTAAGGCCAGACCAGTGCCTTATGCGATCAGACCAGCTGTCGAAGCAGAGCTGGAAGGGTTGGAACATTCAGGAGTACTGTCCAAAGTAGACTGGAGCGAGTGGGCTACACCCATCGTTCCTGTAATGAAGAGGTCGTTGAGTAATGCGCCTGGGGAACCAAAGAAGGTCCGCATCTGTGGGGATTTTAAGGTGACAGCGAACCCAGTCCTTCACACGGTACAATATCCGCTTCCACGAATTGAGGATATTTTCGCCTCGCTATCTGGAGGTAAACGCTTCACCAAAATTGATCTAGCCCAGGCGTACTTGCAAATGGAGGTAGAAGAAGCCTCGAAACAATACCTTACGATTAACACTCATAAAGGTCTTTATCAATATGACCGGCTGGTGTTCGGGGTAGCATCGGCTCTGGCTATTTGGCAAAAGGCGATGGATCAAGTCCTGCAAGGGATTCCAGGGACCCAGTGTTATTTGGACGACATCCTGGTCACGGGCAAAAATGACAGTGATCACCTCGCCAACTTGGAGAAGGTGCTCACCAGATTAAAGGAATATGGGCTACGAGCTAATCGCCACAAGTGCGAGTTTTTCCAGAAGCAGATCTCGTATTGTGGCCACGTCATCGATGAAGAGGGGTTACATAAGTCCCCTGAAAAGATTGAGGCAGTAGTCAAGGCTCCAGCACTGGAAAATGTGTCACAACTGAGGTCGTTCCTCGGGCTGGTAAACTACTACCATAAGTTCTTACAAATTTGTCCACGGTATTACACCCACTGAACACCCTACTGCAAACAGGGGTACCATGGAAGTGGAATGACGAACGTAGACGAGCTTTCCAGAAGTGTAAAGAATTGATCACATCAAAAGAGGTGTTGGCCCATTTCAACCCAGCACTACCAATTCGTTTGGCATGTGATGCATCACCCTATGGTATTGGAGCGGTGCTGTCGCACAAATTCCCAGACGGGTTGCGTCTCGGTCACTAACCTCAGCCGAGCGCAACTACGCCCAGATTGACAGGGAGGCCCTCAGCCTAGTATGGGGAGTAAAAAAATTCAACCACTATCTGCATGGGCAGAAGTTCACCTTGCTGACTGACCACCAACCACTTGTCTCCATCTTTAGTCCTAAGAAGGGCGTTCCAGTGATGACGGCACAACGGTTACAAAGATGGTCCCTGTTTCTAGGGGCGAATCAATATGAAATAGAATATAAAGGCACGAAACAGCATGGAAACGCTGATGGGCTATCGTGCCTGCCACTGCCTACTGTGGAGGAAGCACCAGCAGTGGACCCTGTCGAGATATTTTATTCTTCAATAATTGAACGATTGCCAGTAACGAACGCGGATATAGAGAAGGAGACCCGCAATGATCCGACGCTGTCTCGGGTATATGATTTGACGGTGAGGGGATGGCCAACACATGGCGACTCACTGTTGCCAGCATTCTCATCCAGAAGAGAACAGCTGTCAGTATGCCAGGGGACAATGATGTGTGGATCCAGAGTGGTGATTCCACCCAAGTTAAGGGAGAGAGTGCTAAATGAGCTACATGAAGGTCATCTGGGGGGAGTGATAATGAAAAGCCTTGCTAGGGCTTATGTGTGGTGGCCAGGAATCGATCAACAAATCGAAGACCTAACCAAGAGCTGCTCAGGATGCCAGAAGGTCCAAAATGCACCACCACATGCCCCTTTACACCCATGGGAGTGGCCCTCCTCTCCATGGCAACGGGTGCATATTGATTTTGCTGGTCCATTCATGGACTCAATGTTCTTAATAGCAGTGGATGCTCATTCGAAGTGGCCTGAGGTGATAAAAATGTCCTCAACCACTACAGAGAAAACGATTGCAGTCCTACGGACCATATTTGCCAGAAACGGCTTGCCAGAGCAGATTTGCTCTGATAATGGACCACAGTTTGTGTCCGAAGAGTTCTAAAATTTATGAGAAGGAATGGGGTAAGGCATTACACATCCGCCCCGTATCATCCAGCCACAAATGGATTGGCTGAGAGGTTCGTACAAACCTTTAAGAAGGCGATAAAGGCCATGTGCGACGATGAAATTCCACTGCAGCATAAGGTGGACAATTTCTTATTACCCTACCGAAACGCGACACATGCAGTTACCAACCAGACCCCGGCCATGATGTTCTTTAACCGAAGGTTGCGATCTCGTCTGGACTTGCTTAGACCAAATGTGTGAAGAAATGTTGAGGACAAACAATTCCAGCACATCAATGAGAAGCCGACAAGGAGCTTCAATTTAGGACAACCAGTCTTGGCCCGTGACTACCGAACAGAGAAATGGCAACCCGGAACGATATGCACATGGCAGGGGCCATTAATGTACACAGTGGATGTCGGGGAGAACATTGTGAGACGCCACGTTGATCAGATCTTAGCGTCACAGGAACGAGTCAACCCCATGTCTCGCGTACCTGGGGATGAACCCGACATACCGGTAGCATCTACCTCCGAACCAGTAGCAGTGGAACCCGATGAACTAACCAATGAAAAGGGGCCAGAATCGCCTCTGCACCAAGAACAAGAACCTCAGGAAAGGCGCTATCCCAAAAGGATCAGGAAGCCGCCCCAAAGACTGAATCTATAAATGGACTATTGTTGTTTAATGTACATGTTAAAGTGTTAATTGTTATTTGAATATTATGGGTACTACTAATCTAAAAGGGGAGGAATTGTAGTGTATATACCTTTAAGAGAGAACTACCTTTACAGCTCCTGTATACTGTAGTACCGGCAGTGACCACACCTGTATATAAGCCTTGCGCATGCCTCTGTACCCCAGTCTTGAAACTACCCTACTCCAGCAAATACCTGTTGATTGTTAAGTTACAGCATCCCTGTGGTTATTGAAAAACATCATACTCTCAGAATCATGGATCTAACAATAGTGGATTGACCAGGATGATGACGGGGATGGGAAACTATGGCCTGGATATTAACAGGGGCAGGTTACGTAGGCGGGTGGGGGGCGGGGGGAGTTTCGGATGCGGACCTGGGAGTCTGGGTTTCCCTGCATGCTGTGGAGTTTTAACTCCATAGTGTGGTAGGTCCGATCCATAACCCCAAAGGGGGGGGGGGGGGGTGGGTCCAATCCCCGACCCCAAGGAGGGGGTGTCTGAGCCCCGATCCTGGGGGGGTGGGTGGCGATCCCGGAGGGGGTCGGATCCCCAACCTTGGGGACCTTTTTATGGGGGCAGAGTCTGATGGGGGAGCTTGGGGGGTTGGAGGAATGCACTCCTGCTCCTCCTGGTCCACAAGCAGTGCTGTGAAGGCACTTAAGTTCTCCCCGACGCTGTCCTCACCTCACTTCAGCTGCCAGGTAAAACTTGCAAAGCAGGTTAAATCAGCAGCCTCTAGCCTCATTAATATATTTAACTTGCCAACCAGGTTGGCTGCCCACCTTTTGTTCTGCATCTGTAAAACCCAGAAGTGGTCAGTCTGGAGGCGGGTTGGAGTCGGGGTTCAGATTTTTAAAATGTTAATATCTGACCCGAACCCAAACCACCAATTTTTGTGTGCTAAAATTCAGCCCTATAGATCTGAGGAGAGATTTGAGATAATAGGGCTATTTCCACTGGCACAGAGAATACTAAGAGGAGTTTTAACAGAGGTGCTTTTAGGATTATGAAGAGTTTAGATAGAGCGACCAGAAAAAGAATATGGGGTTGAATTTCTCCCTATCATCTGCTGTAATTTAAGGGTTTCCATAGATCCTCTGTGGAAGATCGAGAGAACCCCTGTGGAAATTCTACCAATGTTTCCTTTGGTAAGGGAGTAAATGGCAAAGTGTCGCTAATTTAAAATGAGTGTTTTGTCACAGCAAGTGGTTGAGACAAAGACTATTGCAACTTTTAAGGAAATATTACATAAATATTTGAATCAGAAAAAGGAGCAGGGCTATAGGGAGAGTGTAGTGTAGTGGGATTAGTTTTGGTTGCTCTAGCAAACAGCTGGCACAGATACAATGGACCGAATGTCCTCCTCCTATGCAGAACGTTCTATGGTTCTATTGTTTATTATGCATTCCCAGTGGACAAGGCTCCTGCTGTGAACATAATTTTGGAAACTTAGCCCTTAAATTTCTTTTCCAATAACTATGTCTCTACTTCTTTTCTACCTCTTTGCTTAATTCTTTTTGTCTCGGCGTGGGGGGGCGGAGGGGGCGGTGGCGGAAGCTGGGCGGGGGTGAAGCTGGGTGTGGGGGAAGCTGGGCGGGGGTGAAGCTGGGCGGGGGTGAAGCTGGGTGTGGGGGAAGCTGGGTGTGGGTGAAGCTGGGTGTGGGGGGAAGCTGGGCGGGGGTGAAGCTGGGCGGGGGTGAAGCTGGGCGGGGGTGAAGCTGGGCCGGGGTGAAGCTGGGTGTGGGGGAAGCTGGGCGGGGCTGAAGCTGGGCAGGGGTGAAGCTGGGTGGGGGTGGGGGGCGGGGGTGAAGCTGGGCGGGGGTGAAGCTGGGCGGGGGTGAAGCTGGGCGGAGGGGAAGCTGGGCGGGGGGGAAGCTGGCCGGGGGGTGGGGGTGAAGCTGGGCGGGGGTGAAGCTGGGCGGGGGTGGGGGGGCGGGGTTGAAGCTGGGCGGGGGTGAAGCTGGGCGGGGTGAAGCTGGGCGGGGGTGAAGCTGGGCGGGGGTGGGGGGGCGAAGCTGGGCGGGGGTGGGGGGGCGGGGTTGAAGCTGGGCGGGGGTGTAGCTGGGCGGGGGTGAAGCTGGGCGGGGGTGAAGCTGGGCGGGGTGAAGCTGGGCGGGGGTGTAGCTGGGCGGGGTGAAGCTGGGCGGGGGTGAAGCTGGGCGGGGGTGTAGCTGGGCGGGGGTGTAGCTGGGCGGGGGTGTAGCTGGGCGGAGGGGCAGCTGGGCGGGGGTGTAGCTGGGCGGGGGTGTAGCTGGGCGGGGGTGTAGCTGGGCGGAGGGGAAGCTGGGCGGGGGTGCAGCTGGGCGGGGGTGAAGCTGGGCGGGGGTGTAGCTGGGCGGGGTGAAGCTGGGCGGGGGTGGGGGGCGGGGTTGAAGCTGGGCGGGGGTGAAGCTGGGCGGGGTGAAGCTGGGCGGGGTGAAGCTGGGCGGGGGTGAAGCTGGGCGGGGGTGAAGCTGGGCGGGGTGAAGCTGGGCGGGGGTGAAGCTGGGCGGGGTGAAGCTGGGCGGGGGTGAAGCTGGGCGGGGGTGAAGCTGGGCGGGGTGAAGCTGGGCGGGGGTGAAGCTGGGCGGGGTTGAAGCTGGGCGGGGGTGAAGCTGGGCGGGGGTGAAGCTGGGCGGGGTGAAGCTGGGCGGGGGTGAAGCTGGGCGGGGGTGTAGCTGGGCGGGGTGAAGCTGGGCGGGGGTGAAGCTGGGCGGGGGTGTAGCTGGGCGGGGGTGAAGCTGGGCGGGGGGGAAGCTGGGCGGGGGTGAAGCTGGGCGGGGGTGAAGCTGGGCGGGGTGGAAGCTGGGCGGGGGGGAAGCTGGGCGGGGGTGAAGCTGGGCGGGGGTGAAGCTGGGCGGGGGTGAAGCTGGGCGGAGGGGAAGCTGGGCGGGGGTGAAGCTGGGCGGGGGTGAAGCTGGGCGGAGGGGAAGCTGGGCGGGGGTGTAGCTGGGCGGGGTGATATGACCTTGTTTCGCTCTTGCATATGCTAATCAGTTGCCTAACACCTGTTTCAGGGCCTCAGAAATTTGTCCGCACTGAGGGACTGCTCGAGGCTGCCAACAGAAGAGTAAGACATGCAAGCCGTGATCCTGACCAACGGTTCCACCACAGACCCAATTCACGTACGAACCGGGGTCAAGCAAGGCTGTGTCTTTGCACCAATGCTCTTCTCGATCTTCCTTGCTGCAGTGCTCCATCTCACCCTCAGTAAGCCCCCCACTGGAGTGGAGCTATTTTACAGAACAAACGGGACACTGTTCAACCTCCGTTGCCTCCAGTCCAGATCCAAGGTCGTCCCATCCTCTGTCATCGAATTACAGTATGCAGACGACGCTTGCGTCTGCGCTCATTCGGAGGTCGAACTCCAAACCATCATCAACACCTTCACCGAAGCGTACGAGAGCATGGGCCTTACACTAAACATCCATAAGACAAAGGTCCTCTACCAACCTGCCCCCGCCACACAGTACTGCCCCCCGATTATCAAAATCCACGACAATGCATTGGACAATGTGGACCACTTTCCATACCTCGGGAGCCTACTGTCAACAAGGGCAGACGTCGATGACGAAGTCCAACACTGCCTTCAGTATGCCAGTGCAGCCTTCGGTCGCCTGAGGAAGAGAGTGTTTGAAGACCAGGACCTCAAACCCAGCAGTAAACTCATGGTCTACAGAGCAGCAGTGATACCCGTCCTGCTGTATGCCTCAGAGACATGGACCATGTACAGCAGGCACCTCAAAGCACTGGAGAAGTACCACCAACGCTGCCTCCGCAAGATCCTGCAAATTCATTGGCAGGATAGGCGCACCAACGTCAGTGTACTCGCTCAGGCCAACATCCCCAGCATTGAAGCTTTGACCACGCTCGATCAGCTCCGATGGACGGGTCACATCGTCCGCATGCCCGATACGAGACTCCCAAAACAAGCGCTCTACTCGGAGCTCCAGCACGGCAAGAGAGCCCCAGGTGGGCAGAGGAAACACTTCAAGGACACCCTCAAAGACTCCTTGGAAAAAGTGCAACATCCCCACCGACACCTGGGAATCCCTGGCCTAAGACCGCACAAAGTATAGGAGAAGCATCCGAGAAGGCGCCGAACACCTTAAGTCTCTTCGCCGGGAGCAAGCGGAAGCCAAGCGCAAGGAGCGCATGTCAACCCAAGCACCCTACCCACCCGCCCCTTCAACCACCGTCTGCCCCACCTGTGACAGAGACTGTAGGTCCCACATTGGACTCATCAGTCACCTGAGAACTAATTTTTAATGTGGAAGCAAGTCACCCTCATTTCCGAGGAACGGCCTAAGAAGAAGTTTTTCAATTTTAATTTACCTTACCTTGGAGCCAGGAGGAGTAAGAATGCTCCTCCTAGCTCCAAAGCTCTGTGGGACGCTGTCGGCCTGTGCTTGCCCCCTTCTTATTCTCCTCTGCCCCTTCCCAAGATCTACCCAAACGCCATTGCCGGCATTGCAGCTGGCCCAAACTGGTCTTCAGGAAACCTCCGAGCTGCCTCCGAACACCTGATTGGTGTCTCCAGCTCATCAGAATTATGTTGTTGAGGCCCGAGGTCCAATTTTGGATGAGCCTTGGGCCTCGGGCCTTGGGCTTTTGCTGCACACTCTGAGCGTGCCGGTCATTTAGCGCTTGAAAATGGAACTTAACGAATTTCTGCCCACCATTTCTCCCTCTCTCTCTCCCACTCTCTACCTATCTGTGGCTCTCACATTTTTGGCACTGTGAAATCTGTATCGCACTGTATGACTCATTTTCTTATTGTTTCTGTTGCTCTCTTTCTATTAGTCTCTCCTCCCTTCTTTCAATGTCTCTTTTGAATGTCTTCAATGTCTCTGTGCGGGTCTTAAACCTTTTCCTTTCCCGATGTACTCAATATCTATCTTTCAATGTTTTTAAAGCATTGTATATGCAGGAAAATGGGAGGAAACATACACCAGGTTGATAATGGGGAGGGGAAGTTGGAGAGCTCCTGGAACGTGAGCAACTGAGAAAGAAGGCGGGGCTGAATCCCAGGAGTGACTGGGAGGAGGAGCTGCGACCAGGATGGAAAAAAGAGTTGGGTTGGAGTTTGAAAGAGAATGGGAAGAGGGGCCACAGTCTTTGCGGGAACGGAGGGAGGGATGAACCTGGGAGTAATAATGGAGGATGGTCTGTGGGAGCATTACAGTCTTGGAACACTTCAAGGGTGTTTGGGCTCTGTAGTACTCATGGAGAGTGGATCAAGTGTTTGGAAGTTTTCGCTGAGTGAGGTGTGAGGTCTGGGTGCTCTTGGGGAATGGGATAATGCCTGGGAATGTTTGGAGGATTGGGCTATGAGAGTTCTCAAGATGGAGCAGGGAGAACTATAGGAAATGGAGTAAAAACAGAAAATGCTGGAAATACTCAGCAGGTCAGGCAGCATCTGTGGAGAGAGAAACAGAGTAAACATTTCAGGTCGATGACCCTTCGTCAGAACTGGAAAAAGTTGGAGATGGAACAGGTATTTAAGCAAGTGTAGGGGCAAGGAAAGGGGAGGGGAGGAAAGAACAAAAGGGAAGGTCTGTGATAGGATGGAAGGCAGGAGAGATTAAGAGACAAAATGGATGATGGTGCAAGGCAAAAGGAGCTGGTAATGGGACAAGTTAAGAAACAAAAGATGAATCTAGATGAAGTGTAAATGGCAATGACAGCTGTTGATCATTCTGCCTTTCCCTGCCCCTACACTTACTTAAAAACCTGTTCCATCTCCAACTTTTTCCAGTTCTGACGAAGGGTCATTGACCTGAAATGTTAACTCTGTTTCTCTCTCCACAGATGCTGCCTGACCTGCTGAGTATTTCCAGCATTTTCTGTTTTTATTTCAGATTTCCAGCATCCGCAGTATTTTGCTTTTGTATAGGAAATGGAGATTGGGAGCACTGAGAGCTGTGGGGTTGGAACCTGAGTATAGGCTGAAGCGTAACCAAACTTGGAAATGGATCACAGTGGTGGCCAGGAGTACATAGAGGTACTGCCAGGCAGAGTAGTAGGTGCAGGCAGGTAGTGCAGGGGTCCCCTGTGGCCATCCCCCTCTCAAACAGATATACCGCTTTGGATATTGTTGGGGGAGCTGGCTTATCAGGGGAAGGCAGTGGTAGCCAACTTCCTGGCACCATGGGTGGTTCTGCTACACAGGACAGAAGGAAAAAGAGCGGGAGAGCTATAGTGATAGGGTATTCTATTGTAAGGGGAATAGATAGGTATCTCTGCGGCCGCAAACAAGACTCCAGGATGGTATGTTGCCTCCCTGGTGCAAGGGTCAAGGATGTCCCGAAGCGGCTGCAGGGCATTCTGGTGGGGAAGGGTGAACAGCCAGCTGTCGTGGTGCATATAGGTATTAACGATATAGGTAAAAAATGGGATGAGGTCCTAAAAGCTAAATATAGGGAGTTAGGAGGTAAATTAAAAAATAGGACCTCAAAGGTAGTAATCTCAGGATTGCTACCAGTGCCACGTGCTAGTCAGAGTAGAAATAGAAGGATATTTCAGATGAATACGTGGCTAAAGGAATGGTGCAAGGGGGAGGGATTCAAATTCCTGGGACATTGGAACCGGTTCTGGGGGAGGTGGGACCAGTACAAACTGGACGGTTTGCACTTGGGCAGGACCGGGACCAATGTACTAGGGGGAGTGTTTGCTAGTGCTGTTGGGGAGGGTTTAAACTAAAATGGCAGGGGTTTGGGAACCTGTGCAGGGAGACAGAGGAAAGGGAAGCAAGGATAGAAGCAAAAGACAGGAAGAAGAAAAGCAAAAGTGGAAGGCAGAGAAATCAAGTGTGTAAATCAAACATGGTCACAGTTAATAATAATTCTGAAAGGACTAAGAGTGTTAAAAAAACAAGCCTGAAGGCTTTGTGTCTTAATGCAAGAAGCATTCGTAATAAGGTGGATGAATTAGCTGTGCAAATAGATGTAAACAGATATGATATCATTGGGATTACGGAGACATGTCTCCAGGGTGACCAAGGCTGGGAATTCAACATCCAGGGGTATTCAATATTCAGGAAGGACAGGCAAAAAGGAAAAGGAGGTGGGGTAGCATTGCTGGTAAAAGAGGAGATTAACACAATAGTAAGGGAGGATATTAGCTCTGATGATGTGGAATCTCAAAGGGTAGAGCTGAGAAATACCAAGGGGCAGAAAATGTTAGTGGGAGTTGTATACAGACCCCCAAACAGTAATGCTGAGGTTGGGGATGGCATTAAACAGGAAATTAGAAAAGCGTGCAATAACGGCATAGCAGTTATCATGGGTGACTTTAATCTACATATAGATTCGGCTAACCAAATTAGTAACAATACTGTGGAGGAAGAATTCCTAGAGTGTATACGGGATGGTTTCCTGGACCAATATGTCAAGGAACCAACTAGAGATCAGGCCATCTTAGACTGGGTCTTATGTAATGAGAAAGGATTGATTAGTAATCTTGTGCGAGGGAGAGGAGCAATCATAATATGATAGAATTCTTCATTAAGATGGAGAGTGAAGTAGTTGACTCAGAGACTAGGGTCCTGAATTTAAATAAAGGAAACTACAATGGTATGAGGCACGAGTTGGCTTGGATGGATTGGGGAACATTACTTAAAGGGTTGACGGTGGATAGGCAATGGCAAACATTTAAAGATCGCAGGGATGAACTACAGAATTTGTTCATCCCTGTCTGGCATAAAAATAAAACCAAAAAGGTGGCGCAACCATGGCTAATAAGGAAACTAGGGATAGCATAAGATCCAAGGTGAGAACATAAAAATTGGCCAGAAAAAGCAGCAAACCTGAGGATTGGGAGCAGTTTAGGATTCAGCAAAGGTGGACTAAAGGATTAATTAAGAAGGCGAAAATAGGGTATGAGAGTAAGCTTGCAGGGAACATGAAAACTGACTGTAAAAGCTTCTATAGATATGTGAAGAGAAAAAGATTGGTGAAGTCAAGCGTAGGCCCCTTGCAGTCAGAATCAGAGGAATTTATAATGGGGAATAAAGAAATGGCTGACAAATTAAATACATACTTTGGTTCTGTCTTCACAAAGGAGGACACAAATAACACCCCAGAGATGTCGGGGGACATAGGGTCTAATGAGAGGGAGGAACTGAATGAAATCAGTATTTGTAGGGAAATGGTGTTCGGGAAATTAATGGGATTGAAGGCCGATAAATCCCCAGGGCCTGATAATCTATGTCCTAGGGTACTTAAGGAAGTGGCCCTAGAAATAGTAGATGCAATGCTGGTCATCTTCCAAAATTCTATAGACTCTGGCACATTTCTCATGGATTGGAGGGTAGCTAATGTAACCCCACTATTTAAAAAAGGTGGTAGAGAGAAAACGGGAAATTATAGACCGGTAAGCCTGACATCAGTAGTGGGTCCATTATAAAAGATGTAATAGCAGAGCACTTCGAAAACAGTGACAGGATCGGACAAAGTCAACATGGATTTACGAAAGGTAAATCGTGCTTGACTAATCTACTGGAATTTTTTGAGGATGTAACTGGTAGAATAGATAAGGGAGAACCAGTGGATGTGGTGTATTTGGACTTTCGATAAGGTCCCGCATAAGAGACTAGCATGTAAAATTAAAGCACATGGGATTCGGGGTAAGGTACTGACTTTGATAGAGAACTGGTTGGCAGACAGGAAGCAAAGAGTTGGAATAAACGGGTCTTTTTCCGAGTGGCAGGCAGTGACTAGTGGGGTACCGCAGGGATCGGTATTAGGACCCCAGCTATTCACAATATATATTAATGATCTAGACGAGGGGACTAGATGTAATATCTCCAAGTTTGCAGACAACACAAAGCTGGGTGGGCATGTGTGCTGTGAGGAGGATGCCGAGAAACTCCAGTATGATTTGGACACGTTGGGTAATTGGGCAGATGCATGGCAGATGCAATATAATGTGGATAAATGCGAGGTTATCCACTTTGGTGGCAAAAACAGGAAGGCAGATTATTATCTGAATGGCAATAGATTGGGAGAAGGGGAAGTGCAATGAGACCTGGGTGTCCTTGTGCACTAGTCGCTGAAGGTAAGCATGAAGGTGCAGCAGGCAGTTAAGAAGGCAAATGGTAGGTTAGCCTTCATAGCGAGAGGATTCAAGTACAGGAGCACGGATGTCTTGCTGCATTTGTACAGGGCCTTGGTGAGACCACGCCTTGAGTATTGTGTGCAGTTTTGGTCGCCTTATCTGAGGAAGGATGTTCTTGCCATGGAGGGAGTGCAGCGAAAATTCACCAGGCTGGTACCTGGGATGGCAGGAATGATGTATGAGGAGAAATTGGGTCAATTGGGCTTATATTCACTGGAGTTTAGAAGAATGAGAGGGGATCTCATTGAAACTTATAAAATTCTAAAAGGACTAGACAGACTAGATGCAGGAAGGATGTTCCCGATGGTGGGGGAGTCCAGAACCAGGGGTCACAGTCTAAAGATAAGGGGTAATCCATTTAGGACAGAGATGAGGAGGAATTTCTTCACCCAGAGAGTGGTGAATCTGTGGAATTCTCTACCACAAAAGGCAGTTGAGGCCAATTCATTAAATATATTCAAGAAGGAGTTAGATATATTTCTTAAGGCTAAAGGGATCAAGGGATATGGGGAGAAAGCAGGAACAGGGTACTGAATTTGGATGATCAGCCATGATCTCATTGAATGGCGGAGCAGGCTTGAGGGGCCAAATGGCCTACACCTGCTCCTATCTTCTATGTTTCTATGGTACCATACGGGAGTATGACAGAATCAGCTTGGTGGTAAGAATCAGAAGTATTGGGCAGCGGCCAAGAAGTACTCTGGCTGAACAGGTGGCCAGCCAGGCTGGCTGAGAAGATCTCAAGCAGCCAAGCAAGCAGATATCCTGCGAACCTCTTGTGGCAGATGGGCAGGTGACCTTCACAGCTCAGGCTTCCCTGACCTACTCAGAATCTTTCACAGTCCTGTTGTTCTGACCCATTGAGAGCCCCTCCCCATCTCCCTGAACTCTACTGACCCACCAGGAGCCCTACACAGACTCTCACACAAAAGTTTTTCCTGCCCCCCACCTAAAGTTGCCCTCAATTCTGCTTCAACCTGCCAGAGTTGTTGCTAACCCTCAAAGCCCCTCCCAAATTTATTCCCATCTGAATCTTTCTCCACCCTCTGATTTTGTCATTAGCTATTGTTGTATTTTGATCTCCTCCTCTACTTGCTGGCTCTATGGATCAGAAAAGACTCTGGATAGGTAGAGATGGGAAAGACTTCTGAATGCAGCAAGAGGGATAGGCCAAATCAAGGCACTAAAGGATGATGGGAACTTCATTGGAGACAGTGGGTGGAGCCAGAATGTTGAGTGGCAGGCACCTCATGATTGGCATGACCTGCACCATCCAATCAAGAAGAACCAAAGCATTTGTGGAAAAACGTGGGAAAAATTTCTGAAATGCCAGCCATGCACTGAGCCCCCATCTTTCAGCATGAGAGTGGGCCACTCCAAGAAACATTTTCCATGGATTTACAACATTATATAGGCAACTTTCTGGTTAAGAATTCACTTTTTTATGGCTTTCTTGTTTTCTAATTTTTCAGGGAAGTAAAAATTTCAAGTTGGAGCCTCAAACCAATTTCAGTAATTATTTTAGCGATTTAATTGGTTGTTTCCAGCTATTTGCCATTTTGAGGTTGGTAGATTTTTTTTAAATTGTATGATTTGATTGCATTTCTGCTCATTCCTCATTGCTAGTTCCTGACTTAATCAGACTCCTTTAAATCATTCATATTTAGCCAATTGGATATTTGGTAATTTAACATCACTCCCATTTCAACCAATCACTAATTTTTGCCCTATGGACATGTGAAACCTTGAAATATGATACCCTCAAGTGTTGCACCTTTGATTACGCCTTTGCTGGATGTACACTAGATGCAACACTGTGAATTATATACTTAGATAAGGTGAACTGGGACTTTTATTTCAAATGAAGCCAAGAACCTATGACCTGAGAACACAAATTTAAGTTAGTGAAAGTAAATTTAACACAGATATTAGGAGGTACTTCCTTACTCAGTGAGGGATAAATATTGAGAATAACCTGCCAGGTGGGGTGCTGGAAGCCTAAACATTAGTGTCATTCGAAATACGAAATATTATAATGGGAGAGTTTTCATGGAATGAATGGCCTTTTGTCATCCTTGACATTTCTTATGTTCTTAATTGTGTGTGGGGTTGCAATTGCACTGCATATTCAGCTTAAATGAATGTAAGGGTGATCACAAATGGAGTTCAATGAGTGGAAGTGTGAGGTCATCTACTTTGGATCCAGAAAAGACAACTCAGAATATTTTCTAAATAGTGAAAAACTAGGAACTGTGGAGGAGCAAAACGATTTGGGTGTCCATATACACAAATCAATAAAAAACTAGGGGGCAGATACAAAAAGTAATTTAAAAAAGGGCTTAATGAAATGTTGGCTTTATGTCAAGAGGGCTGGGATACAAAGTGGAGCAGGTGATGCTTCAGTTGTACAGAGCCTTGGTCAGACCCCATATGGAGCACTGCATTCAGATCTGGGCACCGCATCTCAGGAAGCCTTGGAGGGGCAGCACAGATTCACCAGAATGATACTGGGGCTAAAAGGGTTAAATTATGAGAACAGGTTGCATAAACTTGGCTTATATTCTCTTGAGTATAGAATATTTTGGGGTGAACTAATCAAGGTGTTTAAAATAATAAAAGGATTCGAGAGGGTAGATACAGAGAAACTATTTTCTCTGGTGGTGGAATGCAGAACAAGGGGGCATAATCTTAAAATTAGAGATAGGCCATTTAGGAATGAAATCAGGAAGCAGTTTTTCACACAAAGAGTAGTAGAAATCTGGAACTCTCTCCCCAAAAAGGCTGTAGATACTGCATCAAATTAAATTTTCAAGACTGAGAGCGACATATTTTTATTAGGTATGGATATCAAGGGATATGGATCAAAGGCGGGCAAATTGAGTTGAGGTACAGATCAGCCATGATCTAATTGAATGGTGGGATAGGCTCAAGGGTCTGAATTGCCTACTCCTGTTCTTATGTTCTTTCTTGGGCAACGTGAAACTGCTTCACATCAATGTAAGAATGCAGCACAATTCCCTCATGGAAAGTAGCAATCTGTAAGAGTGAATTAAAATAGTGAGATATGGAAAAGGAAATTTATAGCACAGAATGAAAATCAATTCTCTGCGACTGATATATTTGAAACAACTTTTAAAAAGGAATGAATATATAAGGGAATTATTACTGAAAGAAAACAGAGTTAGAAACTGTCCGGACATTTGTTTTCTGTTGTACAATAAAGCATGTTTATTTATTTACATTGTGGGAGACAGTAATGCTTGTTGCTTTACTTAGTCTGTTAACTGGCTTTGAATGTCAGCCTCCATTAAATTCAATTTGACTGCTGTAGTAAATCTTTTACTTGTCTTCCTTGTGAGAAAACTGTTTATGATATGTTCCAAAACTGAACAACTGTACAAGGAACTTCTTTTTAAATGGGCCGGTCAGATCTATACATCTAACTCATCCTTATTTGGTACTGTTCTGCACATTGTCACAAGACTCTGAAGTATATTCTTTACTTAATGCTAAGTAAGTCGACACATGGGACTGTGTACTTCTCCTATCTTGAGAGAAGTGGAGGATTCCAGGCTCTTGTGCCATTTATGTGTCCAACTACTAACCTTTTAACTAATGTCCTTACTTTTGTTTCTTTTCCTTCTAAAATGAGTGCGCCGGGAGCCAAGCAGCTGTTGCCTTTTGTGTGTTTTTCTGAATACTGCTGCCATTCTTATAGCTAAAAAGTGCTTTATTGAGTTTGCATTCTTTGTCAAGACTTTAGCTTGCTTTTTAAAATGAACATCTTGAAAACTGTCAAATTACAAATTAATTTTCTTCTGTTAGCCTGTTTTATTATCTTAGCTGACTATGGTAGAAACTTAACACATTTGCCATCGTGTATGTGTTATTTCAAAAACTTTTCAATATTGAATTTGGTTCAAATTCAAAATGATTTAAAAGCATCCAAGATAAAGCTCCTTTTGGTTATCTAATGGTGGTATAAACAAGGACCTTATTAATAACCCTATCTACCCACTGACCATCAATCACTCTGCCCCACTCAAATAACATAACAGACAGAGGATATGCCACAGGCAGCATTGAGCTATGACAAATATTTACACAAATGAGGCTGATTGGATAACTCCCCGATGACTAAGCCAGCGACAACATGAATAATCTCAGATGTGAAATATTTATTGTGACTCACTTCTCCATGACGTATTCTATTTATACCATGAATGTGAATTACATACATTTTTATGACATTGCATGGTGTGGAAATATGAAAAGTAATTCCAAAGTCCTCAGGCCACACCGTGGTATAATTATAATAATGATTTGTCAATGTGTGTTGAAAAAACACCTTTATTGGAAATTTCCACAAAATATCCAAAACATAATTTCTATTTTTTCCAGATCATTCTGAAGAAGCAAAACCTATGAAATGGAGCCGCTACTACACTGATATGTAACAACAGAAAGTCAGCTTAAATATACACCAGTAAAGACGATTTAATCCACTGACTGTCTTGTTTTGCACACTTTGTACAAATATAATAACTTGCAGGACAACGGAGTATTACAGTTTAACTCTTTATTGAAGCATTAGGTCTGTGATCTGACTCATACAGCACAGTGGGAACAAGATGGAGTTAGGACCCCTAGCCTGGGTCTTCCAAAACAATAGTTGTCCTTACAGATGCCTGCAGGCCAATGACAACTCAGCATGTGATCACATGTGAATATGATAGGTATTCCTTACAGATGCCTGTGGGCCAATAATAATTCAATATGCAAATGTTACATCCCCTTTCTTTTAAAAGAAAAATGTTATGCATTACTTTTAAACCTTTCTTCTGCATAATGTTCTCGGTAGCATAAACATATAAGTAAAACTCAGCGTTTAACTAGCACTAAAAACATCTCAACGTTTCAATAACGATGTACAGTTTTTTTTTTAGGGCAGCGATCCGCCTACACCCTTTGACAGTTCACAAGTCAAGGATAACTCTAGGCTTGACCTCTCGTCCCGAACTTGTGTGGTTGGAACTGAGTATGCTCCTGAATCGGTCAACAAATCAGGTTCAGGTTTAGGTTCAGGTAAGTATGATGTGTTTTGTGTATTGCTCTGTTCATCACACTCTGTTGAACTGATCCTCTCATCGGAATGACGGTGTTGTTCCTTGGTGTTCAGGAGGTGCCCGCGGTTGCGGCGGTACACCTGTCCTTCTGGGGTGCGGATGTGATACGATTGCTCAGTGTCAGCTGGCTGGATGATGACTGCTGGCTTCCAGTAGTCATGCTCCTGGATTCTGACAGATTCTCCATTGTGCAGCGGTGGCAGTAGTCTAGCTGACCTGTCATAGTATCTCTTTTGGTGTTGCTGTCTCTGTACACGTTTTGCATGCACTTGCTTGCAGCTGACGACCTCTGGCTGCAGCTGCTGGTTGGTGCTTGGAAGGATTGAGCGAAGTCTGCGGCTCATCAACAGCTGTGCTGGTGACTTGAAGTTGTCAACCGGAGTGTTGCGGTACTCAAGGAGACTGATGTAGGGGTCGCTTTTGTCCGCTTTGGCTTTGTCCATGAGTGTTTTTGCAATCTGGACAGTTTTTTCAGCAAGGCCATTACTTTGAGGGTAATGTGGGCTTGATGTGACATGTGTGCAATCCCATGCCTTGGCAAATGACTCGAACTCTTTTGATTTGTATTGGGGGCCATTGTCTGAGACTAAAGTCTCTACAATGCCATGCCTGGCAAAGGCTGCCTTTAGCTTGTGGATCACAGCTGCAGATGTGGTGCTGTGAAGCTTGTCCAGTTCAAAAAATCTGCTGTAGTAATCAGCAGTCACTATGTAGTCCTCGTTGTTCCATGTGAACAGATCCGTTGCCGCGACCTGCCAGGGCCTGTCTGGGATACGGTGAGGTATCATGGGCTCTTTGACATTTGACGGGCGGCATTCTAGACAAATGGAACATTTTCCGACAATGTCCTCAATGTGTTTGCACATTCTGGGCCAAAACATAATGTCACGTGCTCTTTGTTTGCATTTTTCCATGCCCATATGTCCAGCATGAATTTTTGTCAACATCCCTTCTCTGAGACTGGTAGGAATGATGATTTTCTCCCCTTTGAAGACGATTCTGTTGATTTGTGACAGTTCGTCTCTGTGGTTCCAGAATTCAGATATGCTCTGAGGGCATTGCCTCCTTTCCTCAGGCCATCCTTCATGCATGACTTTGCTCAGCAGTGTGAGTTGTGCATCTTCCTCTGTTTCTGCTCGGATCTCCTTCAGCTTTGAGTCACTCACAGGTAAGCTGTTGTACACCATGTGCACCTGCACATCCATGCCTTCACTGAGGCTGCTGTCCTGGTAGCTAAGAGACTTTCTGGAGAGCGTGTCTGCGACAGGAATGTCTTTGCCTGGACGGTGAATGATTGTGAAGTTGTACTTCTATAGCTGAAGGATCATTCTCTGTAGCCTTGGTGGGGCTGCGGCTAGTGGTTTCCTCATGATTGACTCGAGGGGCTTGTGGTCGGATTCCACAGTGACTTGTCGGCCATAGACGTACTGGTGGAAACGCTTACATCCAAACAGAATTGCATATAGCTCCTTCTCGATTTGAGCATAGTTGATTTCACTGTCTGTGAGAGATCTGGAAGTGTAGCTGATGAGCTTTCCTTCTTGCAGTAATACTGCACCTAGTCCGTACTTTGACGCGTCCACTTGTAGTCTGAGCTCTTTGTTGGGGTCGAAGTAGGCAAGAACTGGTCCTGGTTCTCTGGTGATTAGGTCTTTCATTTTCTGAAATGCTGTGTCATGTTGTTTGTCCCACAGGAACTCATTGGATTGTTTGAGCAACTGACGCATGGATGCATTGATTTCGGAGAGGCTCAGGGCAAACTTGGCTAAGTAATTAGCCATGCCTAGTACTGTCTCTAGCACTGCACGGTTCTTCGGCAGCTCCATCTTCTTGATGGCGGAGATTTTCTCTGGATCCGGCTTAATGCCATCAGTTGAGAGGCGATGCCCGAAATAACTGATCTCGGTGGATCCGATTATGCTTTTCTCGGGGTTGAGCCGGATGCCTTTCTCTCGTGATCTTTGTAGCATCGCACTGTTCCTGTCATGTTCCTCTCTATTCCTGCCATAGATGAGGCTGTCATCTACGATTGTGACTACTCCGTCGAGGCCTTCATAGGTTTTGTCAATCTTCCATTGGAATTCATCCTGAGCTGAGATAAGACCAAATGGTAAACGTAGAAATCGGTAGCGTCCAAATGGTATGTTGAACGTTGTTAGCTTAGATGACTCTTCCGTGAGCTTGATAGTCCAGTATCCTGATCGTGCGTCCATTACACTGAAGTAACGTGCTCCCATTAGCTTGGGTGTGATGTCATCTAGCGTTGGTAGAGGGTAGTGAGGATGTTTGATAGCCTTGTTCAAATCTCTGGGGTCGAGACAGACTCTGAGCTTGCCTGTACGTGGTTTCTCAACCACTACTAACGCGTTGACCCACTCTGTCGGTTCTGTTTCCCGGACGATGATTTCTGTATTCTCCATACTCTGCAGGTCCTCCTTCAGGCAACTACGTAGAGCAAGGGGTATTCTTCTCGGTGGGCAAACCACAGGGGTTGCTGCTGGGTCAAGGTGAATAGTGCATTCACCTGGGAATAGTCCGATTCCTTTGAAAATGTCAGCAAACTCCTCCATGACTGTCTGCTTCTCAACTGGTGCTGTCAATGATAGCACTAGCCTGACGAGGTCCTGTCTAAACATGCCTTTAGACCTAGCACTGGAAATGCTTGAGTGTCAACAATGTAAAAGTCCAACATCATGTCGCTTTCTTTGTACTTGCATTTCATCACGCATGTGCCTTTTATAATGAGCTGCTCACGCCCATAACTGGTCAGTCTGCGTGAAGTGGGCTGTAGCTCACAATCATCCTTCAAGCTGTGATACTCAGAGGAATTACATTAACCTGAGCTCCAGTGTCTAGTTTAAACTTAAGCTCTTTGCCCTGTTTTCCTATCTCAATATCGGCATAGGCTTGCTCAGTCTCTGAAATCTGTTTTTTCTGTGACACAGAATCAAAAAACAGTTCCTCTGCACTCTCCATCTGGCATTTGGCTGTCACCCACTGTGTGTACTGCTTTCCCAAAACAGTCCTGCAAACTTTAGCAAAGTGGTTCCGTTTACCACATTTAGCACATTGCCTTCCTTTGGCAGGGCAATGCTCCTTTTCCACATGCACCTTGTTTCCACAATATCCACAGTTTTTGAAGCGTTTTATGTCTGTGTCGCTCATTTTTAGAACTCTCTCTGTTCTTTCTGTTCTGAAACACGCTCTCTGGGCGGTGTTCTTTGGTGGGTGTCTATTAACTGCGTGCACTGTCTGTTCACGTGAGCTGCTCGTGGTGCCAGTTATGGTTTTCAACTGTGCTTGGGCTATCTCGTGCGATCTAGCTATGTCCATAGCTTTGTCCAGCATTAGCCCGGACCCAACATTCAAAAGTTTCTCTCTCACTTTAGCTGAATGTATTCCAAACACGATGCGGTCTCTGACCATCTCATCTTTATCTGCATATTCACAGTCTTTTACCAGCAGTTTTAACTCAGTCACGAACTGTTCAAATGACTCACTAGCTCCTTGTACTTTCTCCTGAAACTTGTACCTAGCGAATATCGTATTTGTCTTAGGCATCACATATGATTCAAAATGGTCAAAATAACTTTTCAGTACCTTTGCTTCATCCGCGGTGAGAGACCATGTGTTAAAAATGTCTCTCCCTTTGTCTCCGATCCACAGGAGTAGGTAGCTGCATCTTTCTTCCTCCCCTTTGCTTTTCAGCGGACCCGAGAATATCAACTCCACGTGTTGCTTGAACTGGCGCCATTCTCTATGTAAGTTCAAAGATTCCCAATTCATTCGAGGTAAGGGAGCTCCAACGATGTCCATTTCAAATCCCTGTTCTGACACCATGTCTTGTTTTGCACACTTTGTACAAAAATAATAACTTGCAGGACAACGGAGTATTACAGTTTAACTCTTTATTGAAGCATTAGGTCTGTGATCTGACTCATACAGCACAGTGGGAACAAGATGGAATTAGGACCCTTAGCCTGGGTCTTCCAAAACAATAGTAGTCCTTACAGATGCCTGCAGGCCAATGACAACTCAGCATGTGATCACATGTGAATATGATAGGTATTCCTTACAGATGCCTGCGGGCCAATGATAATTCAATATGCCAATGTTACACTGACAATCAACAGCACAACACTTGCATGTGGAGAAGAACAACAATCACCAGCCAGCACCATGGATACCACATTCTGATACATAATGGAACATGCGCAGGGATTTATCTTTGCTCTCAAGCTGTCAGATTTAGAAATACTTTAGGAAATTGTTCAGGGTTCTTTGCATCATAACTTGCATGTTTTTTTGTGAAAAATGTCAATAGTTTAAGTGTAATATTCGCCTCTATCTGAAATTCTAGAGTAAATTAACTTTTCTTACCAGCCTGACAGACAACTGCCCCAACTTCTCAGTAATGTAGGTTAAAAGAAAATCACACATCTATCTAATGATAAGCACTAAAATTGACCACAGCAGTAAATTAGGTTGGAAGGATTCACTGTTCAGTATGTACAGCTTTTCAAATACAAGTTTGTTTGGTCAAATCATTACTAAAGTAAGGGTAGCTCTCAGTGCCAACACAATTAAGATGAGAAAAATGTTGAAGTGTTGTTTAGAATAAATGTTTCAATTTACAAATTGAAATATTTTTGGGACCCACGATTGTCAATAGTATAATTCTACACAATCAAAAAAACAATACACATAAAGGCAAAACAGACGAAGTTGTGCTTCATGTAGCATCCAATAACAACAATTTGCATTTATAGAGCTCCTTTAATGTAGTAAAACGTTGCAAAGTAAAACAAAGGAAGGAGCAGGATGGATGTTTTTGCAGAGTGAGTTTGAAGAGTTAGGTAGTAGATTAAAGAATCAAGATCTCAATGATAGTAACCTCAGGATTATTTCTGGTGTCAAATACAAGCTCAGTTAGGAGAATTATATCAGATACATCAACATTTAGCCTGTAAAAATGAGAGCATCAGACTCTTAGGACATTGCAATGAGTTCTGGACCAAGGCAAAGCTGCTTAGAAAGAATGAGCTTCACTTGAATTGGGCTGCTACCACGATCATTGCAGTGAAGACGGATTTATATCGGGCAATGGGGAAAGATTTACGAACGTAGAAATATGTGAGAATGATGAACAGAAGCAGGAACAGACTAACTGGTCCAATAAGTCTGTTCCACACAGTCATAGTGCAACTGAGCATTATGATCATCAATGCCTCCACCCACCAGCAGCCAGGTAATCTCCTGAAACAGGCAACATTTTTTTTTAAATGTAGGGATAAAAAATCTGTGAAATTCCTCTCCGAACTGGAAGGTGACCAGAACGAGTTCCAGAAGATCACAGTGACCATGAGACACATCACCCAATAACCCAACAACAGTTCTGATATCAGCCACAGCCATTTAAACTGAATCAGTAAGGGAGGAGGAGCAAACAAATCAAAAATAAAAGAAAATGAATGCTGCAACTAGAAAACGTGCAGAGTCCAGATGTTATGGAGCAGCGGAGTGGATGATAGATGACAGTTTGAGTAAAAATAGTGATGTAACAAGTAATAGGGCCAAGTATATAACAATGTAACCACACAAAGAAGTAATGACAGAACAAAAATAGGCCAGGATAAGGAATGGGGCTAATAGTTGGTTCAAATTGTGTGCACAGAGATGCCAGGAGCCTCAAGAATAAAATTGGAGATCTAAAGGTTTACACTAACAAGGGAACCTGTAAAGTTACAGGTATGATGAAGACTTGGTTAAACAAGAATGTAGATTAAGAGGGTTAATGTTCCAGGATATAAATTGCTCCACAGGGAGGGGTCTGTTTTTTTATGTGAATAAATAATTGTGGATTACTGAGATAAAGAAATCTGGATCAGGTGCAGACAGTGTGAAAACATTGCAGATTGAGGTAAATATTAAGGGGAAAAATACTCTTGGGATCTGTTATAGGTTATTAGACCAAGAAGAGAGACAAGAACTGAAATTTTACTCAAATAAGGACAGCATGAGTGATCAAACACTATTATTATGGCCACCTTCAATTAACCAGGTATAAATTGGCAAGTCTGCAATGGGAATAAGAGGAATGAAAGGATATTGCTGGATATAATACTGAATTTCTATACATCTCAAATGTTTAAGCAGGACCTCGTGCTAATTTTTGGTTTGGGGTCCCTACATCAATAATGTCAATATTGTTGAACTTATCACTAGATCCGCTTGGGGCACCTGACTAGCTCGTGCCCCTGACTAGTTCATGCCCCTGACTGGCTCATGCCCCTGGCTAGCTCGGAGCCCCTGACTAGCTCATGCCCCTGATTAGCTCGGAGCCTCTGACTAGCTCATGCCCCTGACTAGCTCATGCCCCTGACTAGCTCATGCCCCTGACTAGCTCGGAGCCCCTGACTAGCTTGTAAGTATAAATGAATTCACTCTCTTCTGTATAAGGTAAAAACACACAGTTTATTATACGAAGCACTTTGGGAGAAGAGTTTAAAGACTCCGCAGTCTAGTAACCCTCTTCTCGCCATCACAGTGGTAGCGAAACTCCTTTTATACATTTTATGAGCCGGATAAGCAAACTATTACACACAAATATCTTCACCCAATCACGTTCCCTTAGCAACAATTCCCTTGTCCAATTATACACTTTCAATACCAACTTAATTATAGTTTGTGCCTTAAGCTGAGTTTGTTTTGTCTTAAGCTGAGTTTGTTTTGTTACTTCCTTGGTGGACTTCATGTTGTTCTGCATGTACACAGTTTGATTGCTGACATTACTTGCCGCACTCAGATCGGCGGAGCCATTTTGTCTTGGTTCATGTCCCTTATTTATAATTTCACTTCTTACAGTCCCTCCTGTTGGTCCCTGGCCAAACCCAATTGGCCCTGGGAACCATTCTGATATGATTAGTCCTTGTATCCCATTGCTTGTATCGATCATTCTTTTCTGGTTGTATTTGGAATCTTTTAGATGAACAAGTCAGTTTGTCCTTGATAAACTTTTACAACCGGGGCTGCAGGAGCAACATGTTTGGCCATCTGGGCACAGCAACATTTCAACAATAAAAACATACAATATAAAACGATTACTATTACAAATAACAATATCAGTCCCTGTACCAGTGAGGTCCCAAGCGATCCCAACCAACCAGTTGCCCAATTCCACAGGGTCGAGGTAAGTGGTTGTTTGAGTTTCTTCACTTCCTTTCTTATGTGCTCGGCCAAGTTCTTAATTTTCTCCGATTTGTCTGGGATATATGTGCAACATTCAGTCCCTATCAGCGCACACGTGCCCCCTTCTTTGGCTAATAAATAATCTAAGGCCATTCTGTTCTGTAAGGCCACTGTACAGAGTGCCACCATTTCTGCACTAATGTCACTGATAGCCTCAGCCGTATCATTGGCTGTGGATTCTAATACCTTCTCCAGCCTTCTCATCTCGTCCATGGCCAGTCCTACCCCCAACGGGGTTAGCAGGACACCAAAGAATCGTTGAGACGTAGTCAGGTCTCTTTTCTGTACATGATTTCCCTGTACTTGTGAGAGGTGGTCCACAAACCTAGTATAGGGGACTACGTAGCCTAGGTAGCAAGACCCGATCCAGGTCGGTGACAACCATGGGTATGCTTTGTAACCACAGATAAAGTAAGTACCATTATAGGAGGTGAGATTTTGAACTACTGACTCACGGACTCTCCATCTCCATCTGATCCCTTCCATATCCTTTCCACTAGTTTTGTTTAGAAAATTTGTTAGTTCAAAGAAACCCTGCCCCCAGTTCTGTGTCCTATTAACCTTCGTAACACTAAAAGACAGGGTACAATTACTATGTCCCACTGCTTGTCCTCCTGTTTCATTTCTACTTAAACATATCGCCCCCTGTGGTCTTCCAGCTCCTGAGGTGTTAGTGAGAACCAAGAACGGGGTTGGTCTGGTGCGATTGTAATTAGGCTGGTACCATCCCTGGAAAGTGGTCAGATTATAGCCTGCTGACCTCCATGTTTCCTATCCCCCTCTTGGCCATCTGAATCATTAAAATCACGACTGTCGTTTCGGCGCATGACCCATTCAGCCGTCTCTGATGCATTAAAGGGGATGGGTCTCAAGGGGATGCCTCCCCTCGAGTGGATGGGCACATGTGCACATACCCAACATCCCTTTGTTTTTCCTGCTTGCGCTGCAGATTGGTACGACATATACAAAAAGGTATTTACATTTAGTTCTCTGGGGTTTCTCTTATTGCTCTCCGGCTCTGGAGCCTGTCTCAGTATTAACAGACAGACCCCCAATAAACACGTACCTAACACCAAAATTAATTTTACCATTTTTACATCAATTTATATCCACACTTATAGAAACTAACAATGTTCAAAAAGGCGTCCTTGTGACAATTCTATCCAGCCGTCTCAATTTCTTCTCCAGCCGTCTTCCTGGTGAAGGTTTATTCTGAAAGGCTGGACAGACATAATTATCTGGACGGTGATCAAATCGTCATGCTATGCTTACACTATGTTTTTGTCCTGGTATATCTCTCCCCCCTGTTGGCCATGATAATGAGCCAGTATTTTTTGAATCAAGGACAACGTGGCCCGTACGTTTAATCGGGGTTGTACACTTTCAACTGTGTCCAATGTTTCCATCTACCCACCCCCTTGATGTCAACGCAGGCACAGGTATCCCCGCTGATGATGACCTGATAAGGTCCTGACCATTTTGGGGCAAAACTGGATTTACCAGGTAAAACTTTTACCATGACTTGACTTCCCGCGGGAGGGACAGCCGGAAACTCGAGCAGACTTGTTTTGTCATCTGCCGCAGCCTGCTTATCTCTAATTTGTTGTTGCATTTCTTTTAATTGGTTGCTTAGTTCAAGGACATAGCGGCGCAGCCTATCCTTTAAAGGCCCTACATCTGTTCCTCCGGTAATTATACCTTCTGGGAGTAACATTGCCCTCCCAGTCATTAGCTCGTATGGTGTTAAACCGGTGGTATGATTTGGGGTAACCCGCAGTTTCATTAGGATGATGGGCAGTACATCTACCCATGTTTTTCCCATGTCACGGATTGCCTTTGCGAGTGCCATCTTAGTGCCATCAACTAAACCCTTCCGGTTGTCTGCATAGAACCTGGTAAGGGATCCTGCTGGTCCCCATTCTATTTCTTTCCCCGACGCCATTATGTAGTCCAACTTACAGTCTTACCAATGCTGAGTTCCTCTACACGGGTTCTTGATGCCTATTAGGGATTTCAAGGGTTTGTTAGTCACAATCCTTCTGACGTCACGATCCTTTAGAGACCAAGCTCAATCTCTACATCTACTTGATCCTGGCCATTACGTGGGGCCCAATCGCCCTCTTAATTCCGGCTCAGGCTAGATGAACGAGATGTTGGCTCTACCATGTCCTCTGTCGATCAGTCAGAAACTTATCTATTCCTCCTCGACATTTATCGCTACCACATTAGGTCTTATCAACTCATACTTCAGACTTTACACCAAACTGTGTCTCCTTACCTATCATAGATCCTTCGATTCTTGATGCTCCAGTACCGTTGGTTCCACCCCTCTTCCGGGTGACTCAATTTATGTGTGGTCAAAAATTTGACTTACACCCGTGTTCACCGGTGCGGAGCGGATCTCGGACCCAGAGCATCCTGCCGACTACGCCAATTGTAAGTGTAAATTAATTCACTCTCTTCTGTATAAGGTAAAAACACACAGGCCTAGAAATTCACTATAGCTCCGTTTGGGGCACCAGCCTCGCCAGGGTGCTAAAAGTAGTGCCCCAGAAGCATTCGCGGCTGCCCGCCAGAAATTCAGTTGGAGCACCCTAGAGGGAAGCGCGGCGCTACTGGAGGCGCCCTGCATCCCTCTTGGGGTGCAGCGACTGAATATCGTAGCGCAATGTGCCGCAGTGCCACACGCTGCGGCATGTCGCGCTGCGGTACTGCAGGCCTTCCTCCCCTACTTAAAGGGAGGGGCCTTTTCTGCGTGATCTGGGGCCCAGCTGGGCCCCCGAGGATCGCGAGTGCCGGCAAAAGAGCCCGGCACCGAGGAGATGTGCCAGGATCTTGGAACGCAGCCGGCACTCCGCGGGGGGCGGGTTTAGGAGGCCGGGGACGGCAGCGCAGAGAGGTGCTGGCAGGCGGCCAGCAACAAAAATGGCCGCCCCGCACCTCCTTTAATTTGCGCCTGTACCACTGCAGGTAGGCCCCCCTGAACCGGTCGCACATAGCGTCCGGCGGTAAATCCGGGGGCGCTTCCTAATATTGCGGCCGGGGCGTCAGCGGGGCGCTGCGCACACTGATGACGTTATCGGTAGCGGCGCAGCGCTAACGGCTAGCGCCACCACTAGCGTCCTGCTGAATTTAGCGGGAGGCGTGGCCAGTGGCTTCCGACCCACTTAGCGCCCTCTTAAGGCGCTAATGGGTGGTGCAGCCCACTGAATTTCTAGGCCACAGTTTATTATACGAAGCGCTTCGGGAGAAGAGTTTAAAGACTCCGCAGTCTAGTAACCCTCTTCTCGCCTTCACAGTGGTAGCGAAACTCCTTTTATACATTTTATGAGCCGGATAAGCAAAATATTACACACAAATGTCTTCACCCAATCACGTTCCCTTAGCAACAATTCCCTTGTCCAATTATACACTTTCAATACCAACTTAATTATAGTTTGTGCCTTAAGCTGAGTTTGTTTTGTCTTAAGCTGAGTTTGTTTTGTTACTTCCTTGGTGGACTTCATGTTGTTCTGCACGTACACAGTTTGATTGCTGACATTACTTGCCGCACTCAGATCGGCGGAGCCATTTTGTCTTGGTTCATGTCCCTTATTTATAATTTCACTTCTTACAAGCTCATGCCCCTGACTAGCTTGGAACCCTTGACTAGCTCGGAGCCCCTGACTAGTTCGGAGCCCCTGACTAGCTCGTGCCCCTGACTAGCTCGTGCCCCTGACTAGCTTGTGCCCCTGACTAGCTTGTGCCCCTGACTAGCTTGTGCCCCTGACTAGCTTGTGCCCCTGACTAGCTCATGCCCTGACTAGCTCATGCCCTGACTAGCTCATGCCCCTGACTAGCTCATGCCCCTGACTAGCTCATGCCCCTGACTAGCTCATGCCCCTGACTGGCTCATGCCCCTGACTGGCTCATGCCCCTGACTGGCTCATGCCCCTGACTGGCTCGTGCCCCTGACTGGCTCGTGCCCCTGACTGGCTCGTGCCCCTGACTGGCTCGTGCCCCTGACTGGCTCGTGCCCCTGACTGGCTCGTGCCCCTGACTAGCTCGTGCCCCTGACTAGTTGATGCCCCTGACTAGTTGATGCCCCTGACTAGCTGATGCCCCTGACTAGCTCATGCCCCTGACCTGCTCATGTCCATGACTAGCTCATACCCCTGACTAGCTGATGCCCCTGACTAGCTCGGAGCCCCTTACTAACTCGTGCCCCTGACTAGCTCGTGCCCCTGACTAGCTCGTGCCCCTGACTAGCTGATGCCCCTGACTAGCTCATGCCCCTGACCTGCTCATGTCCATGACTAGCTCATGCCCCTGACTAGCTGATGCCCCTGACTAGCTCGGAGCCCCTTACTAACTCATGCCCCTGACTAGCTCGTGCCCCTGACTAGCTCGTGCCCCTGACTAGCTGATGCCCCTGACTAGCTCATGCCCCTGACCTGCTCATGTCCATGACTAGCTCATGCCCCTGACTAGCTGATGCCCCTGACTAGCTCGGAGCCCCTTACTAACTCATGCCCCTGACTAGCTCATGCACCTGACTAGCTCGTGCCTCTGACTAGCTCATGCCCCTGACTAGCTGGTGCCCCTGACTAGCTCGTGCCCATGACTAGCTCGTGCCCCTGACTAGCTCGTACCCCTGACTAGTTCGTGACCTTGACTAGCTGATGCCCCTGACTAGCTGATGCCCCTGACTAGCTCGGAGCCCCTGACTAGTTCGTGCCCCTGACTAGCTGATGCCCCTGACTAGCTCGTGCCCCTGACTAGCTCGGGGCCCGATGCAGTTGCATGATCCTGGCGCCGCCCCTCTGCTTAAGGAACCCATACAGGGAGAGGCAGCACCAGATCTGATTGTATATAGCGACCAAGGGTTTTTAGATGAGGTTACAATTAGACAGCAGCTTAAAAAGAACAATCATATTCAGTTGATTTTAAGGTTATGGTTATGGTGGACAAAGGGAAGAGGACAACAGAAATTCAGAACATTACTTTAAAATGCGGGAGTAGAAATAGGGGACACATGTTCAAACTAGAGATGGGTACTTCTAGGACTGATATCACGAAATTCTTCTACACGCAGAATAATATGGATTAAATTTCCTGATAGACTACAATGGGGGGATGTTTGGATTTCTCCAGATGGTTGCATTAAAATAGACAAAATGGCCTTCCTTATCCATAGTTATCTTGTGATCATCTGATATGGCAAATAATTAGGTAAAATATGATCTGCTGTACGATTGAAATTGAAGGTTTGGCATCAATCTTGTCCATCAATGAGCCCTGAATTCTTGGTACAGTACAGGTTTTTGTCAACCATTGTTACTGGTTGATCTAATTTTCTTTGCTTTTCAAGTCCTTTGCAACTGTTGCCTGGGATCTTAATTGTTGATTTACTGAAGGAGATGATTACACAATCCTGTGCGGCCATTTGAATACGGGCCTGACTAACCCTGATAGTTAGAACCAGTCAATCAGACTGCTGCATTCTCAATATGTGGTCAAATACGATTTAAATCAAGGCTGTTGCCATATCTGTTCATTGTATAAAGTGGCTCTTCTGCCTTCCTCTACTGGGTTTGACAAAGGCTCTACAAAATAACCTTTCTCTTTCAGATACTGATTGATTTGTTGGCTAATTCCAGCATATCCTGTGTTTATTTCCAGCTTGTGGATCTCCCATGGTAATGCTCAAGAGGAAAACAGTGAAATAAATTAGAAGTTATTTGTTTTATGTCATTTTTTGGTCTCTGTTGTGTTTTATTTGTCTTTTTGTTGCTACCAATTGTATTCTTCCATTTTATTCAACCTTTCTTGAATTTTTGCTGTTTCTTCAGTGCATTAGGTATGGATCCTACTCCGATTATACAAAGCTGGTCAGTTATAAATACAATCAGTTATATCCTGTATCAGATCTGTAATGTTTATGGTTCTTGGCTTTGCCATGTTGAAATGGTTCATAATCTGTATATGGTCAAAGAACTCCATAGGTATGAGAAAGATCAGTAAAATTAGTAACAGAAAACTATAGAAAAAAGAAAGACTTGCATTTATATTGCACTTTTCGCAAACTCAGGACGTCCTAAAGCATTTACAGCCACTTTTTGAAGTGTAGTCACTGGGGAAATGCAACAGAAAATATGTGCACACTAAAGGTCTGACAGCAGTGTGATAATGACCAGATAATCTGTTTTAGAGATATTGGTTGAGGAATAAAGATTGGCCAGGACACCAGTGAAAATTCCCCTGCCCTTCTTTGAAATAGTGCCAGGGGTTCTTTTGCATGCACCTGAGAGGGCCTTGGTTTAACATTTCATCCGAAAGACAGCACCTCTGACAATACAACACTACCACAGTACTACACTGGAGCATCAGCCGAGATTTTGTGCTCAAGGCTCTGGAGTTGGGCTTGAATCCACAATCTTCTGACTCAGAGGCAAGAGTGCTACCGCTGAGCCAAGGCTGACACCTGAGAGTGCTAGAGACAGATTAAGAACATCTAGAAAGAGAGTAATAAGAGGTGAGCAAGATTAATGAGAAATACAAGTCCTTAGAGGGATAGCAAGCTGAAAGAAGTAGACTTAGAGATGGATAATGGTCAGGCGCAGAAAGATCATAAAAAAAGAGAAAAGTCAGGCAAGAGACTGACAGATAAAAACTGGCAGTTAAGAATGCACTGTAAAAAGAAAAAGGCACACAAATATCTTAGAATAATTTTAATAGCGGTGACTGGGAAGATCTGATAATTTTCAAACTTAACTCACTACTGGAAGTGCTCTAAGTGTGGTATAATAGTCAACTCTGCTGCTCCACTGTCCCTCAACTTGAGGACAAAATGTATCCTAGAGTAAATAAGGAGAATCCTGTTCTGTCAACTGGCTGGATGCACATGAGAAATGGAGGTAAATAAACATTAAGCACTGTACTTCATCTTAGCCTTTCATGTGCTTATCCTTTTGGCTGTGTTCGAAGTCGATTTAAGTTCTACACTCGGCAGACAAACTCCACATGTCACTCATAATTCATAAGTGTCTACTTTTGCCCACATAAAAAAAATGTTGGGATGTTTTTGAGAAAATGATAAGACACTATGCAAATGCAAGTTCTTTTTTTCCCTCATACTGTACATAATAAAGGATATATAAAGGAAAACCGTACCATATCAAAGAAATACCATCAATTGTCATTTTGCCTTTGAAACCACAAACACCACAGGAGTTAGAGGGCTTTAGACTCACATGATGATTGGTGTATTTTTCATACTGTACTTCTCACAAAATGTGCATTACAGCGCACACTGTGTGGTACTTGCACATGATTATTACTGTGTTTGAAAAGTCAATTCTTCAGTAATTCAGAGCAGATGCACTGTTGAGGAAGAAGACCTGGAGATGGAGTAATACAGACTGGTGTTGGAAATTGAAGTGGTTCCAGACCATGGTAGTGCTATATTAATGAGAATACCCAACTAGTTTATAGTTCAAATATGTAGCATAAAGTCAAATATTTTCCTGAAAAATGTGTATAGTATTGCTCACCCAGGTCATCATAGCATGGGTTAGGTGAAGGTTCTGGTTCCCTCAGGAAGTGGGTTACTCTTTCTTCATGAGTCATGTGTATTAATTTATCTCCTGGGACACTGCTAATGCTTCATCATTTACCTTGAATGCTGATTGTGGACTGGCAGGCTGGATTCCAACAGCCTTTTTCTCCTTCTTTCATGGCTTTGGATTGGATTGGTGAAGGCCCTTTTGATTTGTCCTAAAAAGCGTTGATGGCTTCCAGGCTTTTCTCCTTCTCTGCGTAATTACTTAAATTGTTCATGGTTCTCAGTTTCTTTGCATTAATTGGCATGGTTTTGTGGGCGTCATCTACTTTTTGATATATCTGTTCATTACTTTGTTCTTTTCATGGCTCTCCAACTTTTGTGGCAGCGTTGGACTGTGTTCTTAACTTTGTGGTCAGAATTAATTTTTGTCGTAATTTTTGACTTGGCTCTTTCAGCTGCTTTGGACAGCTTGGAGGCTATCCCATTTTTGCTCTTGATGACTTTGCTGAGGAGCTTTTTCCCTTAGTAGAGGGGTCAATAACTAGGGGGCAAAGATTCAAGGTAAAGGGCGGGAGGTTTAGAGGGGATTTGAGAAAGAACTTTTTCACCCAGAGGGTGGTTGGAGTCTGGAACTCACTGCCTGAAAGGGTTGTGGAGGCAGAAACCCTCACAACATTTAAGAAGCATTTGGATGTGCACTTGAAATGCCATAGCATACAAGGCTACGGGCCAAATGCTGGAATATGGGATTAGATTAGACAGGGCTTGATGGCCGGCGCGGACACGATGGGCCGAAGGGCCTCTATCCGTGCTGTATTACTCTATGACTTTCTCTATGAGGAAATCCAGCTTGTGATCGTTGTAACGTTCTTTCCAGAACCTGTCCTTATAATTTAAACATGGCAACAAATAGGATTTCTGGTGTGAAGTATTTTCTCTGCTCTTTTACAGTGCTTTATGTATTATTTGCATACATTTTCATTTGTTGAGCACACAGAACATGGGCCCCAGTTTTTGTGTATTGCTGTAAATCAGTTCTAAATGGTTAAGAACTGGTTTTAATCCTGCCAGAATGGTAGGTGTAAATAGCACTCCATTTCTGTGGATCAGTTCATGGGCATCATTTTTCACAGCAGTGAATGTTAGGACTAGTGCTGGGAGCGGAAAGTGCGTGCACGTGAAATTTAAAGTGATAGAGGCAATTAAAGGAAATTGGCAGCATAGGGGGACAACATTTATTACAACTTTTGAAAAGCCTGAAAAGCATCACAACTATTGGCAGCCTTTGCCAAGGTTGAAGAGGCAGATGACTGAGAGGTGTTAGGCAAACATAAAAGGAAATGAATCCCAATGTCCAGGCATGAGTGTGGACACTAGTGATGGGGCAGGCCAACACCTGATCCTGTCTTTGATGGCTGCTGAAGTGGAAGTGATGCTGCATGAGATAGTTGAAAGGATGGTGGTCCTGTTTTCCGCTCCATGCACCATCCCCATAGGTAAGCATTGTAGTATGCCTGAAGTGAGCTGGAGGCAGGTTGAAGACTGTAGCTGACTCTTAGGCCGAGATTTTCCGGGGTGGGTGTCAGTGGGCGCAATCGGTGACGGGTCGGGTGGGAAAGTGTTTTTTTTCCCCAGCGTGTCGGGACCCCGCTGTAAACCCGCCGCCACGCGCCTTCACCAAATGTTGGGTCTGTCAGCGCTGAGCAGACATGACACGCAGCGGCGGAGGAGCCAATTTAAATGATTAGTGGCTTGTTCACAGCCACTAAACAATGGTTTTAAACTGACCTTTTAAATTTGACAGCTCAACCACGGTTTCACGCTGTTGCTAGACCACATCTGTGAAGCTGAAGTGGGAGGTCACCTGTTGAGTTGACAGCTTCAAATGTCAAGCAAAAGCTCCCACTTTACAGAGATATCTTCCCTCAGCCACAAGCTCTTCCTCACAGCATTTCCACAACTGATTCACCATGCTGCAAGTCGTTACACAAGTTTCCATCCAGTCTGACCTCATTACCTCTCTCACCATTGACACATTGCTTCTGTCATTCACCTGTCATCTATTCCATCAGCATGGGTGCCCTTTATACACTCTCACCTTGGTCCTCAGAATCCCACCATGATCAGCCCCAACACCAGCAGCACTAGGCACACCAGCAGCACCAACAACAACACCAACCTTCTCTGTAATCAACTGATGCTGCATATGCACAGGGCATTAGCACCCAACCACATTGGTGCCTGGAAGGCCAGGGATGGCCTCAGCATGGCCAAATTTACTTCACTTGACGCTGTACAACCTGGCTGCCACATGATGTGCCAGGTTGGCATCACCCCACACCAACACCATAAAGCATCCCTACAATGCCCAAGCCATTCCTTTCACACTGATCACCATTGCAGGGGGTACAGTTATGTCTCACCATTCACTGCAACTCACTAAGCCACTTCCAAAGGTGCACCAAAATCTGTCCAAGAACTCAAAGTGTTGAAAATAAAGGTTTCAATGTTTGACACTACATTAACAGAAACTTTACATGGACATTGCATAAAACATCCAACTGCCTACCCTTGTGTGTTGCTGGTTGGTACGATTGCACTAGGATGAGAGTGAGTGTGAGGGATGGCTATTGAGATGGGGATGTAATAATATAGATGGAGGTCCAAGATAAGTTGGTGTGAGTAAGGATGTGCAGGAGTAGGGTAGGGAAGGCAGAGTGATGGGGATGTGATGAGAGGCACAGCAGGATGAGGTTGAGTGTGGCTTTGTACTAACGTTTCGTGATCTACTGCATCATTGAAACGTTTGCGGCACTGCACCCAGGTCCGCCTGACCATATCCCTGCTTGTGCCCTCCTCTGCAATGTGCAACCAGGCTGTGTTGATCTCCTGGGGAGGTCTTCCGCCCATGTGAAGGGAAGAGTATCTCCCTGCGTGCTGTGACTCCCTCCATAAGTCATGGGAGAGCCTGGGTGCAGCCCTGCACCTCTGTGCAGTGTTTGCAGCACTTCAATGTTGTAGAACACTGACAGCACAAATGTCAAAATAAATTTGGACTCGGTCCCTTTAAAGAAACCGGCTGATGACGCGTCATCAAATGACGTCACCAGACCCGCTTCCTCTAATTGGCCAGGAAACGCGCTGGGTGGGCTTAACAAGCCCAATTAAGGTAAATCCATTTCAGAGGCCGGGATGGAGTCAGCAGCGGAGTCGGGACCCGCCACCGACATCGCTCCCCACGGACCCGCCGAGGTCAGCAAAATCGCAGCCCTATTGACTCCGCCAGCCCTATGCTACATGTTAGCTGTAGATGTGTTTGCAGCAGATGCCGCAGCTCCGCATCTATAACTCTGCTGACTTGTAGCCTGTGAAGACAGGTGCCCATGCAGAGATCCCACTCTGATCTCTCTGTCCTCGGCCTATTACATTGTTCCAATGAAGCTCAATGCAAGCTCGAGGAACAGCCCCTCATCTTTCGATTAGGCACTTTACAGCCTTCTGGACTCAACATGGAGTTCCACAATTTCAAACTATAACCCCTGCCCTCATTTTTAATGCTGTATGATTTTGCCATTCCCATTTGCAACATTTTATCTTTCCTGCCTCTTACATAAGCACAGTATGTTCCTTCAATTCCTTCCTCCCCCACCCCCCCCATCCCGTCTCTGCACCTGCTTAATATCTGTTACATCTGCAGCTTTTTCCAGTTTTGAGGAAGGGTCCCAGACCTGAAACGTTAGCTCTGTTTCTCTCTCCATGGATGCTGCCTGGCCTGCTGAGTATTTCCAACATTTCCTGTTGTTATTCCCCATGCTCATTGTCAGGTAGGTGCATGAATTTCTGCAGGTATGGTTGCTGGCATCATGGCGGCTATGCTCAGTCATGCGACACTGACTTTGATTATCTTGACATACCTTCTGTCATGTAGAAAGTATGACATACTGTGATTTGGATGCTTTAGAAGAATTGCCCATTTTTATCGTTAGTCCGGTTAGTTTGCAGCTACACTAGAGTGTGACTGTTGAGGTTGTAACCTCTGAGATGAGTCTGTTGAGAATTCAGATGTCACTTTGCTTTTCCTTTATTCCAAATTAAAAAGTTAGCGACTTTTGTTGGAAAAGTGGTGAAAATTAACCCGAGTGTACCATTTCTAATATAGAAATTCTACATTTTCCAGGGACCGTGCTTTTGAACTGCCCCCACCCACAGCACTGCACCACCAATTGTGTGCTTTCAACCTATGAATTTCACCCTCAGGCTTTCATGTACTTATATTCCTGTTACTCCAAATGAAGGAATATTGAATATACCTACAGCTGAAGTTACAAAGCTGATGTAATTATTGCTTTTCACACATGTTATAGCCTTATATTCAGGGCTACTCTTGAGCTGTCAACATTTTAGGGTCTGTGTCAGCTTTTTTGAGCTGTTGCTCAGTGCCATGTTTTGAGTTATTGATCATTTTTTTCCCACAGGATTGATTTGAATATGAATTATTTTTAATGTTGGGTTTTTAGAAGCAAAGTGTATTCAAACAATCTTAAAAAAGATGGAATGATAGATAGTTAAGATGTTAATGAGCTAGTTTTGATGCTGTTTTCCCATAAAGTATAAATAAGCAATTTGTTTAAACTGTCTCGACAATCAAACAACATCTCACACACATTGATGAAGGGTCATCGACCTGAAGCATTAACCCTACCTTCCTCTCTCCACAGATGCTGCCTGACCTGCTGAGCATTCCAAGCATTTTAATTCAGATACATTGTATTGGAAAATCTTGAATCCATTTTTTGGCTGTGAGTAGAGGACGATAAGATAAAGTTAGGGACACAGACTGGCAGGAAGGCTTTTGAAATTTACTATGTTAAAGGCACTACACAAATGCAAATTATTGTTGAAATAAGCTTGCTCTACAGGCAGTTAGGCTTTTTGAAAAACAAAGCTGTGAAGCAGTGAGGCCTAGGAAAAGGGTGAGAAAAAGAAAGAAAGACTTACATTTATATAGCGCCTTTCATGACCTCGGGACGTCCCAAAGTGCTTTACAGCCAATTACGTACTTTTTTGAAGTGGAATCATTGTTGTAATGTAGGAAAGGATACAATGCAGGGGAAGTGAGAAATGATTTTGTTTACGTCAAGCAAGACAACCCTCTGATTTGTGGAAGAATAGCATGTTCATTATTGTAGTATTACTACGCTAAGACAAAAAAGGGGGGTTTTAACTGCCAGCAGGTTTCCTGCCTACCTGTGACAGGATGAGGCCACAGCGATTTTAATTGCCGCATCTCAATAGCATCTTGCCGGCGATTCCCTGCCCCACAGACAAAAGTAAAAGACTTGCCTTGACTGGCCTCTTCTTCCAATCCTCTTCTGACTACAGTTCACCAGGCGGGAATCCCAACTCAGGTCAGAGTTAAAATTGCAGTTGGGGCCCAATGACATCCATTTGCATGGAAACATAGGAACAGGAATAGCCCATTAATCCTCTCGAGCTTGTTCTGCCATTTTACTAGATCATGGTTGATCTGTACCTCACCCTTATTTACCCACCTTTTCTCCATATCCCTTGATATCCTAACAATCTCTGTCTTGAAAATTTCAATTGCCTCAGCATCCACAGCCTTTTGAGGGAGAGTGTTTCAGATTTCCACGACCCTTTTTGTGAGAAAGTTCTTCCTGATTTCACTGCTAACCAGCCCAGCTCTAATTTTAAGATTATGACCCCTTGATGTGGCTTCCCCACAAGGGGAAATAGTTTCTCTGTATCTACCCTAATTAATCCCTTTATCATTTTAAAGATCGCAATCAGATCACCCCTCAACCATCTAAACTCAAAGGAATACAATCCAAGATTATACGACCTGTCCTCGTAATTTAACCCTTTAAGTCCTGGTATCAATCTGGTGAAAGTACGCTGTACCCCCTTCAAGGCCAATTTATCTTTCCTGAGGTACGGTGCTCAAAACTGAACACAGTGCTCCAGGTGGGGTCTGACCAATGCTCTGTACAACTGAGGCATCATTTCCTCCTTTTTGTATTCCAACTCCCTTGAGTAAAGGCCAATACTCCAGTAGCCTTTTTTTGTTGCTTTTTACAGCTGTACACTGGCTTATAGTGATTTGTTCACATGGGCACCTGAATCCCTTTGTTTTTCCACAGCTCCTAGGCCTAAAACTTCATCCTAAGGGGGCGCTAACGGGGTGCAAAGCAACTAGCGCCTGGGCGTGGCGCCGCCAATACCTCCTGCGAAATTCAGTGGACAGTTAGCAGCGGCGGTAACCGTTAGCGCCTCGCGGTGTTGCGCCGCCGGCGATGACATCATTGCCGTGCGCAGCGCCCCACTCGCGTTCCGGCCACGATCTTCGGTAGAGCCCCCTGACTTACCTTCGGACGCTATGTCCGACGGGGTCAGGGGGGCCTACCTGTGGCCGGGGCGGTGCAAATTAAAGGAGAGGTGCTGTGCAGCCATTTTTGTTGCTGGCCGCCTGCCAGCACCTGCCCCCGTTGCCGTCCCTGGCATCCTGAGCAGCCACTCCGCGGAGTGCCGGCTGCGCTCTGTGAGCCCGGCACTTCTCTTGAGTGCTGGGCTCTTTTGCTGGCACTCCGATCCCTGGTGGCCCAGCTAGGCCCCAGGTCGCACTGCGCTAGGCCCCTCCCCTTTAACAAGGGGAGGAAGGCCTGCAGTACTGCGGCGTGATGTGCTGCAGCGCATGGCGCTGCGGCACGTAGCGCCACAATATTCACTTGCAGCACCCCAAGAGGGAGGCGGGGCGCTTCCAGTAGCACCCCGCCTCCCTCTTGGGGCGCTACCGGTGAATTTTGGCCACTGGGGCGCTAATTTTTAGCGAAGTTAGCGCCCCAAAGGGGGCGCGACCCAATTTTCCCCCCCTAGTCTCTTCCCATTAAGGAAATAGTCTAATTTTTCTTTCTTGGCTCCAAAGTGGATGACCTCACATTCTCCTCATTGATTTCCATCTACCATAGTTTTGCCCACTCACTTAGTCGATCTTTGTCCCTCTGTAACTTCCTGCTCCCATCTATTACTCTGCCTCCTAACTTAGTGCCATCTGCAAACTTGGATATACAATTCTCTGTTTCTTCATCCAAGTTATTAACATATATGGTGAAAAGCTTAGATGCCAGGGAACACCACTTGTCATGTCCTGCCAATCAGAGAATATTCTCTTTATCCGTAATATCTGTCTTCTATCTCCCAATACTAACACATGTCATAAGTTTACCTCCAAATCATTTTTCTTATGATAAAAATCTCTTGTGCGGAAACTTATCGAATGCCTTCTGGAAGTCCAGATAGACAACATCCATAGACACCCTCCTACCCACCATGCCAGTGACCTCCTCAAAAAAATCAATTAGATTAGTCAGACATGACCTACCCTTCACAAATCTATGCTGACTCTCTTTGATTAGATCATATTTGTCGAAGCTCCCAGTCACTCTGTCTCTGATGATATATTCTAGTAACTCCCCCACAACTGACGGGTCTGTAGTTGCCTGGTTTCTGTAATGTATGTAATGTATATATACCTTAAGGGAGAGAACTATTTTTACAGCTCCTGTATACTGTAGTACCGGCAGTGACCACACCTGTATATAAACCCTGAGTAGTGATCTGTACAGTTAGTTCTAAAGTAACCCTCATTCAGTAAACACCTGTTGAATCGTTCCCTGCAGTCTGTTGTCTGATTATTGAAGGACACAACATTAAGATACACGGACATAACATTGGCGACGAGGCAGGTTCGAACCTACCTGCAACTCTGCATCACCTCCCAGGGATTCGTTCCTGAAGATCAGTGGAAGAAGGTCGAGTCCAGAAGCACGGGCGTCGACCACGGGCAACCGCCCAGTCATCCAGCGGAGATTTGAGCATCGCAGGGGAGGCTGTCGAGAGCCAGGCTTGGCTTTCCAGTCACGGTGGTCCAGCGAAACGGGCTGGCAACAGTTACTGCGCAGACCCTTCCCGGACAGCGGCGGGCTAGAGCCCGACCGAGCGGCACAGAAAAAGGCCGAGCAGCATCGACGGGGGAGAGAGAGAGGGCAGAGCGCACAGGGCGCAGCCGGTGTTCAGGACCGAGCGGCATCAACGGGGGAGAGAGACGAGAGAGAGCAGAGCGCAGCCGGTGTTCAAGGGCCGAGCAGCGTCAACGGGGGAGAGAGGCGTGCAGGAAAACGCAAGGCGCTGCCATTGCCACGAGGACTGCAGAGAGTGGCATTGGCAGCAGCGCAGGAGCAGCACGTGAAACCCACAGGGCATCGCCATTTGCCATGAGGACCGCCGAGAGCGGCGTTGGCAGCAGCGCGGGAGACGCCATTTTAAGCCGCAGCGGGGAAGAAAGGAAAGCGCACGAGACGCCATTTTAAGCCAGTCTAACCACACCCAAAAATGCCGAAAAGTGGCAGTATCACAGCATTTGACAATGAAGTCGAAGATTGGACGACATATGTCGAACGCATAGAAGTATACTGCAAGGCAAATGAAGCGCCAGATGACAAGAAAGCGCTGGTATTGTTGAATTCAATGGGTGCAAAAACATATGGCTTACTACGAAACCTAGTAACCCCAGAGAAGCCAGTAGAAAAGGATTTTGAAAACATAGTGTCAATCCTACAGGACCACTTAAACCCCACACTGCTGCTGATAGCAGAAAGATTTAAGTTTCACAAAAGGAACCAGCATAAAGATGAAAGTAATGCTGAGTATTTAACGGAACTGTGCAAGCTATCGAAACACTGCCAGTTTGGAACGGGACTAGCAGATACTTTAAGGGACAAGTTTGTGTGTGGGCTTCAAAGTGAAAGAAGCCGTTTCTGGGTTCCATCAGCATTGCAGTATCACATGAAGCAGCAGCACGGGGCACTGCAGAGATACAACGGAGACCGCAAGAATATGGCACAAATGAAATGTCATACGGAACAGTGAAGTGCTATCACTGCGGCAGAACAACACACGACCATAATGATTGCTGGTTCAAGGACAAAGTGTGCAGACAGTGTGGAAAAGTAGGACACATAGCAAGAGTCTGCAGGTCGGGAAAGAAAACCAGCAGCAAGAAATCTCCACAGGAGAAGTACAAGAAGGTACATAGAGTGACGGAGAGTAGTTTAGACGAACAGAAGAGTGATACAGACTCCGGAAGCAAGGAGCTGGGTTGTCTGAAACTACATAATGTGATCAAAACGGAGGATCACCAAACTATCTGGGTCACGCTCAAGATAGCAGGAGTCCAAGTGAAAATGGAATTGGACACAGGATCAGCCCTAACAGTCATAAACCGAAGGGACTACAAGCGGCTATTCTCACATATACCCTTGAGAGATACAAAGACTGTCTTGAAGACGTACACGGGGCAAAAAGTCTACCCCAAAGGAAAAATAAGGGTGAACGTTATATATAACGGCAAGGAAACACCAAAAATGGACCTATATGTATTGCCAGATGGAGGACCACCACTACTAGGACGTGAATGGATCCGGAAGATACAGCTAGATTGGCATTCCATACAAGCACTGACTGTAGATGCCAAAAAGGATGACGACGTCACACCTGGACGACTGTCAAAAATGCTAACTGACACACAAGAAGTGTTCCAGCAGGGACTCAGAACACTAAAAGGCATAACAGCGATGATCAAAATAGAGGATAATGCAAGCCCAAAGTGTTTTAAGGCCAGACCGGTGCCTTATGCGATCTGCCCAGCCGTCGAAGCAGAGCTGGAAGGTTTGGAACGTTCAGGAGTACTGTCCAAAGTGGATTGGAGCGAGTGGGCTACACCCATCATTCCTGTAATGAAGAGGTCATTGAGTAATACGCCTGGGGAACCAAAGAAGGTTCGCATCTGTGGGGACTTTAAGGTGACAGTGAACCCAGTCCTTCACACTGTACAATATCCGCTTCCGCGGATTGAAGATGTTTTCGCCTCGCTATCTGGAGGGAAACACTTCACTAAGATTGATCTGGCCCAGGCGTACCTGCAAATGGAGGTAGAAGAAGCCTCGAAACAGTACCTCACGATCAACACTCATAAAGGTCTCTACCAATACAATCGGCTGGTGTTCAGGGTAGCATCAGCTCCGGCTATTTGGCAAAGGGCAATGGAACAAGTCCTGCAAGGGATTCCAGGGACCCAGTGTTATTTGGACGACATCCTGGTCACGGGCGAAAATGACAGTGATCACCTCGCCAACCTGGAGCAGGTGCTCACTAGATTGAAGGAATATGGGCTCCGAGCTAATCGCTACAAATGCGAGTTTTTCCAGAAGCAGATCTCGTATTGTGGCCACGTTATTGATAAAGAGGGGTTACATAAGTCCCCTGAAAAGATTGAGGCAGTAGTCAAGAATCCAGCACCGGAAAATGTGTCACAACTGAGGTCGTTCCTCGGGCTGGTGAACTACTACCATAAGTTCTTGCCGGATTTGTCTACCGTACTACACCCACTGAACACCCTACTGCAAACGGGGGTACCATGGAAGTGGAGTGACGAATGTAAACGAGCTTTCCAGAAGAGCAAAGCATTGATCACATCAAAAGAGTTGTTGGCTCATTTCAACCCAGCACTACCAATTCGGTTGGCGTGTGATGCATCACCCTATGGCATTGGAGTGGTGCTGTCGCACAAATTCCCGGACGGCTCGGAGAGGCCAGTAGCCTTTGCGTCTCAGTCACTAACCTCAGCCGAGCGTAACTACGCCCAGATTGACAGGGAGGCCCTCAGCTTAGTGTGGGGAGTGAAAAAGTTCAATCACTATCTGCACGGGCAGAAGTTCACCTTGCTGACTGACCACCAACCACTTGTCTCCATCTTTAATCCAAAGAAGGGCGTTCCGGTGATGGCTGCGCAACGGCTACAAAGATGGTCCCTTTTTCTAGGGGCGCACCAATATGAAATCGAGTATAAGGGCACGAAACAGCATGGAAACGCTGATGGGCTATCACGCCTGCCACTGCCTACTGCGGAGGAAGCACCAGCAGTGGATCCTGTCGAAATATTTCATTCAACTATAATTGAATGCCTGCCAGTAACTAACGCTGGTATAGGGAAGGAGACCCGAAATGATCTGACACTGTCTCGGGTATATGATTTGACGGTGAAGGGATGGCCAGCACATGGCGACTCACTGTTGCCAGCATTCTCATCCAGAAGAGAACAGCTGTCAGTATGCCAGGGGACCTTGATGTGTGGATCCCGAGTGGTAATTCCACCCAAGTTAAGGGAGAGAGTGCTCAATGAGCTTCACGAAGGTCATCTGGGAGGGGTGAAAATGAAAAGCCTTGCTAGGGCTTATGTGTGGTGGCCGGGGATCGATCAGCAAATCGAGGACCTGACAAAGAGCTGCTCAGGATGACAGAAGGTCCAAAATGCACCACCACATGCCCCTCTACACCCATGGGAGTGGCCCTCATCTCCATGGCAATGGGTGCATATTGATTTTGCTGGTCCATTCATGGACTCAATGTTTTTAATAGCTGTGGATGCGCACTCGAAATGGCCTGAGGTGATCAAAATGTCCTCCACCACCACGGAGAAAACTATTGCAGTCCTACGGACCATTTTTGCCAGGAACGGCTTGCCAGAGCAGATTTGCTCTGATAACGGACCACAGTTTGTGCCCGAAGAGTTTCGAAGATTTATGAAAAGGAATGGGTTAAGGCATTACACATCCGCCCCGTATCATCCAGCCACAAATGGATTGGCTGAGAGGTTCGTACAAACCTTTAAAAAAGCAGTAAAGGCCATGTGCGATGACAACATTCCACTGCAGCATGAGGTGTACAATTTCCTGTTAGCCTACAGAAATGCGACACATGCAGTCACCAACCAGGCCCCGGCCATGATGTTCTTTAACCGAAGGTTGAGATCTCTTCTGGATTTGCTCAGACCAAATGTACGAAGAGATGTTGAGAGTAAGCAATTCCAGCACATCAATGAGAAGCCGACAAGGAGCTTCAATGTAGGGCAACCAGTCTTGGCCCGCGACTACCGAACAGAGAAATGGCAACCAGGAACGATATGCACACGGCAGGGGCCACTAATGTACACAGTGGATGTTGGGGAGAACATTGTGAGACGCCATGCTGACCAGACCCTAGAGTCACAGGAACGAGTCAACCCCATGTCTCGGCAATACCTACCTGGTGAGGAACCCGACGTACAGGTCGCATCTACCTCAGAAACAATCGCATTGGAAGCTGATGAATCAACTGACGACAGGGTGCTAGATTCGCCTCCGCACCAAGAGCGAGACACTCGGGAAAGGCGTTATCCAGAAAGAATCAGGAAGCCTCCCCAGAGACTGAATATATGAATGGACTATTTTCATATAACATTGTATATTAAAAATGTTAATTGTTAAATGAGTATTATGGTACTGTTAATCTAAAAGGGGAGGAATTGTAATGTATGTAATGTATATGTACCTTAAGGGAGAGAACTACTTTTTACAGCTCCTGTATACTGTAGTACCGGCAGTGACCACACCTGTACATAAACCCTGAGTAGGGATCTGTACAGTTAGTTCTAGAGTAACCCTCATTCAGTAAACACCTGTTGAATTGTTCCCTGCAGTCTGTTGTCTGATTATTGAAGGACACAACATTAAGATACACGGGCATAACCGTTTCTTCCTCCTTTTTTAAACAATCGAGTGACATTTGCAGTTTCCCAATCCATATTTAAAGAAGGACTTCGCTGGCTTCAGACAGGTGCCTTTACCGCCTGCTCAGAAGTAGCATGTTAAGATCAAAGAGGCGAGATCCAGGTGGGACATCGGCAGGTAAGTCACCAGGTTGATGTTAGCTGCCTTCCCACCTAGATTCCGACAGGCAAGTAGGGGTAATATCGATCCTAGCTGTTCCAATTGAATGAAGTGAATCTGATCACAACAGTTGCTCTGGACATTTGCCTACTGTGAAATAAAGCAGCTTAATGATTTGTGTTAAGCCTTGTCTCACTAAGTGTCTGCTTGGTCCACCTTGGAAGAGACTGCAGAAGCACACGTGCAAAAGACACAAGTTTCCAGTGCCGATCGCAAGGAGATGCTAGTGTTATGTCCCTGGGTTACTTTATCGTGCAAGTAGATATAGGGCAGTGTGAGTCAGCTGCCGAAAAATTAAGGTGCTCACACCCCTTATGGGAATTTCTGTCACCACGGAAACCGAGAAGGTACATACGACAGACCTGAGTTTGTAACGGTCAGCTTTTATTAGTTTTATGGTTTTGCATGTATGACATCAGACTTGAGAAACAAGAAACAGCTGAATAATATTTTAGAAAATAAACAGAAAATGTCATTATACAATGCAAGGAATGTCTTCAGCACTGGTGGTTGGTTCCTCTTTAAGAACGAAAAAAATAGTTTTTTTTATCAAGGCAGTGCGTTATTGTGCAGTATGAAAGGTTTTTGGATGGTATTTAAATTTTCATTCCATTCTTGGAGAAAGAAACTCAAAGAAACCTGAGAAAGGAACAGGCACAGGTAACAGGATGTGTCACTAAAAGTTCATGCAGGAACAATGCAGTCTTTGTAATAGAAAGGGCAAGGTGGTCACATGTTTAGAAAAGAAGCAGAACGAGGTGCTTTCTCACTTGCTGGTAGCTAATTCTGTCCCTGTTTTCAGTTTATTCAGACAGATAAAAAACCTTTATTGGACAAGCCATATTTTAGCATGGAATGGGACTAATATAATCTCCATTATGTCCTGGAACCGGGTGCAGATGGGATGTAATGGACCATTAAATTCGGTAGATCATTCCCGCCTGAACTCTGTCCATTCCTTGTGCTGTTGGGATTTACTGCTGGAGTTTGGAGTGAGGTTCGGAAGCTCTTGTCTGAAATAGGTGGAGGCTTTAGAAACATGTTATAATTAGCAGGAAGTAATGTCTGCATGATTTCATGTTGTTTGGGCCGTGATTGCCCGAGTTCCTTATTACACACACAAAGCTTAGGCATTTGCAGATGGAAGAAAGATATTTCAAATTTAAAACATTGAAAAGGTCATGCTATTCTCACCTGGTATATTTTGAGCTTTGTTTTTCTGCACCCTGTGACGAGGTTTGGTAGGAGCAATTTTTATGTGGCTTCTCATGAAAGCTTACCAGCCTTTTGCACTATGGTTAGCCACCATTATTTGGCTAGCTTGGATGAGCAACGTGAGAAGGAAGAGCATAAGGAAGCTAGTAAAGAAACCACATAAAAGGAGACTGCTGCCACCTGTCCTTACCCTTTCAACCGAGGACACGGGCTAAAGTAAATGGGGCCTAAATTCATTAGTGTTTGAAACCATGTACAATTCCGGCGGCATGCAGCAAGGGCGTGCCTGAACAGAAAAGCCCAAGGACCATCTTAAGTTTGTCCTCCGGTTCCATCATCATAATTCAGGCGAACTGCAGGTACCAATAAAGCACCCTGATGTAGCTCGCCTGCCAAAGTCTAACCAATTTCAGCTGGTGCCAAAGCCCACAGGTAAGTTCGAGGGAGATATTTGGGACAGGACACTTGAGAAGACTATCTTTTATCTAATTGCAATAATAATTTTCCATCAAAAAGTTGTCTTTTACTGGCCTTGGTTACCCACACTGTCTTGTTGTCTTTCTGTGATCTCATCCATGGACTTATGCATAAACATATGCATATTTATGTCCAAACGAAAATATAGTAAAAAATGATGGGCCAAGTTTTCCTCTTGAGAAAAAGCAGCAGAGATGGCTGTTGTTGGTGGAAATGTATGACTCACTTATAAGATTGTGACAATGCATGATTTAGAGATGCTCAATTCCCGAGAATGCAATTTCACAGCCGGACCATAAAAACAGCCAATGACAATGGCCCTGAATTTCCAATCAGAGGCTTCCTGCGGGTGGATGCCTCCAATTGGAAAAAGAATCTACGAACTTACCTGTTGGTTCCATAGATACCGAGGCTTGCGATCTTGGGCCTCTCCTCTTCAAAACGCGCAGAGGCTCACGTATCCCAGGGGCACATGCAGTTCGCAAGTGCCCCTGGGGTCACATGGGCCAGCCCAACCAATGGAAGAAGGGAATCCCCATTCATACTTTTGACAGTTCCGTATGCACAGAACTGTCAAAAGTATGAATGGGGATGACGGCAAAAATGCACCAACACACTGAAATAAATAAATAAAAACCATTACATTTATAAAATTAATTAAAATGCCATTTAATTAAATATTTTAAACAAAAATGTAATTTTTTGAAAAATAAATTCAAATATTTTAAAGGGGCTAAAATAACCTTATTGCACAAGTTTTTAAATGTTTAAATGATTGAAAAACTTTTATTTTTATGTTATTTTAAACTCTTATGCTGGTAAAAGTAGGCCTTATGCCTTTTTTTTACCAGGTGTAAGAATTTTATGGCCTTTCAGCGGGCGGAAGTTGCACAACTCTCCACCTGCAGAGACACTTCTCCTGGGGATGCATGCGATCTGTCATAAGAACATAAGAAATAGGAGCAGGAGTAGGCCATATGGCCCCTCGGGCCTGCTCCACCATTCAATAGGATCATGGCTGATCCGAATCTAGACTCACTTCCACTTCCCTGCCCTCTCCCCGTAACCCCTAATTCCCTTATCTGCTAGGAAACTGTCTATCTCCATTTTAAATTTATTTAATGTTGCAGCTTCCACAGCTCTCTGGGGTAGCAAATTCCATAGATTTACTACCCTTTGAGTGAAGAAGTTTCTCCTCATCTCAGTTTTGAAAGGGCAGCCCCTTATTCTTAGATTATGCCCCCTAGTTCTAGTCTCACCCATCAGTGGAAACATCCTCACCGCATCCACCCGATCAAGCCCCCTCACAATCTTATATGTTTCGATAAGATCGCCTCTCATTCTTCTGAACTCCAATGAGTAGAGTCCCAACCTACTCAACCTTTCCTCATACGTCAACCCCCTCACCTCCGGAATCAACCAAGTGAACCTTCTCTGAACCGCCTCAAGAGCAAGTATATCTTTCCTTAAATATGGAAACCAAAACTGCACGCAGTATTCCAGGTGTGGCCTCACCAATACCCTGTATAACTGCAGCAAGACTTCCCTGTTTTTATACTCCATCCCCCTTGCAATAAAAGCCAAGATTCCATTGGCCTTCCTGATCACCTGCTGCACCTGCATACTAACTTTTTGTGTTTCATGCACCAGGACCCCCAGATCCCTTTGTACTGTAGCACTTTGCAGTTTCTCTCCATTTAGATAATAACTTGCTCTTTGATTTTTTCTGCCGAAGTGCATAACCTCACACTTTCCAACATTATATTGCCTCTGCCCACTCACTTAGCCTGTCTATGTCCTTTTGCAGGTTTTTTATGTCCTCCTCACTCACTGCTTTCCCTCCCATCTTTGTATCGTCGGCAAACTTGGATATGTTGCATTCGGTCCCTTCCTCCAAATCGTTAATATAGATTGTAAAGAGTTGGGGTCCCAGCACTGACCCCTGCGGAACACCACTAGTTACTGATTGCCAGCCCGAGAATGAACCATTTATCCCAACTCTTTGTTTTCTGTTAGATAGCCAATCTTCCACCCATGCCAGTATATTACCCCCAATCCCGTGATTTCTTATCTTGATCAGTAATCTTTTGTGTGGAACCTTGTCAAATGCCTTTTGGAAGTCCAAATACACTACATCCACTGGTTCCCCTTTATCCACCCTGTATGTTACATCCTCAAAGAATTCGAGCAAATTTGTCAAACATGACTTCTCCTTCATAAAACCATGCTGACTCTGTCCTATTAAATTATGTTTATCCAAATGATCTGTTACTGTTTCCTTAATAATGGACTCCAACATTTTGCCAACCACAGATGTTAGGCTAACTGGTCTATAGTTTCCAGCTTTTTGTCTACTTCCCTTCTTAAATAAGGGTGTTACATTAGCAGTTTTCCAATCTGCCGGGACCTTTCCTGAGTCCAGGGAGTTCTGGAAAATAATCACCAATGCATCCACAATCCCTACCGCTACTTCTCTCAAGACCCTAGGATGTAGGCCATCAGGTCCGGGGGATTTATCCGCCCTAAGTCCCATTATTTTACTGAGTACCATCTCCTTAGTGATTTTAATCATCATTAGCTCCTCCTCCCCCCATTGCCCCCTGTTTGTCCAATGTTGGGATATTTTTACTATCCTCTACTGTAAAGACTGATACAAAATATTTGTTCAGCGTCTTTGCCATCTCCATGTTCCCCACCACTAGTTTCCTGGTCCCATCCTCTAAGGGACCAACGTTCACTTTAGCCACCCTTTTTCTTTTTATATAGCTGTAGAAACTCTTGCTATCTGTTTTTATATTTTTTGCTAGTTTACTTTCATAATCTATCTTCCCTTTCTTAATTAATCTTTTAGTTATTGTTTGCTGGCTTTTAAATGCTTCCCAATCTTCAATCCTCCCACTAGATTTGGCTACTTTATATGCCCTTGTTTTCAGTCGGATACTATCCTTTATTACTTTACTAAGCCACGGATGGCTGTCTTTTCTTTTACTCCCCTTTTTCCTCAGTGGAATATATTTATCTTGAAAGATGTGAAATATCTCCTTGAATGTAGACCACTGCTCTTGTACCGTCTTACACTTTAATCTGTTTTCCCAGTCCACTTTAGTCAATTCTACTCTCATACCTTCATAGTCTCCTTTATTTAAGCTCAGTATGCTGGTTTGAGATCCAACTCTCTCACCCTTGACAGATCGCAAGTGCCGGGTTTTAGCGCATGCGATTCGCATGTCTAAACCTGGCACTTGGGCGGCTCCTACGGGTGCATGGCAACCTCGTACGCACCCGTAGGGGTCGCAAAATTTGGCCCAATGCCAACGCAACAAAGACCTATTAACATTTTGGAAGCAGCTAACAAACCTCTTAATCAGTATAAGGATTGATTGCACAGTATGCAGTTTTTTGTGAGGCATGGATTAATGCCAAATATTAGAAACCCATTTTACAGGCTAGCACTCGTCACCTCTGTAAAGGATTATATGAGCAGTTTTCTGGTTGGGAAGGATGGGCTCCCAACAAGGGGTTAAGAAGCATGGCAGGAAGCCACAGATAGAATAAGTTCAATGCCAGTGACTCTGAGGACCTGGCAAAATGTTTTGAAAAATTTGTACAATTTAAAAATAGCACAAAAAGTAAGATAAAGATATTACTGTAAAGTAGCAGCATTGGGCATAAGTGCACATGAAGGAAAGTTGTATTTGTTAAAAATATATAAAGAAAGACTTAAATTTATGTCAGTGTTATCCAATAGAAATTTCTGATTAGCCGTAGATATGGCTACAGTGACACCATTTTAGCCACATGCACTAATTTTAGTAGAAAACGCCTTATGCACACTCATGCAATCGAGGTAAATGTACTTCACATGTGTATATTTACTTCACAAACATCTACCACCGTTCAGTACCCAAGGAAGTAAAGCATTAACAATGATTTAAAAACATTCTCACACTCTGCTTTTCACCTTACCAGTTTACTAACAAACGCACAAAAAGGTTAAAGTACACATACGTCATGTGACTGAGTACTGAGATCACATGCCCAGCTATGGTGTCTATTATTCATTTTTTATTTATTAATCAGAAATCCAATTAGCAACATGTGGCTCGGGGCCAACGGACTGGACAGCACTGATATATATATATATAACACTTTTATGTCCCTAGGATGTCCAAAGTGCTTCACAGCCATTGAATTATTTTTGAAATGTAGTCATCATTAAGCCAGCAAATGTAGCAGGGAAGTTATGCACAAATAGAAGAAATGAATGACCAGTTAATCTGTTTTGGTGTTGGTTGAGGCATGGCGTTGGCCAGGCTACCAAGAGAATTCCCTGCTCCGCTTCAAAAAAATGTTGTAGGTTCTTTTCCATCCACTTGAATTGGTGGACAGGGCCTTGGTTTAATTTATCATCCGAGAAAGGACACCTTCAACAATGCCGCAACCCCTAGGTACTGCACTGAGACTTTAACCTAGGCTCTCCTCTTTGGGGCGGAGTTTTGGCAGGGTGACATTTCTGACTGTCTCTCCAATGGCCATGCTCTCCAGCAAAAGAAAACCCTCTGTGCACTATTTATTTCCGTCACAGATATGCTGATAATTCCAAATCTTCTTGTTTGTTCAGCTAACCAACTCGAAGTCTGACCTAGACTCACTTTTCTCTTTGATTGTGCAGCTGTGGGATATTGCAAAAGTTTATATAAAAAATGTTTTAAATTTTGTTCTTGAGATGTGGGTGATGCTGGCAAGGCTGCATTTATTGTCCATTCCTGGTTGCCCTGAGAAGGTGGTGGTGGAACTTCTGCTTGCACGCAGTAGCCTTGTGGTGATAACAACAACAACAACCTGTATTTATATAGTGCCTTTAACGTAGTAAAACGTCCCAAGGCGATGCACAGGTGTATTTTAAGACAAAACATTTGACACTGATCCACATAAGGATAAATTAGGGCAGGTGATCAAAAGCTTTATCAAAGAGGTAGGTTTTAAGGAGCATCTTAAAGTAGGAAAGAGAGGTAACATAGAAACATAGAAGATAGGAGCAGGAGTAGGCAATGCGATCATGGCTGATCATCCAAATTCAGTACCCTGTCCCTGCCTTCTCCCCATACCCCTTGATCCCTTTAGCCTTAAGAAATATATCCAACTCCTTCTTGAATATATTTAATGAATTGGCCTCTACTGCCTTCTGTGGTAGAGAATTCCACAGGTTCACCACTCTCTGGGTGAAGAAATTCCTCCTCATTTCTGTCCTAAATGGCTTACCCCTTATCCTTAGACTGTGACCCCTGGTTCTGGACTCCCCGACCATCGGGAACATCCTTCCTGCATCTAGTCTGTCCAGTCCTGTCAGAATTTTATAAGTTTCAATGAGATCCCCTCTCATTCTTCTAAACTCCAGCGAGTATAAGCCCAATCGACCCAATCTCTCTTCATACGTCATTCCTGCCATCCCAGGTATCAGTCTGGTGAATCTTTGCTGAACTCCTTCCATGGCAAGAACATCCTTCCTCAGATAAGGCGACCAAAACTGCACACAATACTCAAGATGTGGTCTCACCAAGGCCTTTTCAACTGCAGCAAGACATCCTTGGTCCTGTACTAGGTAGAGAGGCGGACAGGTTTAGGCATGGAATTCCAGAGCATAGGGCCTAGGCAACAGAAGGCACGGCCACCAATGGTTGAGCGATTATAATCAGGGATGCTCAAGAGGGCAGAATTAGAGGAGCGCAGATATCTCAGGGGGGTTGTGGGGCTGAAGGAGATTACAGAGATAGGGAGGGGCGAGGCCATGGAGGGATTTGAAAACAAGGATGAGAATTTTGAAATCGAGGCGCTGCTTAACTGGGAGCCAATGTAGGTCAGCGAGCACAGGGGTGATGGGCGAACGGGATTTGGTGTGAGTTAGGACACAGGCAGCTGAGTTTTGGATAACCTCAAGTTTACGTAGGGTGGAATATGGGGGGCCAGCCGGGAATGCTTTGGAATAGTCAAGTCTAGAGGGAGCAAAGGATTGGATGAGGGTTTCAGCAGTGGATAAGCTGAGGCAAGGGCAGAGACAGGCGATGTTACGGAGGTGGAAGTAGACCGTCTTTGTTATGCTGCAGATATGTGGTTGGAAGCTCATTTCAGGGTCAGATATGACACCAAGGTTGCGAACAGTGTGGTTCAGCCTCAGACAGTTGTTAGGGAGAGAGATGGAGTCGGTGGCTAGGGAACGGAGTTTGTGGCGGGGACCGAAAACAATGGCTTCGGTTTTCCCCAATATTTAATTGGAGAAAATATTTGCTCATCCAGCACTGGATGTCGGACAAGCAGTCTGATAATTTAGACACCGTGGAGGCGGCGAGAGAAGAAGTAGTGAGGTAGAGCTGTGTGTCGTCAGCGTACATGTGGAAACTGACGCTGTGTTTTCGGATGATTTCGCCAAGCTGCAACATGTAGATGAGAAATAGGAGGGGGCCAAGGATAGATCCTTGGGGGAAACCAGAGGTAATGATGCGGGAGTGGGAAGAGAAGCCATTGCAGATGATTCTCTGGTTACGATTATCTAGATAAGAATGGAACCAGGCGAGTGCAGTCCCACCCAGCTGGACAACAGTGGAGAGGTGTTGGAGAAGGATGGAGTGGTCAACCATGTCAAAGGCAGCAGACAAGTCAAGAAGGACGAGGAGGGATAGTTTACCTTTCTCACAGTCACAAAGGATATCATTTTTGTCTTTGATGAGAGCTGTTTCGGTACTGTGGCAAGGGCGGAAACCTGATTTGGAGGGATTCAAACATGGAATTGTGGGACAGATGGGCACGGATTTGGGAGGCAACATCACGTTCAAGGACTTTGGAGAGGAAAGGGAGGTTGGAGATGGGGCTCCATGTGCTCCATGATGGTGTTAGGCTGGGAATTCAAGGCATGATGAATGAATGGCGGTATATGTCCAAGTCAGGATGATGTGTGACTTGGAGGAGTTGCTCGTATGACAATATTGTTCTTGTCCTTCTTTGCATGAGGTGATGTCGAAGTAAGCTTGTTAAATTGCGGCAGTGCATGCTGCGGATCTTACATACTTCAGTGTCAGCCATGGCTCAGTGGGTAGTACACTTGCCTCTGAGTCCAGGGACTTGAGCACATAAAGCTAGGCTGACACTCCAGTGCAGTGCTGAGGGAGTGCTGTGCTGTCGGAGGTGCCATCTTTTGGATGAGACATTAAACCGAGGCCCTGTCTGCTCTCTCAGGTGGACGTAAAAGATCCCATGGCACTATTCTGAAGAAGAGCAGGGGAGTTATCTGTGGTGTCCTGGTGAAAATTTATCCCTCAATCAACATAACAAAAACAGATTATCTGGTCATTATCACATTGCTGTTTGTGGGAGCTTGCTGTGGACAAATTGACTGCCGTGTTTCCCACATTACAACAGTGACTACACTTCAAAAATTACTTAATTGGCTGTAAAGAGCTTTGAGATGTCTGGTGGTCGTGAAAGGCGCTATGAACCAGTGATGGAGAAGGTGGATATTCAGTTCAGTGCAGGGGCATCAATTAATAGTACTGCTTTATCCTGGATGGTGTCAAGTTCTTGAATGTTGTTGTGGCTGCACATATCCAGGCAAGTGGTGATTATTCCATCAAACTCAATTTATATTAAGTCGTTCACAATTTATATTAACGATTTAGACTTAACAATTTAGACTTTGGAATCAAAAACACAATTTCTAAATTTGCAGATGACACCAAAGTTGGGGGGATAGTCAACGCTGAGGAGGACTGCAACAAATTACGACAAGACATTAATAAACTTGAAGAATGGGCATATTATTGGCAAATGAAATTCAACACAGATAAATGTGAGGTATTACATTTTGTTAAGAAAAATAGGGAGGTCACATATTACTTGGAAAATACAAATCTAAGTGGAGTAGAAGAGCAATGGGATCTCGGAGCACAAATACACAAATCACTGAAAGTAGCGACACAGGTTAACAAAGCCATAAAAAAAGCAAACCAAGTACTCGGGTTTATTTCTAGAGGGATTGAATTGAAAAATAGAGAAGTTATGCTAAACTTGTATCGAACCTTGGTTAGACCACATTTGGAGTACTGTGTACAATTCTGGTCGGCATATTATAAAAAAGATATTGAGGCACTGGAGAGGGTGCAAAATAGATTTACAAGGTTGATACCAGAAATGCGAGGGTATACCCATCAGGAAAGGATGAACAGGCTGGGTCTCTTTTCTCTTGAAAAGAGAAGGCTGAGTGGTGACCTAATAGAAGTCTTTAAAATTATGAAAGGTTTTGATAGAGTAGATACAGAGAGAGTGTTTCCACTTGTGGGGAAGAGCATAACTGGAGGCCATCAATATAAGAAATCAAATAGGGAATTCAGAAGGAACTTCTTTACCCAGAGCGTAGTGAGAATGTGGAACTCTCTACCACAGCGAGTGGTTGAAGCGAATAGTATTGATGCATTTAAGGGGAGGCTAGACAAGCATATAAGGGAGAAGGGAATAGAAGGTTTTGCTGATAGATTTAGATGAGGAAATACTGGAGGAGGCTCGAGTGGAGCATAAGCGCCGGCATGGACTGGTTGGGCTGAATGGTCTGTTTCTGTGCCGTATATCCTATGTAATCCTATGTAAACTCCTGACTTGAGTCTTGTTCATGGTAGAGAGGCTTTGAGAGGTCAGGAGATGAGGTATTCTTCACAAAGTATCAATCTGTCCTGCTCTTGCAGCCACAGTGCTGGTATTGGCTAGTCCAGTTGAGCTTCTGGTCAATGGTGACTACCAAGATGTTAATAGTGGGGGAACTTAATGATGATGGTGCCATTGAAGGTCAGAGGGAGGTGGTTAGAACTTCCTTTATTGGAGACTAGCTGGAGTGCCCGGCGGTGCCGAGGGTTTTTTGAGGGCATGATGTTGTTGGAAGAGAGAGAGAGAGAGAGAGAGACTGGGGAGTAGAGAGAGACTGGGGGGAGTAGAGAGAGACGGGGGAGAGAGAGAGTGAGAGAGACTGGGGGGGGGAGAGAGAGAGAGAGAGACTGGGGGGGGAGAGAGAGAGAGAGAGACTGGGGGGGGGAGAGAGAGAGAGAGAGACTGGGGGGGGAGAGAGAGAGAGACTGGGGGGAGTAGAGAGAGATGGGGGGAGAGAGAGAGAGACTGGGGGAGTAGAGAGAGACGGGGGGAGAGAGAGAGACGGGGGGAGAGAGAGAGAGACTGGGGAGTAGAGAGAGACTGGGGGAGAGAGAGAGAGAGAGACTGGGGGGAGAGAGAGAGACTGGGGGGGAGAGAGAGAGAGAGAGAGAGAGACTGGGGGGAGAGAGAGAGAGAGAGACTGGGGGGGGAGAGAGAGAGAGAGAGAGAGACTGGGGGAGAGAGAGAGAGAGACGGGGGAGAGAGAGAGAGGAGAGAGAGACGGTGGGGGAGAGAGAGAGAGAGACGAGGGGGCGAGAGAGAGAGAGAGAGACTGGGGGGAGAGAGAGAGAGAGAGACTGGGAGAGAGAGAGAGAGACTGGGGGGAGAAGAGAGAGACGGGGGGAAGAGAGAGCGAGAGACTGGGGGGAGAAGAGAGAGATGGGGGAAGAGAGAGAGAGTCTGAGAGAGAGAGAGAGAGAGTCTGAGAAGTGAGATGTAGAGACAGGAAGAGACAGCACAAAAGATGAGCTGCTGAGATTTAGTGTTTTTTAGTGTCTAATGTGGGGAAAAAGGTTACATTTAAGTATTAATTATTGCTAAGTTAGTTCATTTTAGTTTATTTCCATTTAGTTTAAGTTTAAGGTTAGTTTAAACACAGAAAGAAAGAAGAAAAAAAAAACCGGGAAAAAAGAGCGCCAAAGACGGGACCCGAAAAAAAAGGGAAAAAAAAACAATCAGAGGAAATCAGAAAACAAACAAATAAAAGAGCCAAAGCAAAAAAGAAATAAGGAAGAAATATACAAAACAAAGAAGAACCTGAACAGCGCCGCAGCAGCAGCCGAAGCGAGAGGACACGGCGGAGGCCGCATCGAGCTCGGGGAGGCGCACGGAGACGCAGCGGCAGCCGGAACGAGGTGACTCGGCCGCATCGAGCTCGGGAAGGCCGCACGGAGACGCAGCGGCAGCCGGAACGAGGTGACTCGACCGCATCGGGCTCGGAAGGCCGCACGGAGACGCAGCGGCAGCCGGAACGAGGGGACTCGGCTGCATCGAGCTTGGGAAGGCCGCACGGAGACGCAGCGGCAATCAGAGCGGCGACTCCAGAACGGCGGCCGGAACACAGGACCGTGGAGGAGACAGACCGAGACAGAGGCCTGGAGACCTCCCAGGCGCAGACAGTGACCGAGGCAAAGCGAATTCGAGGAGGCGAGGTGACTCGGGACGCAGCCCAGCAATCGGCACAGCCGAGGGGACTCGGGCCGCAGCCGAGCAATCCATCACCCGGCACAGCCGAGGGGACTCGGGCCGCTGCCCAGCAATCCAGCAACCAAACGAGAACGAGAAAACCAAGACTGTGAGTACAGGGCCCAGGAGGGAGACTGAAGCCAGGGAAAGGTCCGAGGAGCCAGGCCGAGACAGAGGCCCAGAGACCTCTGAGGGGGAGGGAACAGCCCAGAGGCACCGTGAAACAGCGGCTCACAGACTCAGACCTGGAAGGGTGAACCCAGGAGCCGAGGCCCAGGGACCACGGGGTCAGAGAGGGGGACCGGGAAAAGGTCGCGAACAGGGAGAGGGAAACACCAAACCCGGGGCCCCAGAAAAGCTTATTCTAAGATCAACAATACTTTACCAAAAATGAGCGAATCAGAAGAGCCACAACAGGCCCCCGAGGGACACTGAGAGCAACCGCTTCCAGATTCTCCCCAACACCAAAAAAAATGCTATAAAATCGATCAAGCATGATCAGATGAGAGAAAAACCAGAAACTCTTTTGCTGACTGGTACAACAATGGGACAAAAAGTAACCTCATTTCTACTCAGATCAGCCAGCGGCTTGGATCACAGCAATAAAATCACACTATACCAGTGTTAAGCTAGAAAAAACCGCAAATGGGTCCAAAATGAAAATTAACATACCAGGCGACAGGCAACCACGACTGTCAACGTGTACAATACCGGAACAATATTAGTGCAAGGCAACCTCGACAAATTTGTAACGGCCTTCAGGACACTGAAAGGAATAACTAAGAGGGGAAGGCACAGCCCCAGAGTGGTACGCACTCCCCCCAACATTGACAACTTACCAGGAGGAAATCTGCCTGGTCAGGAGGTGAACGAGCCACACAGTTCAAACCAGACACTAACCCCGGGGACCCACAGCCACACGATACAACTGACAAACCCCAGCATAACTACCAGGGAGGAAGCCACACATAGTCCCCCTACCCAATTCCAGCTCACCAAGAGAAGAGCAGCATAGCCAGGAAGTGAGTGAGCCTTCCAGGGCCGACAGACACATACCCGGGATCACACAGCCAGATACAACTAAAAGATAAATTTAATCAATTAGAGATAGAGATGGTTAAACTTAGAGAGGAGTTCCTCAAAATGAATCACGAACAAAAGCAGGAGAGGAGAGACACAAGAGAGAGCTCAATCTACTTGAGAACCAGGTGAATCTACTTGGGAATCGGGTGAAAGAGCTGCAAGAAAAAGAAGAGAGCCATAGAGGAGAGATAACACCATTAGACCAGCAACCAGAGGCTAGAGATAAGAGAAGACAGAGCGGACGGAACGGCCGCACTCCCACACGGAACAAAGCAGCAACACACAATACAAGGGTGCCACACAGACCGACCAGCATACTGATCTCAATCTTCCCCCACCACCGTGGAACCACAAGCGAGCCGCTCACAAGAGGAACGCACACCACAGACACCCCAGCCCAGCACACACACTATGAGTCCAGGCGAAAGCCACCAGACAGTAAACACAAACAAGGCTGACATCGTAATACTCATAGACTCAAATGGGAAATTTCTATGGGAGAACAAGCTCTTCCCTAGAAGTAAAGTAGAAAAGATCTGGTGCCCAACAACAGACAGAGCCATGGGATGGCTGACCAAAGCCCGATTAGGCTCCCCCCAACACATAATAATACACACGGGCACAAATGACCTAAAGGCCCAACAGAAAGAGGTAGCAACATCACTCAGAGCAATGGTTAGGAAGGCAAGCAGTGCATTTCCAAACACTAGAATCACTGTTTCCACAATATTGCAGAAAACAGACTTCAACAACAACACAATTCATGAGATAAATGCCAGCATAACAAGAGACTGCGAATCAAAACACAACGTGCACCTGGCCCAACACCCCACCCTCGATGAGGAATGTCTTTACGACCACATCCACATCCAAAGGAAAAGAATATCGATCTTTGCTAAAGCCCTGAAGGACGTCGCTTTTAATCGGGTCCATACCCAGACTCCAAGAGGACCCCCCCCCCCGACCACCAGAGATCAGCGGGGTACATATCAGGACCACTACAAAGACCACCACCACACCAACTGAGACCAGAGAGGATCCCCATGCAAAACAACAATATCAGACCTGCACCACTCCTGTCCCACAGGGGAACAGGACCGCTACCAGCCAGACAGAGGGAGAGATGCACAGGACGTACGCAATACCTCAGACAGAGACAATCCATTAAGAGACAATAAGCAGATGTGCAGCAGCATCTACTCCCGCCTTATGGATCAAGGACTAATTAATAGAAAGAACTGTAACCAAATAGTATTAACTTTTATAGACAACTGAAGTGATCTTTTTTTCCCACACTTAGATACGACAAACACGTACCACTCTTTAACCTATCATAGTAAAAGATCAGACTTAACATGAAATCCTTATATATTTCGACCTGGAATATCCAAGGTCTACGCTCTTCGGTGCTAGACGTGAAGAGTAGGACCCCAGAGTTCATAGATGAAACTAAAGATCTAGATATTATCATTTTACAGGAAACTTGGTATAAAGGAAAAGGACACACTGGCTGTCCCCAAGGGTACACTGAGCTGGTGGTCCCCTCCAATAAATTACCAAGTGTAACCCAAGGCAGAGACTCCGGAGGCATACTGATCTGGTTTAAAACAGAACTTAAGAATTACATCAAATTTATAAAAAAGGGCGAAAACCACATGTGGTTCAAAATTGAGAGGGAGATTATCTCAAACACCCAAGATGTTTACATTTGTGCACTTTATATCCCTCCAATTGATTCACCGTACTTTAAAGAGGACACCTTCTCCAACATAGAGGGGGAAATTATCCAATACCAGGCCCAGGGGAACGTGTTGATCTGTGGGGACCTCAATTCAAGAACGGGCGAAGAACCAGACTTCACCAATAATCAGGGAAACAGTTACGTATTCGGGAATAACCACTTTGACATCTCTTCCCTTCCATACAGGCATAACTGCGACAAGCAGACAAATACCAACGGAAAACAGCTACTACAGCTCTGTCGAAACCTGGGTCTGTACATTGTCAATGGTAGGTTCATAGGAGACCTCCTAGGAAGATCGACCTATTGCTCACCTCTTGGCTGCAGCACAGTAGACTATATGATTACAGATTTGGACCCATCCTCTTTCAGAGCATTCACAGTCAAACCACAAACAACACTGTCAGATCACAGTCAAATTACTATGTATCTCAAAAAGACAGAAACAAACAACATAGAAACACAACCCAGTAAACTGTACAACACCAAAAAATCGTACAGATGGGCCAAAAACGACACGGAAAAATACCAGAAAACAATTAGCAATGCATCAACTCAAGCTCTCTTGGACACCTTTCTGGATAACATATACACTCACAATAAAGAAGGCGTAAACCGGGCAGTTATTAACCTAAACAATATTTTTGATAATTTGGCAACAAGTGCAAAATTGAAAGCTCGCAAGAACAAACCCAAAACAAAAAACTATGAAAAATGGTTTGACCCAGATTGCCATAACATGAGGAAAAAACTTAGAAAACTTTCAAACCAAAAACACAGACATCCAGAAAACGAAGAATTACGCCTTACTTATTGTCAGACACTAACACAATACAGAAACACACTCAGAACCAAAAAAGAGCAATATATTAAGAATACACTCAGCTCCATGGAGGAATCCATTGATTCCAATTGTTTCTGGGACAACTTGAATACACTACACAAAAAACAACACGACGAATTGGCCATTCAAAATGGGGACACATGGGTAAACCACTTTGAAAAATTATACCAGAAAAACCAGAAAAATACACTAAGACCAGAGCAACACCAAATATGCAAAAAACTGGAAAAGCTAGAAATGGCCATAAAAGATAACCAAAACCCGCTAGACTCCATAATAACAGAAAAAGAACTTTTTGAAAAACTCAAGGACCTGCGACCAGGAAAAGCTTGCGGGACAGACGGCATACTAAACGAGATGATTAAACACACAGACGACAAAATGAAACTGGCTATCCTAAAACTCTTCAACTTGGTTCTGAGTGTCGGTTATTTCCCTGATATCTGGAACAAAGGACTCATAACGCCCATATACAAAAGTGGGGACAAAATCGACCCAAACAACTATCGAGGCATCTGTGTAAACAGTAACCTGGGGAAGGTATTCTGTAGCGTCATAAACAAAAGACTTATAAACTTCCTTGAGGAGCACAATGTCTTGAGTAAAAGCCAAATTGGATTCCTGCCAAACTATAGAACATCAGATCATATCTTCACCCTACAGACCCTAATTGGCAAACACGTTCACCATAACAAAAGCAAAATCTACGCATGCTTTATAGATTTCCAGAAGGCTTTCAACTCCATCTGGCATGACGGATTATTCCTGAAACTTATCGAAAGCGGGGTAGGAGGAAAAACATATGATGTAATTAAATCAATGTATACAAACAACAAATGTGCAGTTAAAATTGGAGACAAACAAACAAAATACTTCCCACAGGGGCGGGGGGTGACGCAGGGCTCGCCAATCTCACCGACACTCTTTAACATTTACATAAATGAATTGGCAAAACTACTTGAACAATCTACAGCACCCGGCCTCATCCTATATGAATCCAAGGTTAAATTCCTCCTCTATGCAGACGACCTGGTTCTGCTGTCACCAACTAAGGAGGGTCTACAGCAGAACCTGGACCTGCTGGAGTCGTACTGCCAGACTTGGGCCCTGACAATAAATCCCCAAAAAACCAAAGTCCTTGTGTTCCAGCAAAGATCCAAACATCAGGGACCCAAAATAAATTTCACACTAGGAACAACCAAAATTGAACAAACCACTAACTACACATACTTGGGCTTAAAAATCAGTTCTACGGGAAACTTCAAACTGGCTGTGAATGAACTGAAAGAGAAAGCAAGAAGGGCTTTCTATGCCATCAAAAAATCAATCCAAATAGAAATCCCAATTAGCATTTGGCTAAAAATTTTCAAATCAGTAATTGAACCAATTGCACTCTATGGCAGTGAAGTATGGGGACCGCTAACACAACAAGAATTTGCTAAATGGGACAAACACCCAATTGAGATCCTACATGCAGAATTCTGTAAAAGTATCCTCCGGACTCAAAGGAAAACAGTAAACAATGCATGCAGGGCAGAACTAGGCCAATATCCATTAATAATCACTATCCAAAAAAGAGCCACCAAATTTTGGAATCACCTACAAATGAGCAACCCCCAATGCTATCACTACGACGCCCTGAAATGCCAAGAGCTGACCATAAAGAAGAATACCCTCAGTCAACTAGTCCTGGGACTCAGTGAAGTAAATACTAACAATACTAACAATAACCAACCCCAGGACAGTGACAGGGTAACACAAAGAATTCGACCCAACACAATCGTCACTAAGCAAAAGGAAAAATATCTGACATATTGGGCAGAAACAACAAAAACCCAAAGCAAACTCAATTGCTACCTGGTCCTAAACAGACAATACAACATAGCTGATTACCTGACCATGGCAAAGGATAACAAACTGAGAAGAACCTTGACAAGGTACAGACTTAGCGAACATAGCCTAGCGATCGAAAAAGGCAGACACAGGCAGACCAGGCTGCCAAGAGAAGACAGGATATGCTCTCACTGCAGTCAGGGAGTAGTGGAGACAGAGATGCACTTCCTCACAGCCTGTGGAAAATATCAGTGCATCAGGGAGAATTTCTACCAAAAATTCTCACAAATATGCCCTGAATTCAGAAATCTGAATGACAACCAAAAACTCCCATACCTACTGGGGGAGGAGAGAAGCTGTGTAACACTGGCGGCACACTATGTTACAGCTTGCCATGAACAGAGGGACAACCAGTAAACTAAGAAAAGAGTATATATAAATAATGCGAATGTATATTTATACACTCAGGGATATACCTGTTTATACATTGTATGAATAGAACTGCGTTTATGTGTTCAACCATAAATGTATTTTGATGCTTTGGCAACATAAGATGTACCTTATCATGCCAATAAAGCGATTTGAATTTGAATTTGAATTTGAGAGAGACTGCTGGATTTAGTTTGGGATTAGCCTGGAGAGAGAGGGGGGGGAAGGAGCGCCTCAGGCCCGGCCCGATGGACCCCTGCGAAGGAAGGAAGGAAGAAGGCGAGCTCTCCCTCTCCCTCCCACCCCCTCACTCATTCCCTCCCTCACCCTCTCTCTTTCCCTCCCCCTTTCTCTCCCTGCTTTACTCTCTCTCCCTCCCTCCCCTCTCCTCTCCCTCCCTCTCTCCTCTCCTCTCCCTCCCTCCTTTCCTCACCCTCCCTGCCCCTCTCCTCACCCTCCCTGCCCTTCTCCTGTCCCTCCCTCCCCCTCTCCTCCCCCTCCCTCCCCCACTCTTCTCCCTCCCTCCCCCTCTCCTCTCCCTCCCCCTCTCTCTCCCTCCCCCTCTCTCTCCCTCCTGCTTTCTCTCCCTCCCTGCTCTCTCTCCCTCCCCCTGTCCCTGCTTTACTCTCTCTCCCTCCCTCCCCCTCCCTCCCTCCTCTCCCTCCCCCCTCTCCTCTACCTCCCCTGCTCCCTCTCCCCCCTCTCTCTCTCCCCCCTCCCACCCCCTCCTCTCCCTCCCCCTCCTCTCCCTCCCCCTCCCCCTCCCCCCTTCTCCTCTCCCTCCCTCCCCCTCTTGTCTCCCTCCCCTCTCTCTCCCTCCCCCTCTCTCTCCCTCCCTGCTCTCTCTCCCTCCCCCTGTCCCTGCTTTACTTTCTCTCCCTCCCTCCCCTCTCCATCTCCCTCCCCCTCCCTCCCTCCTCCTCTCCCCCCCTCTCCCCCCTCTCCCTCCTCTCCCCCTCTCCCTCCCCCCCGCCCCTTCTCCCTCCCCCCCCACCCTCCCCTTCTCCCTCCCCCCTCTCCCTCCCCCCTCCTTCCCCCTCTCCTTCCCCCCTCTCACCCCCTCCCTCCCCCTCTCCTCTCCCTCCCCCTCTCCTCCTCTCCCTCTCCCTCCCCCCTCCCTCTCCCTCCCTCCCTCTCCCTCCCCCTCCCCCCTCCTCTCCCTCCCCCTCCCCCCTCTCCCTCCCCCCTCCCTCTCACTCCCTCCCTCTCACTCTCTCCCTCTCCCTCCCTCCCTCTCCCTCGCCCCTCCTCTCCCTCCCCTCTCCCTCCCCCTCTCCTCTCCCTCCCCTCTCCCCTCCCCCCACTCTCCCTCCCCCCTCTCCCTCACCCCCCTCTCCTCTCCCTCCCCCTCTCCCTCTCCCCTCCCTCTCCCCTCCCTCCCCCCTCCCTCTCCCCCTCTCCCTCCCCCCTCTCCCCTCCCCTCTCCCTCTCCCCTCCCTCCCCCCTTTCCCTCTCCCTCTCCCTCCCCCCTCTCCCTCCCCCCCTCCTCTCCCTCCCCGTCTCTCCTCTCCCTCCCCCTGTCTCTCCCTGATTTCCTCTCTCTCCCTCCCTCCCCCTCTCTCTCTCCCTCCCTCCCCCTCTCTCTCTCTCTCCCTCCCTCCCCCTCTCTCTCTCCCTCCCTCCCCCTCTCTCTCTCCCTTTCCTCAGAGCCCGGAGGCGGTGACCCAAAGCCCCCGTGTGCGGATCAGCGCCTCAGGGCCGGCCTGTGCATGGCCTAGCGCTGGAGGCCCAGCCCGACTCACCTTAGCTGAGGTCCCGCTCCAGGCCGCCGCCGCCGTTCACGCGCTCGCTGTCTCCCGCCCCGCCAGCCTTTACCAAGATGGCAGCGATGGCTACGCTCGGCTCCATCCTGCCCCGCCAGCCTTTACCAAGATGGCGGCGATCACGGGCCGCTGGTTTGGAATCAGGCCCAGCGGGATGGGCGGTGCCTAGCTCGGGCGTGGCTGGCGAGGAGAGGCCGAGGCTTCGAGGCCTGAGGCCTGCAGGCAGCTCATCCACTGCCGAGGGGGGGAAAGCCCGAGTCCCCTTTGCAAATGGATTTTTTTTTTCTTTTAAAACCAACTTTGTTTTTGCTGGAAATCTATATTTCATATCATTTAATCCCCATTACCAATTTTTTAGCTTGAGGCCCAGCAGGTGTTTAATGGCCGCCGCTCAGCTCATGCTCCCGCACTAACGGCAGTTTGAATGATTAGGTCCCGCCCACCCTGTAGGATTGGTCAACCATCACGTCACTCAATGCTAATGAGCGGTAGGATTGGTCAACCGCTAATGAGCGGATTTTGTCCTTTTTTTGAACGTTTTTTGTATAGTGTCCGAACAATTTTTGTCTGATCAAAAAGTAAATATGCCTATTAGACTCCCCTAATGATAAGCTTTCTTTTGATATAACATGTGTGTAGGTACGTTCTATAACTTTTGAGTGTATAGCGGACAGACAGACAAACAGACAGACAAACAGACAAACCAACTCTTTTATATATTATATATATAAATAGATGGTCATTCCCTGACACTTCTGTGGTGTGAATTTTACCTGCTATTTGTTAGCTTAGGTAGGGATATTGTATCTTCTTGTATCCATTTCTGGATCAAAGTCCTGATGAGGTCTGGAGCCGAGTGGTTTTGGTGGATACCAAACTGAGCATCAGTCAGCAGGCTATTGGTGAGTTGGTGTCACTTGATGGCATTATTGATGACTTCTACCCTCATTTTGCTGATGATTGGGAGAAGGCTGATAGGGTGGTAAATGACTTGGCTATATTTGTCCTGCTTTTTGTGAATAGGATATACCTGGACAATTGTAAACTGTTAGATCCACGTGTTAATGGAGACACGGCATGCGGGAGTTGATTTAACAAGTGTTTACTGAACAAAGTCTGGAGGTGAACTAACTACACAAGACGCTATACAGGCTTATATACCCGAGTGGTCACTACTGGTACTACAGTACACAGGGGCTTCAAAAACATAGGTCCTCTTAAAGGTATATACACTACAATTCCTCCCTTTTTAGATAAATAGTACATAACATTTTAAGTAATCATTAAATAACATTTTTACAAGAACAATAATCTACACATTTGCTGAAGTCAATCAATTACAAATTCAGTCTCTCTGGAGGCTTCCTGACTCGGTCCGGATAACGCCTCGGTGGTGTAGTAGGTTTCGGTGGTGTAGTAGGTTCTTTTGGCAAGGCCGATTCGGCTTCAATGCCAGTGTCGGGTTCATCTGGTTCCAGTATCACCGGATCGGAGGTAGATACTATGGGTATCTCTGCTTCATCACTAGGCGTATAGAGTTGTGGTGTAGGTTGCCCTTTTTCGGATGACTCTGTGATCTGGTCAGCATGGCGCCTTATTATGCTTTTTCCAATGTCCACGGTATACATCAGCGGTCCTAGTCGTGTGCAAATAGTTTCAGGCTGCCATTTCTCAGTATGGTAGTCCCGGGCCAAAACTTGTTGACCTATCTGGAAGGTTCTAGTTGGCCTTTCATTCATGCTTTGAAATTGCCGGTTCTCTACGTCCCTTCTGACGTTTGGCTTGACCAAATCCAGCCGGCATCTTAGTCTTCTATTGAAAAACATCATGGCGGGGGTTTGGTTTGTAACCACATGTGTTGCATTCCTGTACGCAAACAAGAAGTTATCTACCTTATGTTGTAGATTTATGTCTTCATTACCCATGGCCTTTATGGCCTTCTTGAAGGTCTGGACAAACCTTTCAGCTAATCCATTGGTGGCGGGATGGTATGGGGCGGACGTGTAGTGCTTAACCCCATTGTTTTTTAAGAACTTCCTGAATTCTTCGGATACAAATTGCGGTCCATTATCAGAACAGATCTGTTCAGGCAGCCCATTCCTGGCGAATATGGTCCTTAATACTGTGATGGTTTTTTCCGTGGTGGTGGAGGACATCTTTATTACCTCCGGCCACTTGGAGTGTGCATCCACCGCGATTAAGAACATTGAGTCCATAAATGGACCAGCAAAGTCGATATGTACCCTTTGCCAAGGAGATGAGGGCCACTCCCATGGATGTAGAGGGGCTTGTGGTGGGGCGTTTTGGACCTTCTGGCATCCTAGACAGCTCTTGGTCATTTCTTCGATGTCTCCATCGATACCTGGCCAACACACAAATGCTCTGGCTAAGTTCTTCATTTTCACTCCACCCAGATGCCCCTCGTGAAGCTCCTTTAGCACTTTATCCTTGAGTTTGGGTGGAATCACCACTCTGGATCCACACATCAAGGTTCCTCGGCACACTGACAGCTGTTCTCTTCTTTGCGAGAATGCTGGCAACAGTGGTTCGCCATGTGCTGGCCATCCCTTCACCGTTAAATCGTAGACTCGTGAGCGAGTTGGGTCATTTCTCGTTTCCTTTTCAATGGTAGAATTTGTCACCGGTAGACATTCCACTATGGTTGAGTGGAACATCTCCACTGGGTCCACTGTAGGCGCCTCTTCTACCGTTGCCAACGGTAGGCGCGATAACCCGTCAGCATTCCCATGCTGTTTTGTTCCTTTGTATTCTATGTCATATTGGTGTGCCCCTTGGAAAAGGGACCACCTCTGTAGCCTTTGCGCTGTCATAATGGGAACGCACTTTTTAGGGTTGAATATGGAGACGAGGGGTTGATGATCAGTCAACAAGGTAAATTTTTGTCCGTGTAGGTAATGGTTGAATTTCTTCACCCCCCACACCAGGCTGAGTGCCTCCCTGTCGATCTGGGCATAGTTACGCTCAGCTGAGTTCAATGAGCGTGACGCAAAAGCTATCGGCCACTCCGAGCCATCAGGGAATCTATGCGATAATACCGCTCCTACGCCGTAAGGGGATGCATCGCACGCCAGTCTGATTGGCAATGATGGGTTGTGATGAGCCAACACTTCCCTGGACGTGATCAAGCCTTGGCATTTATGGAAGGCACGTTTACAGTCTTCGCTCCATTTCCAAACTACTCCCGTTTGTAGCAGTGCGTTAAGAGGGTGCAGAACCGTTGACAAGTTCGGTAAAAATTTATGATAGTAATTTATTAATCCCAGGAACGACCTTAATTGTGAGACATTTTCAGGCGCGGGGGCTTTTATGACCGCTTCAATTTTTTCAGGTGACTTATGCAACCCTTCTTCGTTAATGACATGGCCACAATATGATATTTGTTTCTGGAAAAATTCGCACTTGGGGCGATTTGCTTGTAGGCCCCGTTCTCTCAGCCTCGTGAGCACCTGCTCCAAGTTGGCAAGGTGCTTGTTGTCGTTTTCTCCTGTTACAAGGATGTCGTCTAGGTAGCATGGAGTCCCCGGAATCCCTTGCAGGACTTGCTCCATAGCTCTTTGCCAGATAGCCAGAGCTGATGCCACTCCGAAAATCAGTCGATTGTACTGGTACATGCCTTTGTGTGTGTTTATCGTGAGATACTTTTTAGAGGCCTCCTCAACCTCCATCTGTAGATATGCCTGTGCTAAGTCAATTTTGGTGAAACGTTTCCCTCCAGATAGTGAGGCGAAAATATCTTCTATCCTCGGAAGAGGATACTGTACCGTGTGAAGAACCGGGTTTACAGTCACCTTGAAGTCCGCACAGATGCGAATTTTTCTCTGTTCTTCAGATTTATCATTATTCAACGTTTTCTTCATGATCGGGACGATGGGTGTTGCTCACTCGCTCCAATCTACCTTGGATAACACGCCTGCTTTTTCCAAATTCTCCAGCTCTGCCTCGACGGCTGGACGAATTGCGTATGGCACCAGCCTTGCCTTAAAAAACTTGGGAATTGCCGCATCTTCCACTTTTATGGAGGCGGTGGCGCCTTTCAGGGTTCCTAGTTCCTGTTGAAACACTTCTTTGGCATTAGCCAAGATTTCTTTTAATCGTCCAGGTATGACGTCATCATCATTTTTTTTCTTACTGGTCACCGTCAGTGCCTGAATGGAGTGCCAGTTTAAACGTATCTTTCTGATCCATTCACGTCCCAACAATGGTGGACCACCATCTTGCAGAACGTATAAATACAACTTCTGTATTTCCTTGCCGTTGTATACAACAGGCACCCTTATTTTCCCTCTGGGGTATACTTTCTGCCCCGTATATATCTTCAAGATAATGGATGTGTCTTTCAAAGGTATATGCGGAAATAGCCGCTCCTAATCCCGTCGGCTCATGACGGTCAGAGCTGATCCTGTATCTAGCTCCATTTTGACTGGGGACCCCGCTATCGTGAGGATAACCCAAATGGTCTGGTAATCTTCTTTGGCAATTACATTATGTAATTTGAGACAGCTTAGTCTCTTGTTTCCGGAGTCGCTATCGCTCTTCTGGTCTTCGGAGCTACTGTCCGTCATCATTTGTACCTTTCTGTACGTTTCCTTATTGACCTTTTTACTGTCAGCGGATTTTTTTCCAGATCTGCATACACGTGCAATGTGTCCCATCTTTCCGCATTGCCTGCATGATTTGTCCTTGAACCAGCAGTACTTCTGGTCATGGGTGGATCTGCCGCAGCGATAACATCTCTCGAAACCCCGTGTCATTTCATGGGTGCCGAAGTCCTGTGGCTTTTGCTGTATCTCTGCAGCTCCTCTTGCTGCTGCTTCGTATGATACAGCCACACTGAAAGCCTTGTCCAGTGTCAAATCTTTCTCAGAAAGTAGTCTTTTCTGTGTTCCTTCGCTTAGGAGACCGCAGACGAATTTGTCTGATAGAGAATCTGCCAGTCCTGCCCCGAATTGGCAGTGCTTTGACAGTTTTCGTAATTCGGTGAGGTAATCAGCGTTACTTTCATTCTTGTGCTGATTCCTCCTGAAGAATTTGAATCGTTCCGCTATCAGCAGCAGTGTTGGGTTTAAGTGCTCCTGTAAGGTATCAACAATCTCCTTAAAATTCTTGTCCATCGGTTTGGCTGGAGTGACCAAGTTTCGTAACAGCCCGTATGTCCTTGCGCCCATCAGATTTAGAAGTACCGATGCCTTTTTATCATCTGTCACTTCATTCGCCTTGCAATATACCTCCACTCTTTCCACATATGTGGTCCAATCCCCTATATCACTATCGAAAGCAGTAATATTGCCAGTCTTCGGCATCCTGAAAATCAAAAATGGCGCCTCCCGCGCTTTTCCTTCTTCCCCGCCGAGTCAAGATGGTACCTCCCGCGCTTTCCCGCTGCTGCCGCTGCTGCCAACGCTGTTCTCCGCGGTTCCCGTTGCGACCTGCAGCTTTTCGCGGTATTTCTATTTTTCTTTTTTCTTATATATATATTTTAAACAGTTTCTCCGTTACTTGGAGACCCGTTCCCGTCGTGGAGCGGACCCTCTGGGACTTTCCCCTCCCACTACTCGGTCCGAACGCCGACCTGCTTTGCAGCACCGGCTGCCTCCTGAGTGTTCCACCCTCTGTCTCTCTTTGCTTCTGCTTTCCGACTCGCTGCCCGGCCCCGCTGCAGAGCCACCCGATCGAGCCCCAGCCCGCCGCAGCCCAGGAAGGATCAGTGCACTACCTGCCACCAGCCCGTTTAGCTGGTGAAACCACAGTTTATTTTTTTATTTTTTACTTGCTTCTGGCTTCGACCTTCGTCTGAGGAATCGATCTCCTTGAGGTGCTGCCGAATTGCAGGTAAGTTCGTTTCTAACTCGTCGCCACTGTTAGATCCGTGTGTTAATGGAGACACGGAATGCAGGAGTTGATTTAACAAGTGTTTACTGAACAAAGTCTGGAGGTGAACTAACTACACAAGACGCTATACAGGCTTATATACCCGAGTGGTCACTGCTGGTACTACAGTACACAGGGGCTTCAAAAACATAGTTCCTCTTAAAGGTACATACACTACATACACATTATTAGGTGATGCCAGTGTCATAACTGCACTGGAATGGCTTAGCTAGGGGGCCAGCTAGTTCTGGCGTGCAGGTCTTCAACACTCCAGCATGGATGTTGTCAGGGCCCATCGCCTTTGCTGAGTCCAGTCCTTCCTCAGTAGTATCTGCATGTTCACCATTGGCTACTACCGTTTACAGTGGAACCTCCATTACCCACCATAATGGAGGGCACCTGGTGGGTAAAGAAAATTGACGGAAAATCGAACCTTTAGTCTGGTACAGCACTAACCTAGGGGCAGGAATGAAGGCAAGTACAGTACAAACAATATCAATTAAATGTAATCTTTCCCTGTTGATTTATATCAGACTGGAGGATATTGTTGTCAACTGAAGTGTGGATAAAGGAGAATCGGCTGTGTTTTTTTGCTAACACTTGTTTTTACACCATATCGCATGAATTAGTTGGATTGCTTCCTCAGTAATGTGAGTTTCCCCACTGGTCACAATAATCTATCATCAGCAACTGACAATTTCCTCCTAATGTGTTTCCTTAACCACGAGGGAGCTATTTTCTCTGGTTGTTAATTTTAACGAAAAAGCAGACGTGAGTAAACAAATGAGCACGAGCAGGAGAAAGCGGTAATGGACATTTTGTCTGCTGTTACCGCTGGCCTGAATCTTACTCCTTATCTAAAAATGAATGAAAAGAAATTAGCAGAAAAAAATATACTCTTAAAAGAACTTTTTTAAAGGCCTATCCTGATATTGTGTAGGGAGACATATAAATGAACCAGAACTTTTACTCCACAGAGTCCTTCCAGGAAGCCACAGAGAATACCGCAGAAGTCAGCTGTTTTGATATCGCTACTGCATTTAGAAGGTAAATGAACCCTTCCATCATCATACATCCATTTACATACACCTCAATAGCAATCACAGGGACAGCCGTGGCAGAGGCAACTATGCATTTGCCAACAGCGGTGGCTTTCCTAAGGTGCAGGGCATCATTGGCATGGCCTATGATGCCTAACAGGGCATCACCTTTCCTAAGGTGCAGGGTATCATTTAATCATTCATGAGACTACCAACAACCCTATGGTATATCTCAATAAGTGCTATTATTCCATCAATGTGTAAATGATATGCAACCCTCACCAGAAAATGTACATTAATATATGCTATCTGGGGAATACACCTTGGTGTTGATAATGCAATAACTGGCTGCCATTGTGATGAAGTGCATCCCATATTATCAAGTTCACAAGCCTAGGGTTTACTCCACCTGATGTGCCTAGTGTGCCTCAATGAAGCTGGCCAGTACGTAGTATGCTTCACTCTGCATCATGGCCCCAGAAATCCACAGGCCCTTGATCCCAGGGTAAGTGCTGGGTTCAGGCTACTGGGAACGTCTGCCCCTGACCACAGCAGACTCTTCAAGGTCAGGCAGAGGTTCCCAGTCAATGCAGGGGATTCAGGCCTCGACACAGATCTGGACCCCTAATGGGTATGCTTGCTTTCTCAGAGTACCAGCCGCCAGTGGATTTAAGAACATAAGAAATAATAGCTGGAGTCAGCCATTTGGCCCTTCGAGCCTGCTCCGCCATTCAACAAGATCATGGCTGATCTTCTACCTCAACTCCACCTTCCCGCACTATCCCTATATCCATTAATTCCCTTTGTTCCCAAAAATGTATCGACCTCTGTCTTGAATATACCCAACGACTGAGCATCCACAGCTCTCTGGGGTAGAGAATTCCAAAGATTCACAACCCTTTTAGTGAAGAAATTTCTCCTCATCTCAGTCCTAAATGGCTGACCCCTTATTCTATAATAATAATAATAATAATCAACTTTTTTGTCATTGTTAGTGCACAAGTGCAGTACAATGAAATGTAGGCTTGCGGCTCCCGAGAGTGTACATTTAGATTAAGACATTTAAACATTCAACATTCATTTGGCTTGTAATACATTAACATAAACATAACCATAATAAAGTGCATTGGCAGATGTGCAGGCTTTAGAGTTTATTTGTGGAGTTCAGTAGGATGACAGCCCTGGGAAAGAAGCTGTTCCTAAATCTGGTCGTTCGGGTGCGAATGCATCTGTAGCGTCTCCCAGATGGCAGGAGGGCGAACAGACTGTGGCTGGGGTGGGTAGGGTCTTTGATGATGGTCCGTGACCTCCGTAAACAGCGTTTCTGGTATATGTGCTCTATGGTCGGTAGCCGGGTGCCGGTAATGCGTTGGGCAGTTTTGACTACCCGCTGCGGGGCTTTCCGGTCATAGTAGCTACAGCTGCCATACCATACTGTGATACAGTTCGTCAGGATGCTCTCTATTGTGCAGCGGTAAAAGTTAGAGAGGATCAGGGGTGACAGGTTACATCCCTTCAGCCTCCTTAGGAAATATAGGCGCTGCTGGGCCTTCTTCACCAGAGAGGAGGTATTGAGGGACCAGGAGAATTCTTCCGTGATGTGGACTCCGAGGAACTTAAAGCTGTCCACCCTTTCCACCATAGCCTCATGGATGTGGATGGGGGTGTGACTTCCACCTTTAGACTTCCTGAAGTCCACAATGATTTCTTTGGTTTTCTTGATGTTAAGGGCCAGGTTGTTATCGGCGCACCACTTCACGAGATGCTGGACCTCCTCCCTGTAGGCTGACTCATCGTTGTTGGTGATCTGGCCTACTACCGTGGTATCATCCGCAAACTTGATGATGGTGTTGGAACCATGAACAGCCACACAGTCATGGGTGAAGAGGGAGTAGAGGAGCGGGCTCAGCACACATCCTTGTGGGGCCCCCGTGTTCAGGGTCAGGGGGGGGAGGTGTGGTTACCTAATTTGACAGACTGGGGTCTGTTTGTTAGGAAGTCCAGGGTCCAGTTGCAGAGGGAAGTGTTCAGGCCCAGAGTGTGGAGTTTGGTGGCCAGCTTGTTGGGGACGATAGTGTTGAATGCTGAGCTGTAGTCTATGAACAGCATTCTGATGTAGGTCTCTTTACCATCTAAGTGATTCAGTGCAGAGTGTAGAGCAGTTGTGATTGCATCCTCCGTTGATCTGTTTGCACGAGAGGCAGGAACACTGGCTTTGATGTGAGCCAGGACCAGTCTCTCGAAACACTTCATTATGATGGGTGTGAGTGCGCCAGGTCGATAGTTGTTCAGGCACATCACAGCCGTTTGCTTTGGCACAGGAATAATGGTAGCGGTCTTGAAGCATGTAGGGACTACTGCCTGGGCCAATGACAGATTGGAGATGGCGGTGAAGACATCAGCCAGCTGATCAGCACATTCCTTGAGTACCCGTCCAGGGATGCTATCCGGTCCAGCAGCCTTTCGTGTGTTCACTCCGCGTAGAACACCCCTTACGTCGGAGGCCGACAGAGTGAGCACCTGGTCTTCTGGGGGTGGCAAGGCTTTGGTAGTCGGCTCCCTGTTGTCCCTGTCGAAGCGAGCGTAGAAGTTGTTAAGCTCCTCCGGAAGGGAGGCATCGCTAACCGGGGGGCTGGTGTTTTTGCTCTTGTAGTCAGTGATGGACTGGATGCTTTGCCACATGCGCCGGGGGTCCGAGTTGTTATGACTGTGACCCTGAGTTCTAGACTCCCTAGTTAGGGGAAATAATTTCCCAGCATTAACCCTGTCAACCCCGTTAAGAATTTTATATGTTTCAATTAGATCACCTCTCATTCTTCTAGACTCTAAGGAATATAGGCCTAGTCTACTCAATCTCTCCTCATAGGGCAATCCCCTCATCCGAGGAATCAGTCTAGTGAACCTTTGCTGCACTGCTTCTAAGGCAAGTATATCTTTCCTTAGGTAAAGAGACCAGAACTGAACATCGTACTCCAGGTGTGGCCTCACCTTGGAGATCAGAGATGAGGAAATCCCGGGCCTGGGAGTCTCTTCCTCCTGGCCACACCCCCTCTGGTGAAGGTGACCTTTGGGGTGGCCAGAGGCTCTGCCGCAAACAAGACCCCACAAAAACTAGCAGGGACTTGGTGTATCTGGAGCAGTGCCTAATTTCTGGCCTCCTACCAGACTAATGGCAGGAGTGCACCAGAAGAGCTGCCAATTGTCTGCTCCCACATGTTTACACACAAATAGGAAAAGATTTGCCAAACAGTTTTTCACAAGGACAGTGCCACTTTAAAAATATTATACTTTGCTCATAAGCCTATATTTCTGTGATGGTTCTCTGTACAAACTTGATTTTCCAGTACTGCTGTGCAAAACAGCATCTTTGTAAAACATTCTCTTCAGCTTGCTACCCTGCATTAAGGCTGAAGAAGCACACTTAAAATTCAACTCAGCTTTCCGCAAAGTAAACACGTTCTACAACAAGGTTAATCCACAGAGTAAAGCATTAATCTCATTCAATAAAACCCAACTTGACTAAGTCTAATGTTGTGAGGGAATACACCATATTTCAAAATGATACACCATAATATGAACAGAATAGTGATATTATTAATACATGATATACTGGGTTTAAAAGTCTGGAAAGCCTCGGAGACACAGGCTGTAAACAGAGAACAGGCTTCTTAGATAAAGATCAGTTGTTAAACAAAGTTGTAAAAAACCAAACAAGCTTTGAAATGGGAATTAGTTAAATATACTAAAACAATTACCCCATTGAAATGGCAGTTTGGCGCTTCCAAAAGGTCTAGAGTTTGGAGGGAACACAATGAAAATGCCTAGTTTAACGTATTACCAGCTAACATGTGATACAGAAACACAAACATTAAAAGAACCATGTGCCTTTGAAAAGATGACATCAAGTAAAAGAAACACCTGCTGTTCAAATAGTTTTTATGTTAAATTTGGAAGACAGGAAACACGATTAAATATGCAACCAATTGAGATAGCTAGAAATGCATGAAACACTCTGGTCAAAGTGTCTTTAATTTATACATATAGTAAATATGATACCAACAAGAAGACTTTGAAGATATGACTTCAATAGATACAACAAGCAATTATATTGTGTTTGTATTGAACTTGGAGCAGTAAGGAGTCACAACGTCTGCTAAAATCCAGTAATGCCAATATTAAGAATTGAATGAAAGTATTATGTAAGAATGACATCAAACAGAAACCATAGCTGTCATATTGTTTTTATGAAAGTTTTTGGAACACCTAAAGGTGGAGACATAATTATGCATGCAATAGTTGAATTGACAGTAAGATAGAAAGCATTCAAACAGAGAGAATGAATAAGACAATTAGCTGACATCAGCAGATAACCTCAAAGAAGAAACCAAAGCAAAAAGGGTATAAAAATAAGAGCTTTTCAAACAGAAAGTCAGAACTCACTGAACGAACAAGCGTTTCACAACTTCACAGGCATGCTCTGTAAGTTTTTAACTATGAGTCTCAGGTAATCAATGTATTTGATTTTGGTGGATAATCTGGATTAGAAATAAGTAAGAAATGTAACAAAGTAAAGATTTGAAAATAAGGATCTCCGAGAAATAAGAAATGTAAGCTATCTGTATTGTGAATTGTTAATAGGACCTCAAAGGTAGTAATCTCAGGATTGCGACCACATGCTAGTCAGAGTAGAAATAGAAGGATATTTCAGATGAATACGTGGCTAGAAGAATGGTGCAAGGGGGAGGGATTCAAATTCCTGGGACATTGGAACCGGTTCTGGGGGAGGTGTGACCAGAACAAACTGGACGGTTTGTACCTGGGCAGGACCAGGACTGATGTCCTAGGGGGAGTGTTTGCTAGGGCTGTTGGGGGGGGTTTAAACTAAAATGGCAGGGGGTTGGGAACCTGTGCAGGGAGACAGAGGAAAGGAAAGCAAGGATAGAAGCAAAGGACAGGAAGGAGAAAAGCAAAAGTGGAAGTCAGAGAAATCAAGGGTGTAAATCAAACATGGCCGCAGTAAACAATAATTCTAAAAGGTATAAGAGTGTTAAAAAAACAAGCCTGAAGGCTTTGTGTCGGATATGATATAATTGGGATTATGGAGACATGGCTCCAGGGTGACCAAGGCTGAGAATTCAACATCCAGGGGTTTCAATATTCAGGAAGGACAGGCATAAAGGAAAAGGAGGTGTGGTAGCATTGCTGGTTAAAGAGGAGATTAACACAATAGTAAGGAAGGATATTAGCTCTGATGATGTGGAATCTGTATGGGTAGAGCTGAGATATACCAAGGGGCAGAAAACGTTAGTGGGAGTTGTATACAGACCCCCAAACAGTAATGCTGAGGTTGGGGATGGCATTAAACGGGAAATTAGAGACACGTGCAATAAGGGCACAACAATTATCATGGGTGACTTTAATCTACATATAATTTGGTCTATCCAAATTAGTAACAATACTGTGGAAGAGGAATTCCTAGAGTGTATACGAGATGGTTTCCTGGACCAATATGTTGAGGAACCAACTAGAGATCAGGCCATCTTAGACTGGGTATTATGTAATGAGAAAGGATTAATTAACAATCATGTTGTGCGAGGCCCCTTGGGGAGGAGCGATCATAAAATGATAGAATTCTTCATTAAGATGGAGAGTGAAATAGCTGATTCAGAGACTTGGGTACTGAATTTAAATAAAGGAAACTATGATGGTATGAGGCGCGAGTTGGCTAGGATGGATTGGGGAATGTTACGTAAAGGGTTGATGGTGAATAGGCAATGGCAAACATTTAAAGATCACATGGATGAACTACAGAATTTGTTAATCCCTGCTTGGCATAAAAATAAAACAAAAATGGTGACTCAACTGTGGCTAACAAGGGAAATTAGGGATAGCATAAGATCCAAGGAGAGGACATATAAATTGGCCAGAAAAAGCAGCAAACCTGAGGATTGGGAGCAGTTTAGGATTCAGCAAGGAGGACAAAGGGATTAATTAAGAGGGCAAAAATAGAGTATGAGAGTAAGCTTGCAAGGAACATAAAAACTGACTGTAAAAGCTTCTATAGATATGTGAAGAGAAAAAGATTGGTAAAGTCAAGCGTAGGTCCGTTGCAGTCAGAATCAGGAGAATTTATAATGGGGAACAAAGACATGGCAGACTAATTAAATACATACTTTGGTTCCGTCTTCACAAAGGAGGACACAAATAAACTCCCAGAGATGCCAGGGAACATAGGGTCTAATGAGAGGGAGGAACAGAATGAAATCAGTATTTGTAGGGAAATGGTGTTAGGGAAATTGACGGGATTGAAGGCTGATAAATCCCCAGGGCCTGATAATCTACATCCTAGGGTACTTAAAGAAGTGGCCCTAGAAATAGTAGATGCATTTGTAGGGGGTGGCGGGTGGCACATGCGCCCAGTCAGTTATGCCCCTGACTGTCTGTGAGCAGTTCAAATCGCTCCCACACCCCTACGTTCTAGACACCGGACTAAGGTACAGGCGGCGATACAGAAAACTCGCGTAGACAGGTGGTTTGGTGTAAGAAAACCAAGATTTTATTAAAACAGTCTTATGAGAAGTCACTAGTAAAAATTACAGGCAAATACAAAATAACTATACTTTTACAGGGAATGGGGAACACACAGCAGGTCAAGGGAAAAACAACTACATTAACAATCCCCTTATCCTTATCCCACCCCCTATACCTAACTAGATTAAGCTATGAGGGGCCAGAATTCATGCTCACCAATCCAAGGCAAAGCCAGCTGTTTTAACGGATGTGGGTTTTGAGGTTTGGTCTTCTGTCCTTTTAGGTACCCCGTCGCCATGTGGTCTCAGGGCGCGGTGCTGGAGCTGCTGCTGCGACACACCTTTCTTCTCCTCAGCTACCGTCGTCGTCTCGTCGCGATGGGTTCTCCTCTTCTTCTCCTGCGGGCGGGCATCGGCAGTAACGTTGTGCCTATAGGGCAGTTGGCAGTCTTAACTGCTTAGATTTTCCTACCCAAGCATCAAACTCCAGTATATTCATTGTGGCGTGGACACCTGTGTTTTCGCAGTGTTCAACAAGATCTTTGCCTCCCCAAGCGCCAGCTTATAACTAGGTGCTTGGCCTTTATCGATACGTTTTTCGCTGCCCTGCTCTGCTCTTATCGAGTTGTTACCTTCTTCTTCGTCTCTATTCATCTCGTCTCATTCGGCTACTATTCAAATCCTGGGCTGCCTGCTCAGTTTCGTCTCGCCCCCTTTTTGCGGCCTGGGTGTCCTGGATGACTATGGACTCGGGTCTCGTTCCCCTCCCCTGCAGTTGGTATGGATGTCCTTGACTGCTGAAGATTTACTATGGGGAGCGAGGAGAGAACCCGCCACGAGGCCAGGGCATGAGTATGGGTGGCGGCAGCCCAAGGCAGAGCAAGAGTCAAGAGCCAGGAGCAAGAGCAAAAGCAAGAGAGCAGAGCGCGATTGCTCCTGGGGGCCTACAGTTATACTCCTTTCAATGGCCCCTTATCTGCGCTCCAAATCAGGTTAATTCATTGTTTCAATTTTGGCGGGCTGTTTTAAATGATTATAGCAATCTAAGTTAACTGGAATTAGATGGCCATTTATTGCACCTCATGGCCTGATGTCCGGGCTGTATTGTCATTAATGCATTCTAATCGGCCTGTCCAGCCTTGATGGCTCCCATAAGCTGTTTCCAATTATTTATGCGGACAACCCAATGGCCTCATGTTTAGGCCTAACTGGTTTTGATCTGTCTACGATCTGGCGTAATGCATATTCAGTGTTTGCTGTCTGGCTTTCAAAACACAAAGTCCTTTTTCACAGAAACTGCATTTTAAGTTTCGATTTCCCAAAGCTGCTTGTGCTGCCACAGAGTCCAAGCTTTTTAAAAATCTTGCAGGCTTTTGGTCACGATGTGCGGACGCCATCTTTTGTGTACCCTTTTTAAAATGTCCATGCAGGGTCCTTTTTATTAATAACCTTGGGGGAATATGGGAATTTTGCGAATCTTACACATTGCTGGTCATCTTCCAAAATTCTATAGACTCTGGAACAGTTCCCATGGATTGGCGGGTAGCTAATGTAACACCACTATTTAAAAAAGGTGGTAGAGAGAAAACGGAGAATTATAGTATGGTAAGCCTGACATCGGCAGTGGGGAAAATGCTAGAGTCCATTATAAAAGATTTAATAGCAGAGCACTTGGAAAACAGTGACAGGATTGGACAAGGTGTGGAGATGCCGGTGTTGGACTGGGGTGGACAAATATAAAAAGTTACACAACACCAGGTTATAGTCCAACAGCTTTATTGAAATCACAAGCTTTCGGAGCGCTGCTCCTTTGTCAGGTGAAGTGAAGAGATGCATATAGACACAGCTTATATAGTCAGAGACTATATAAGCTGTGTCTATATGCATCTCTTCACTTCACCTGATGAAGGAGCAGCGCTCCGAAAGCTTGTGATTTCAAATAAAGCTGTTGGACTATAACCTGGTGTTGTGTAACTTCTTACATTAGGATTGGACAAAGTCAACATGGATTTACAAAAGGTAAATCATGCTTGACTAATGCACTGGAATTTTTTGAGGATGTAACTGGTAGAATAGATAAGGGAGAACCAGTGGATGTTGTGTATTTGGTCTTTCAGAAGGCTTTCGATAAGGTCCCGCATAAGAGACTAGCATGTAAAGTTAAAGCACACGGAATTGCGGGTAAGGTACTGACTTGGATAGATAACTGGTTGGCAGACAGGAAGCAAAGAGTTGGAATAAACGGGTCTTTTTCCAAGTGGAAGGCAGTGACTAGTGGGGTACCGCAGGGATTGGTGTTAGGACCCCAGTTATTCACAATATATATTAATGATCTAGACGAGGGAACTAGATGTAAAGCTTCACTTTTCTGATGGCACAAAGCTGGGTGGGCATTTGTGCTGTGAGGAGGATGCAGAGAAACTCCAGTACGATTTGGACAGGTTGGGCGATTGGGCAGATGCATGGCAGATGCAGTATAATGTGGATAAATCCAAGGTTATCCACTTTGGTGGCAAAAACAGGAAGGCAGATTATTATCTGAATGGCAATAGATTGGGAAAAGGGGAAGTGCAACGAGACCTGGGTGTCCTTGTGCACCAGTCGCTGAAGGTAAGCATGCAGGTGCAGCAGGCGGTTAAGAACGCAAATGGTATGCTGGCCTTCATAGCGAGAGCATTCGAGTACAGGAGCAAGGATGTCTTGCTGTAGTTGTACAGGGCCTTGGTGAGATCACACCTTGAGTATTGTGTGCAGTTTTGGTCGCCTTATCTGAGGAAGGATGTTCTTGCCATGGAGGGAGTGCAGCGAAGATTCACCAGACTGATACCTGGGATGGCAGGAATGACGTATGAAGAGAGATTGGGTCGATTAGGCTTATATTCGCTAGAGTTTAGTAGAATGAGAGGGGATCTAATTGAAACTTATAAAATTCTAACAGGACTAGACAGACTAGATGCAGGAAGGCTGTTCCCGATGGCGGGGGAGTCCAGAACCAGGGGTCACAGTCTAAGGATAAGGGGTAAGCCATTTAGTACTGATGTAAGAAGTCACACAACACCAGGTTATAGTCCAACAGCTTTATTTGAAATCACAAGCTTTCGGAGCGCTGCTCCTTCTTCAGGTGAAGTGGAGAAATGCATAAAGACACAGCTTATATAGTCAGAGAATCATGTCAGATTTCAGGAGAACAGCGACCACGACACCACACAACCCTGCCACAGCAACCTCTGCAAGACATGCCAGATCATCAACACAGATACCATCATCACACGTGAGGACACCACCCACCAGGTACATGGTACATACTCATGTGACTCGGCCAACGTTGTCTACCTCATACGTTGCAGGAAAGGATGCCCCGGAGCATGGTACATCGGCGAGACCATGCAGACACTGCGACAACGGATGAACGGACACCGCGCAACAATCACCAGGCAGGAGTGTTCCCTCCCAGTCGGGGAACACTTCAGCAGTCAAGGACATTCAGCCTCCGATCTTCGGGTAAGCATTCTCCAAGGCGGCCTTCGAGACACATGACAACGCAAAATCGTCGAGCAGAAACTGATAGCCAAGTTCCGCACCCATGAGGACGGCCTCAACAGAGATCTTGGGTTCCTGTCACGCTACATGTAACCCCACCTGACGCAGGGTCATCCAGACTCGAGTCGACATTGGCTTGTTCTCTCTACACAGATGCGGCCGGACCTGCTGTGATTTCCAGCCAAAAAAAAATGTTTTTTGTCTGTTTTTTTGTTTTTTTGTTTTTCATACAGACCCCAGCATCTGCAATATTTGACCCCTTGTGACCCCACCTCATTGTTCTTTGATGTAATGTTTCCCTGACTGACCTGTTTGGACACCATTCACACCTTCGACTGCTGTGATTATCTCTCTGCCGAGGTGTGATAAATGGCAGTTGGAAAGGTTACCTGTAAACATCTGACATGATTCTCTGACTATATAAGCTGTGTCTTTATGCATTTTTCCACTTCACCTGAAGAAGGAGCAGCGCTCCGAAAGCTTGTGATTTTAAATAAAGCTGTTGGACTATAACCTGGTGTTGTGTGACTTCTTACATTTGTCCACCCCAGTCCAACTCCGGCATCTCCACACCATTTAGGACAGAGATGAGGAGGAATTTCTTCACCCAGAGAGTGGTGAACCTGTGGAATTCTCTACCACAGAAGACAGTTGAGGCCAATTCATTAAATATATTCAAGGAGGAGTTAGATATACTTCTTAAGGCTAAGGGGATCAAGGGATATGGGGAGAAAGCAGGGACAGGGTACTGAATTTGGATGATCAGCCATGATCGCATTGAATGGTGGAGCAGGCTCGGGGGCCGAATGGCCTACTCCTGCTCCTAACTTCTATGTTTCTATGTTTCTATGTTAATGTTGCGACTGTTTCAACAGCTGTTAAATGAATGTCGGCTCTTAAATAAAACTATATATTTTTAGAATTGTCTCAAAGAGTAATCCTGTATAAACTCGCGAACCGAATTTCTGTACACTCTTTTGTAAGGAGTTGCAGAATTCTGGGGGTATTCCGGACCCTCATAATATCCGGAAGGTTACAGTCTAGTTAAACTTATTAAAAATGCTTTCTAGAGGACAGTAACATCTTCAGTCGTTCCTTTCCTTTAGGGAGAGATAGCCTGAATCTTTAGACCCATTTAAGCGTCTTATGGAATTCGGCTATCTCTAACTTAAGTTGAAGTTGAACGTCTGGGGAATACGCTTGATCTGGGGTAGCCCGAAAGGGCTAGGACTTGTAATTACCCCTTCAACGTGAGTCTTATTATTCCTTAAGATTGCATAAATGATTCAGATCTCTGCAGCACAAGGAGCATCATGTCAACCCCACTCAATTTGCTCAATGCATGGCAAAATAAGTCCAGCTGAAATTTTAAGTCAATATCCCTGTACCATATATCACAGGAGAATCCTCAAGAGGACACTATATAAATGAATCTAAGAAAAGAAGCTCAAACATGCCAATAAAATACCATTCAGTACAACTTCAATAGAGCAGAGCATATGTGAAAGCATGTTTTGATATGAGTCCAACAATACCTCATTCATTTTGACAGACGGGTGAGTGAAGAAAGCCCTTGGCAAGTTAACAAATAAATGTCACACCCAAAGAGATAAAACTGACCTGCTCCTCAAATCATTGTTCAGGCAATAACTTCTTAGACCCAGATTGATGAAGCATCTATTTGTTAACTTGAGTCTATGTTGGTGCTTAGCATTAATAATTTAAAAAAAACATGGTAAAGTACTGGAGATATTGTCCCTTCTACTAAAATGGGACCCTTGAGTTATCTAATATGGCCTGAAAGAATGGCCTGGACATTGGGAAACTCACAGTAAGAAACCCTTGTGAAGTACTTATCAACTAATAATATAATATTGATCAGAGCTTCATTATTATATTGGATGGTAGCAAATTGAGAACTACCTTAAGGTTGCTTTGTAAGACTTTTAGTAAAAAAAACACTTCTGCAATAGTAAATTCCTGCAGGAACAGAATCACATACCTCCCCAAAGTCTAGCGCAGTATTCATTTTTCAGTCTGTTACAGATATTTATCTCCTCTGTTGAAGTAATGAGCTAAGGCGCTCATATTATTGCATAGAAACGAGATACAATGGGGGAGAAATTCAGTTGGTTAGCGCCTCCTGTTAGCACCTGGTAGGGGGCGCTAATGAAGTAGCGCTGAGGTATGGCGAATCCAATGCCACATGCCAAATCCAGTCACCCCTTAGCGCCGCTGCTAACAGTTAGTGCCTGGGGCTTCAGCGCCAGGCAGATCATGACGTTAGTGAGCATGCAACGCTCACTGAGCACCCGATCTGTCAAATTGATTATTGCCCCCTGCCTTAGCGCCTTGCCCTGACAACAACAGGAAGAGGAGATGTGAAGCAGGCGATGGCAGTTCCAGGGGTGATATTTAAAGGGTTGAGTCACAGCTATCAGGTTAGTGCTGTTTCACAGCTTCCTTGTCAGTTTGCAATTGTGCAAGGGGGAGAAATTCGGTATCGCCCCATTTGGGGTGCCGTTATCGGCCGGGCGCAAAGTTCAGCGCCTGGCGCTAATTATCGCCTCTGACAGCAAACTTGGTTTTTATCGCCTCTGGAGGTGATTGGAGCGCTAAATCAGGCACATCACACCTGTCTTAAGGTGCAAACGCCGAGGAGTGAGGTGCTACCTCAGAGTGCTGGCGAAGCAAGGAAGGGCAAATCAAAATAAACCTGCAAAGTGCTGCTCAGTACTCAAAACTCCTTCACACAGCGTTGAATCTCTGCAGAAGTCTCTCTCTCTCTCTCTCTCTCTCTCTCTCAGACTGCGTGGTGCAAAAATGTCACTGACAAAAAAAGGCAGGAAGCGGTCGCCTTTAAATAATGCTCCCCTAGTCCCTTTCTGACAGCATAACGCTCCCCTCAACCTGTCGCTGCTAGTAGCAGGCGGTAAGGCGGGGGCACCACTCAATATCCAGTCCGGGGCACTAACGGGGCGTTGCGCACTCGACTGATATCACAATCTGCCGGCGCAGGAGGCCGTGGCGGTAGTGTTTAGCGCTGCTGCAAAATGTCTAGTTAATTTCGTGAGCAGCACAAACATCGCTGCGCCCGGCCTCAAGTTGCTTTGCGCCCCAATTGGCACCCTCTTAAGGTGCTAACGGGAAGTGAAAACAACTGAATTTTTCCCCCCAAGAGTTTAATTCAGTCATTTAAAGGTTCTTTAGTATCAGGAGTGTTGTGGCTATTAAAAATTTGTTACATTTATTCTGACAAAACTTCAAAGTGCTACACATCATTACATTAATGGGTGCTGTACTGGCAGTTGACCTCACCTTCCAGGATCTACTGCGGAGGGAGCGGAGGCAGTGAGAAAATTTGCAAGATGTGGCGAGAGGGAGGAGGAGGGCCATCAGGGCTCTCAACAGGAGGCCTTACCCTTCGAGGGTATTCCAAGAGCACTTCTCCTACCTCCAATTAAGTGAATAGCAGTGCATTGGAAGGCTTCACTTCAGCAAGGATGTGGTCACTGAACTCTGCCACCTCCTGCAACCAGATCTCAAGCCTCAGATCAGGTCGACCATGGCTCGCTCAGTGGCAGTCAAGGTCACTGTCACCCTCAATTTCTTCACCAGCGGTTCCTTCCAGTCTGCAACAGGAAATATAGTGAACATCTCGCAGTTCGCCATCCATCGCTGCATCCAGGTGGTCATAGAGGCTCTCTACAGTATGAGAAGGGACTACATTTACTTCCCCATCACCAGAGAGAAGCAGGATGAATGTACATGTGGCTTTGTCAGTATAATGGGCTTCCCCATGATGCAGGGCACCATTGACTGCACCCATGTGGCTTTGCGGGCACCGCATAACAATCCTGAGATCTTCCGTAACCGCAAAGGCTAGCACTCACTTAATGTGCAGTTGGTGTGTGACCACAGACAGCTAATCCTCAATGTGAATCCTGACAGCAGCCACGGCGCCTTCATCCCACGCCAGACCAGTGTGCCAGCATTCTTCCAGCCATCACATCAAGCTCGCGGTTGGCTGGTCGGAGACAAGGGTGAGGCGCTCTCCACCTGGCTCATGACACCCCTCCACAATCCCAACACTCCCTGCTCAGCACTCATATAATGAGAGCCATGCTGCCACCAGGAACATCATCGAGCAGACCATCGGGGTGCTCAAGCAATGGTTCCGCTACTTTGACCGCTCGGGAGGAGCCCTCCAGTACTGAGCGGGTGTCCCATTTCATGGTGGTCTGCTGCATGCTCCACAACTTGGCCATCATGAGGGCCAAGCCCTTGCCCCCAGGGACTGCGGGATCACCTCAGGAGGAGGAAGAGGGAGAGGAGGAGGAGGAGGAGGATGAGGAAGAAGAGGAGGAGAAGGGGGAGGAACAGGAGTGAGGGAGGAGGTAGCCACTCAATCAGCCTTCTGGAAGGGCAAGCCGTGAACACCTCATCAGACTGCAGTTCCAATAAATTAAACCCCAGAGCCCTGTTGCTCATCACATCCCCATCATTTCATGACTGTCGCAGGCCATATCACAGCACAAAGCCAAAATGAGAAGCACCACAAAATCATCCAAAGCTAATTAATAAATTTATCAATAATCGAGGAACACATTTACAACAACAATATTAGCTATTCACCCTTGTGCAATCCCTTAGTGCCCTTCGTTACAGTGGCTTTGCCTACTCTAGTGCTCCTATACAGTGTTGGCCCAGTGGCTGCAGCACGGCTGGTGGAAGGCTGCTGAGTGTCTGTTTGGGAGACTTCAGGTGGCCTTGCAGGACACCCTTGACCAGCTCTGGGCCTGGAAAACCCAGCTGTAGACTGCACTAGCTCAGCATGGGCGGCAGCAGTCTGGGCTGACCGGATGACAGGCAGTGACAAGGGCAATGGCGGAGTGGCAGTGATGGGAGCAGGAATGCTATCATCCTCAGAGCGGACAGCAGGTTCCTGCTCCACTGACCCACTGCCACTCCCCCGGGGCAGCACCTCAGCATCAGTAACAATCTGCTGGAGCACAAATTGCTGGCCTGCTGCGACACTGTGAAAGCCCCGGTGGATGGTGGTCCACCCAGTCACGATGGCAGCAGTCAGAGCTAAGGCTGCATGACAGCAGTCTGAGAATCGATGACACGAAGCATAGACTGCATTACAGCATTAAGACATTGTGTGGCTTCCCCTTGTGCTGCAATGGAAGCTGCGACATTGCCCATCACACACAGCATGAGGTCTGGGTCACCACCGTCTCTCTGGGAGTCTACCATCCTTTGCAGAATGCAAATGATGGGCTCCATGGTGTGTGCAGAGCACTGTGCAATGTTGGAGGCGGACTCCTCCACGCTCCTTACCATTGCCAAGAAGCTCTCAGGCACCCTTGCCATTGCACCTATCATCTCCGTGTGCATGCCCATCACTTTTCTTCTAAAGGCCTCCCCATCGAGGTCCTCGTCGGAGTCCTGTGCAACAGAACTCGCGCGCGAACTTGCCCTCCCAGGAGCTGACTCCCGAGCTACACTTTCCTCCTGGCCTTGTTGCAGCCCGCTCATCCCCGGTGTATCATCCTGTGCAGATCCCGCTATTATACTAGCCTCGAAAGAATGTGTAGTGCCAGTGTCTGAAATGTATCCCAGGCTGCTGTGTGAGGCAAAGGAGGAGATTGCAGGGACTCTGACACAAATTTTCAGAACCTCTCTGGCCACAGGGGAGGTGCCAGAGGACTGGAGAACAGCTAACGTAGTACCATTATTCAAGAAGGGTAGTAGGGATAAACCAGGGAATTACAGGCCAGTGAGCCTAATGTCAGTGGTAGGGAAATTATTGGAAAAAATTCTGAGGGACAGAATTAGTCTCCACTTGGAGAGGCAAGGATTAATCAAGGATAGTCAGCATGGCTTTGTCAGGGGGAGATAATGTGTAACCATTTTGATTGAATTTTTCAAGGGGATGACTAGGTGTGTGGATGAGGGTAGTGCAGTTGATGTGGTCTACATGGACTTCAGTAAGGCTTTTGACAAAGTCCCACATGGGAGACTGGTCAAGAAGGTAAGAGCCCATGGGATCCAGGGCAATTTGGCACATTGGATCCAAAATTGTCTTAGAGGCAGGAGGCAGAGCATGATGGTCGAAGGTTGTTTTTGTGACTGGAAGCCTGTGTCCAGTGGTGTACTGTAGGTGTAGTGTATGTGCCTTTAAGTCAGAACTACTTTTACAGCTCCTGTATACTGTAGTACCGGCAGTGACCACACCGGTATATAAGCTTTGCGCATGCCTCTGTACCCCCAGTCTTGAGACTACCCTCCTCCAGTAAAGACCTGTTTATTGTTAATGTACAGCATCCGTGTGATTATTTAATAACAGCATATCCTCTGAATCACGGATCCAACAGTGGCGACGAGTGTCGATTCGAATCTAACTGCAACATAAAAAAAAAAATAGTCGAGTCCAGGAACACGGGCGTTGACCACGAGCAACCACCCAGCAGTCAGGCAGAGATTGAACTTCGCAGGGATGGCTGTGGAGAGCCGAGCTTGGTTCCCCAGCCACGACGACAGGTCCAGCGCAGACTCTTCCCGAGCAGCGGCGGCTGGAGCCGACCGACGGCGGAGAGAAAGCCGAGCAGCATCGACGGGGTAAGACAGAGGGTGAAGAGCGCAGGGCGCAGCTGGGGGTTGAACACCGAGCGGCGTCGAGAAAAAGAAAACAAACCGGAGAGAGAGAGGGTAAAGAAACAGTCAGGTTCTAGACAGAGCGGCGTCGAAAAATATAATAAGAAGAACGCGCAGAGCACAGCCAGGGCTCACGGGCTGAACAGGGTCCGCGGGGCGAAGAAAGGGGAGCGCGGGAGATGCCATTGAGCCACGGAGAAGAAGGAAGAGCGCGGGAGACGCCATTTTTAGAAGCCGCAGCGGAGAAGAAGGGCGAGTGCGGGTAGGAAGGAAAGCGCGGGAGATGCCATTTTGTGCCAGCGGAGAAGAAGGGGAAGCGCGGGAGGCACCATTTTTGACAGTTAACTCACACCCAAGGATGCCGAAGAGTGGCAGTATCTCTACGTTCGACAATGAAGTCGAAGATTGGGCGACATATGTGGAACGTATTGAGGTGTACTGCAGGGCGAATGAAGTCCCAGATGCTAATAAAGCACTGGTTCTGTTAAATTCCATGGGTGCAAAAACTTATGGGTTACTGCGAAATCTAATAACCCCAGAGAAGCCGGTAAACAAGAATTTTGAAAGCATAGTAGAAATCCTACAGGACCACTTAAACCCCACACCGCTGCTGATAGCAGAACAATTTAAGTTCCATAAAAGGAACCAACACAAAGACGAAAGCGATGCTGAGTACCTAACGGAACTGCGCAAGCTATCGAAATACTGCCAGTTTGGAGCTGGACTAGCAGACACGTTAAGGGACAAGTTTGTGTGTGGGCTACAAAGTGAAGGAACCCAGAAACGGCTTCTATCAGAAAAGGACCTTACGCTGGACAAAGCTTTCAGTATGGCAGTATCACATGAAGCAGCCGCAAGGGGTGCTGCAGAGATACAACGGAGACCGCAAGAATATGGCACCAATGAAATGTCCTATGGAACAGGGAAGTGCTATCGCTGTGGCAGAACAACACATGACCAGAAAGATTGTTGGTTCAAGGACCAAGTGTGCAGACAGTGTGGGAAAGCAGGACACATAGCAAGAGTCTGCAGGTCTGAGAAGAAAACCAACAGTAAGAAATCTCCACAGGAGAAGTACAAAAAGGTACACCAGGTGATGGACAGTGGTTCAGACGAACAGAAAAGTGACACAGACTCCAGAAGCAAGGAACTGGGTTGTCTGAAACTACATAAGGTAACAGAAATGGAGGATCACCAGACTATCTGGATTACACTCAAGATAGACGGAGTCCAAGTGAAAATGGAATTGGACACAGGGTCAGCTCTAACAGTCATAAATCAAAGAGACTACAAGCGGCTATTTTCACACATACCCTTGAAAGCTACAGAGATTGTCTTGAAGACGTATACGGGGCAAAAAGTCTACCCCAAAGGAAAAATAAGGGTGAAAGTGACATATAAAGGCCAGGAAATACCTAACATGGATATATATGTATTGCCAAATGGAGGACCACCACTGCTAGGACGTGAATGTATCCGGAAGATACAATTAGATTGGCATTCCATACAGGCACTGAAGGTTGAGGCCAAAAAGGATGACGACGTCACACCTGGACGACTGTCAAAAATGCTAACTGACGCAAAAGAAGTGTTCCAGGAGGGACTAGGAACACTAAAAGGAATAACAGCAACGATTAAAATAGAGGAAAATGCAAGCCCAAAGTTTCTGAAGGCCAGACCAGTGCCTTATGCGATTAGACCAGCTGTTGAAGCAGAGCTGGAAGGGTTGGAACATTCAGGAGTACTGTCCAAAGTGGACTGGAGCGAGTGGGCTACACCCATCATTCCTGTAATGAAGAGCTCGTTGAGTAATACGCCTGGGGAACCAAAGAAGGTCCGCATCTGTGGGGGTTTTAAGGTGACAGTGAACCCAGTCCTTCACATGGTTCAATAATTGATCTAGCCCAGGCGTACTTGCAAATGGAGGTAGAAGAAGCTTCGAAACATTACCTTACGATCAACACTCATAAAGGTCTCTATCAATTCAACCGGCTGGTGTTTGGAGTAGCCTCAGTTCCGGCTATCTGGCAAAGGGCGATGGATCAGGTCCTGCAAGGGATTCCAGGGACCCAGTGTTATTTGGATGACATCTTGGTCACGGGCAAAAATGACGGTGATCACCTCGCCAACTTGGAGAAGGTGCTCACCAGATTAAAGGAATATGGGCTACGAGCTAATCGCCACAAGTGCGAGTTTTTCCAGAAACAGATCTCGTATTGTGGCCACGTCATCGATGAAGAGGGGTTACATAAGCCCCCTGACAAGATTGAGGCAGTAGTCAAGGCTCCAGCACCGGAAAATGTGTCACAACTGAGGTCGTTCCTCGGGCTGGTAAACTACTATCACAAGTTCTTACCAAATTTGTCTACGGTATTACACCCACTGAACACTCTACTGCAAACAGGGGTACCATGGAAGTGGGATGACGAACGTAGACGAGCTTTCCAGAAGTGTAAAGAATTGATCACATCCAAAGAGGTGTTGGCCCATTTCAACCCAGCACTACCAATTCGTTTGGCATGTGATGCATCACCCTATGGTATTGGAGCGGTGCTGTCGCACAAATTCCCAGACGGGTTGGAGAGGCCAGTAGCCTTTGCGTCTCGGTCACTAACCTCAGCCAAGCCCAACTACACCCAGATTGACAGGGAGGCCCTCAGCCTAGTATGGGGAGTAAAAAAATTCAACCACTATCTGCATGGGCAGAAGTTCACCTTGCTGACTGACCACCAGCCACTTGTCTCCATCTTTAATCCTAAGAAGGGCGTTCCAGTAATGACTGCACAGCGGTTACAAAGATGGTCCCTGTTTCTAGGGGTGAATCAATATGAAATAGAATATAAAGGCACGAAACAGCATTGGAATGCTGATGGGCTATCGCGCCTGCCACTGCCTACTGTGGAGGAAGCACCAGCAGTGGACCCTATTGAGATATTTTATTCGTCAATAATTGAACGATTGCCAGTAACAAACGTGGATATAGAGAAGGAGACCCGCAATGATCCGACGCTGTCGCGGGTATATGAATTGACAGTGAGGGGATGGCCAACACATGGCGACTCACTGTTGCCAGCATTCTCATCCAGAAGAGAACAGCTGTCAGTATGCCAGGTGTAGGGGTTGTTGGTTGGGTGGTCGGTTTGGCCCAGGCCTGACCCAGTGGACGTTTTCGAGGCGTCCCCACACTCCCACTCAGTTCTGACACTGGGATCCTACCAGGCAGCTGATGCGCAGAATAACAAGAGCAGTTCCCAGAGCCGTGGCATTTCTACAGGGGAAGGCTTCCACTTGGTGAACACATCCACCAGGACTAGGCAGTACTTAAAGCCTCCCTGCCATGGTCCCTCTACGCACCTGATGTGTCCGATGGGCACCTTCCTTTTCCGGGGGTTAGAGTTGTTTGCAGCGAACACGAGACAGTCTGCACAGAACTCGCGGACGTCCTCCCTGAGTCCCGGCCACCATCCCACCTGTTCCACCCGCTGCCAGGTGGCCTCGGGCCCGGGGTGTCCCGCTCCAGGTCCCTCATGGGCCAGTTGCAGGAACTCCCTCCGGTGCTGTTGCGGCACAATCCACTGCTCCCCCCTGAACAGCATGCCCTCTTTAACGGAGAGGGTCGCTGTCCCATATGGCCCCTCTACCCTCCTGCCCTCAATGACTGCGCTGAGGACAGCCTTCAGGGCCGGGTCCTGAGCCTGGACGGACTTAAGGTCCGGGGCTAATGCTACCCCTACCCTCCTTTGTGTCCCGTCCCTACCTCTGACCGCTGCCACAGGTCCGGACCCGAATGGATCCCAGAAAGTGCTGGTGCAGGCACCCTCCTTGGCAAGCAGGTCAGCCTGCTGGTTACCCTGACCGCGGGGTTCTGTGGAGGAATGAGCTTTCACCTTATGGATGAACACGTCCCCTTCCTCCCCCACGGCTGCCAGAATCTTTTCCAGCAAGGGCTTCACTGTGAGGGGTCTCCCGTCAGCGGAGGTGTATCCGCGGCGGGACCAGATGGCCAAATATTCCGTACACGAGTTGCACGTGAACATGCTGTCCGAGCAAATCGTGTAGGGGGTAGGGAAGATTTCGGGGTGTGTAACGACATACGCCACCGCGGACAGTTCAGCCTGCTGGGCACTCATGGTGCTGGGGAGTTCAATTGCCAGGGCAATGCTTGCCGTAGGGTCATAAATCCCACATCCCGTGAGATGCTTGCCAGCGGACACCGTGCTGGAACCATCAACATAGATTTCGCGGCCTGTGGGATGTATCCCGGCCCGTAAACCTATGTTCACCTCCCAAACCCCTTCTATGGAACACCGATGGGCTGTTCCCGGGTAGACCAAATTGGCCGCGAGCTTTGGCTCGCAGAGACCCTTCACCCTCAGATCCATCTGGGAGAGGAGCAAGGTCCAGCGAGCAATACGGGCACTGCTCACTGTCCCATCCTTAATTCTCCCATCCAGTAGCATCTGAGTCGGCGTGTGATGCGTGAGGAGGGTGATGGGAGAGGTGCCTGTGAAGATTAGGGACCTCTTCACAGCCCAATGCGTGGCTAACAGATGCCTCTATCAATTGGAGTAGCTCTTCTCAACATCAGTGAGCACCCTGGAGGAGTATACCACGGGCCGCAGCCGGCCATGCCGCTCTTGAAGCAGCACTGAGCTCAGGCTGTCCCCGCAGGCTGCTACCTCCAGAAAAAACTCCTTTCCCTCATCTATGGCTCCCAGGGCTGGTGCGGTCTGCAGATTCTCTTTGAGCCCGACAAACACTGCCTGGCACTCCTCATCCCAACGCCACTCCACTCCCTTGTGCAGGAGTCGGAGCAGAGGAGCTGCCGAGGCTGCATAGTCCTCAATAAAATCTCGACAGTAACCGGTCAGTCCTAGAAACGACCTCACACCCGATACTGTTTTTGGGATCGGTAGCTCTTGCACTGCCTCCCTCCTGGCCTTATCTATGGCCTTTTCTCCAGCGCGCACGGTCAGGCCCAGGAATTTTACCTCCTGCCGGCCGATCTGCGCTTTCTTGGGGTTAACTTTAAACCCCTTCTGCCCTAACAGCTCCAGCAACTCGGCCAATAGTGGGCCATGCTCCTCCTTTGAATCGGTGAAGAGGAGTAGGTCGTCCACATATTGGACTAGTTGTCTGGGCTGGCTAAACTCCTTGATGCTACCTGCCATGCACTGATGGAAGATGCTGGGGCTGTTGTGAAAGCCCTTTGGCAAGCAGTTCCAAGTGTACTGTTGCCTCCTAAACGTAAAGGGAAACTTGTACTGGTCCTCCCTCCGTACAGGGATGGACCAAAACCCGTTTGAAATATCCAGTACCGTGAACGTGGTCGCGGATGCTGGGATACTCCCAATTAGGTCAGCGACTGCTGCCACGGTGGGGGCGCAGGCAGGAATGTTACTATTGAGGACCCGATATTCCACTGTGGCTCTCCAGGCACCGTCCGGTTTCCTCACCGGCCACAATGGAGAGTTCACGTGGGTTGCTATAGGTCTCAGAACTCCCTGCTGCACTAGGGAGGACATGGCTGCTTCCATGTCTGGCTCAGCTTCCCTTGGGAAATTATACTGTTTCTGTGGTCTGGCCATGGGATCCCCGTCTACCGTGGCCTCAAACCCCGTGACCCTACCGCAGTCGTGCTGGTGAGTGGCAAACGTGGCCAGGTGCGCCTTCACGAATGCCCGAAACTCCTCGGGGACACCACTGACCATAAGCCCGAGGTCGTAGCCTCCCTTTGGCTTCATGGTGCAGAGAGCCCCCTTCCCTTCCTTTCCCGGGATCACTACTACCTCACCATCCTTTATTCCACCTGCTCCCCACAAGCAGTTGTTCCTTAGATTCACCAGAATCCCGTGACCTACAATGAAGTCGGCCCCCAGGACACCCCTTCCACCCTCCACCTCCCACCTCATCAGGATGCACTTCCATGTGGTGTGGAGTGGTCCCAACTTGATGGAAAGCGGGATGGACACCGACCCAGCCTGTTCCTTCCCTGTAAATCCCGATAGACTGTAGGGGACCCCGCTGGAGAGGGGCGAGGCGGCAGGGTTATCTGCATAGATTACGGTGCTTGATGCTCCCGTATCCAGCAGATAGGTCCCCTTCAGCCTCTCCACCTCCATCTCCACGAGGGGTCTCCCCCACTCGTCATAGCGGACAGAGCACAAGTGGACCGGTTGCGTTCTTGCTAGTCAGGGTTGGGAATTGGCTGGGGCTGCCGGAGTAAGAGCGCCAGTGGCCATTGCTACCTTCCCCTGGCCAGACAATACGGACCGTATGGCGTCCAGTATTATCTCGACCTGGCTGGGTCCTGCCCCCGCCGGTTGGGCTGGGGCAGTGGGCACCTTCACCCTGGTCTCTTTCCAAGGGTTTCTACACTCCTTCCGCCAGTGGCCATCTTTACCACACCCGTAACAATTAAGTTTGGGGTGTGTTGGGGTAGTCCCTTCCTGGCGCCACTCCTTCCTACCCGGCCCGGGTTTTGCCTCATGCAGCTTCCCTTTCGCTGGGAGCGCTTCGGCTGCCCGACCGTTCTTGTAGGCTAGGGTGAGCTGCTGGATCACCCCGGCTTCTGTGGCCCCGGGGTCCTTGGGGTCGAACCAAACTTCCGCTTTTGCTCTAACTTGCGGCAGGCTGTTCGCCACCAAGCAACGGAGCCAATGGGTCAGGAGATCTCCGTTCAGGAATGCCCGGTTGGGTGTCCCTGGGCAAGCTCTCCGGTACACCGGCCACAGCTGGTCCGCAAAAGCTTGCGGAGTCTCTTCCACCAATTGGACCGTTTTCTCCACACGGGAGAATGGACTACCCTCATCCATGCCCAATGCCTCTAAGACAGCATCCTTGAGCTCCTCGTACCCACTCTGACCTCTTTTATCCCCGTCAGAGAGGGACTGGAGGAGGCTGCTTTCTAGGGAAAATAGTAGCATTTTGGCCTGCTCAGCGTCATCACAGTCATTGACGCTGGCTGCCTGCTCTACCTCCCTAAAATGAACCGAGGGATCTCCCTTCTGGGAGAGCTTTGGAATATGGCTCACCATACTCCTAAGCTGTTGGGTATTAAAAGGGACCACAAACTGGTTCTGGAGAGGCCCTTCCCTTTCCCCTTCGGCGGGCGGACCTAACCTCAGCTGCTGGGCCGGGCACATGGGCCTCGCTCCCGTCCTAGCCGGGGCTTGGACCACCTCCGCCTTCACCTCCCCTTGGTGCCACACTTCCCCGAAACTCAGAGTAGTGGGTGGTGGACGCGCGGTTTCCTCTCTTTCCTCTATTGCTTCCCTAGGTACCACTTGGGATGGTGAAATGGTCCTACCCTCATTCCCCAGAAAATCTGCCTGACCCACCTTCGGATTCATCAGGCATACCATGCCCTTGGCCTTCCGGAGGGCTCGGCTAAGACTCTCTATCTTCTCCTGACAGGGGCTGTGGTCAGCTTCCCCGAACCCCTGTTCACTGGCCAGCTTATAGGCTGCCTTCACTTCCCTGACTTTCTCCTCCTGTTCTTTTACTTCCTTTACCAAGCGGGCACTTTTGTCCCGCAGCCTAAACTCATTCCCCTTGGCCTCGGTGACTTGACACCGCAGGTATTCCAACTGGGAATTATAATCCCCTAAGAGCTGCACCCTCTCGTGTGTGAGAGCCTGCAGCGCCACAACTAACTTCTCTCCTGCCTGAGCCTTCTCCTGGACTTCCAGTTCCAGCTCCTTTAACCTGGCTGCCTGGGCTGCGACGAGCCCATCCAGGAGCTGTACCTGCTTTTTGTAGCAGCACAGCCACACAGCCTTTTGAAGAGATCTCTTGTGTTCTCTCCCCTGCGTCCACTGAGCTGCGGCGTCCACCGGACGGCCAGCCTTCAGCAGAGCGGTGATCCACTTCTTAGTGAGATTCACCTTCCTGAACACATAGTCCGAGATTCTCTCGTCCATCAAGCTTGTCTCATTCGACTCGCCATCTACAACACCAGATGCCTGCGCCCAGTGTCCTGCCGCAGTCGCCATTTTGTAGGGGTTGTTGGTTGGGTGGTCGGTTTGGCCCGGGCCTGACCCAGTGGACGTTTTCGAGGCGTCCTCACACTCCCACTCAGTTCTGACACTGGGATCCTACCAGGCAGCTGATGCGCAGAATAACAAGCTCAAGACAGACAATCACAGATCACAGAATCACAGAAACCCCACAGTGCAGATAGAGGCCATTTCGGCCCATCGAGCCTGCACCGACACATATCCCACCCAATCCCCGTAACCCCTACACCAACACATATCCCACCCTATCCCTGTAACCCCATGTATTTAATCCCCCTAACACTAAGAGTCAATTTATCATAGCCAATCAACCTAACCCGCACATCTTTGCACACCAAGCAGGTGAAACGTTAAAATAATAATGGTTTTATTGAGAGAAAATTAAAACAAAACAAGCAAGCAGAGAAATTAATTGGTTCAACGATACTAAACCAAGGCTACAGCTCTATACACTTTAAAAAGAGAAAAAAAAAAAGGAACACTATATATTCAAAACAGAGGGCACGCGAGTGCGGGAAGGAGTACGACACATCGAGGGGTATCACACATTAACACTCCCCTTAGCCTTATCCCCACCTCCTACACTATCCCTAACCTAGGTCGAACTAAAGGGGGGTCAGACTCTCATGCTCACCCAACGCATTGGAACAAAGGCCTTTAGGTTGTCCTGGGACTGCAGCTTTAGTTGGTCTGGCCTGGTAAAGTTCAGTGTGCACTGGCCACACACTCTCCCGTCAGTAAGGTAGTGGATCTTCCTCCTTGGCTGGGCGAAAAGGCTTCCCTCCTGGGTCGGGCTGCGCCGTTTAGCGAGGCCCGCTCTGGGCTCCGGTCCGTACCGGGATGGTGCACTCCGTCCCATGTCTTCCTGGTTCCACTCTGAATCCCTGCCTGAGGTGGTGGGCACGGGGGGGGGGGAACAGTCAGGTTTAAATCGGGAGGCAGTACGGACCGGGAGCTTCGCCTGCTTACCAAAGCATGGGCCTGCTGCGCATAGCCTTCCCCGTCTTGGAGACTGCTTCTCCCAGTAGAGTCCTCGAAGTTTCCCTTTTGCAGCGAAGTCCCAGGATGAAATCGAAGTGAAGTGTAGAAGCTGTCTCTCCCGAAGTGTGTTCCAAGTCGAAGTGTCTCGAACTGCTCTTTTTGTCTGCTTACTAAAAACAGTTATACTCTCTCGATTTGCCTTGCCTCCCCCAGATCGAGAGGTGTCCCAGGTTACTTCGTTAACTGTAAATGGCTGCACAACGGCCGATTTCCCACTAACGGCCTTATCACCGGCCCTCATTGTTTTTGGTTTCAGTCACACAATGGTGTCTCTGGTATAACAACAGAACTCAAATTTCTCTCCACGGATGTTGCCTGACTTGCTGAGTTTTTCCAGCATTTTCTGTTGTTATTTCGGATTTCCAACATCTGCAGTATTTTGCTATCGTAATGGTGTCTCTGGTGCCTAGTCCTCTAAAACTGTTTCTGATATGATTGGATCTGTTAGGATGGGCCCGATGATGGTTTTAACTAGCTTAACCCTGATTGCAGTGCAACCAGGTTCATTGTTCTTACCGGCCTACTGGCGACTTGCTATTACATATTCAATTCCATGTCTGGCCTGGAATCCACATAGGGACTGTAGAATTCCAGGCCCTACCTCCAGTCTTGTTGCTGTGGAGAAAAATGACTCACTTCCAGCAGCTTTCTGGTCACGTGTCCCAGAACTCCATTTTGTACGTTTAAAAAGTGGCCAACTTTGTTTGATTCGGAAAGCAGGCGAGGTGGGGGAATTTTGCAAACTCCCTACACAGGGGACAGTGATGTGTGGATCCAGAGTGGTGATTCCACCCAAGTTAAGGGAGAGAGTGCTAAATGAGCTACATGAAGGTCATCTGGGGGGAGTGAAAATGAAAAGCCTTGCTAGAGGCTTATGTGTGGTGGCCGGGAATCGATCAACAAATTGAAGACCTAACTAAGAGCTGCTTAGGATGCCAGAAGGTCCAAAATGCACCACCACATGCCCCTCTACACCCATGGGAGTGGCCCTCCTCTCCATGGCAACGGGTGCATATTGATTTCGCTGGCCCATTCATGGACTCAATGTTCTTAATAGCAGTGGATGCTCATTCAAAGTGGCCTGAGGTGATAAAAATGTCTTCAACCACTACAGAGAAAACGATTGCAGTCCTACAGACCATATTTGCCAGAAACGGTTTGCCAGAGCAGATTTGCTCCAATAATGGACCACAGTTTGTGTCCGGCGAGTTCCAAAAATTTATGAGAAGGAATGGGGTAAGGCATTACACATCCGCCCCGTATCATCCAGCCACAAATGGATTGGCTGAGAGGTTCGTACAAACCTTTAAGAAGGCGATAAAGGCCATGTGCGACGATGAAATTCCACTACAGCATAAGATGGACAATTTCTTATTAGCCTACCGAAACGCGACACATGCAGTTACCAACCAGACCCCGGCCATGATGTTCTTTAACCGAAGGTTGAGATCTCGTCTGGACTTGCTCAGACCAAATGTGCGAAGAAATGTTGAGGACAAACAATTCCAGCACATCAATGAGAAGCCGACAAGGAGCTTCAATGTAGGGCAACCAGTCTTCGCCCGTGACTATTGAACAGAGAAATGGCAACCCGGAACGATATGTACAAGGCAGGGGACATTAATGTACACAGTGGATGTCGGGGAGAACATTGTAAGATGCCACGTCGATCAGATCTTAGCGTCACAGGAACGCGTCAACCCCATGTATCGAGTACCTGGGGATGAACCCGACATACCGGTAGCATCTACTTCAGACCCAGTAGCAGTGGAACCTGATGAACTACCCGATGAAAAGGGGTCAGAATCGCCTCTGCACCAAGAACAAGAACCTCCGGAAAGGCGCTATCCCGAAAGGGTCAGGAAGCTGCCCCAAAGACTGAATCTATAAATGGACTTTTGTTGTTTAATGTACATGTTGAAATGTTAATTGCTATTTGAATATTATGGGTACTACTAATCTAAAAGGGGAGGAATTGTAGTGTATGTGCCTTTAAGTCAGAACTACTTTTACAGCTCCTGTATACTGTAGTACCGGCAGTGACCACACCGGTATATAAGCTTTGCGCATGCCTCTGTACCCCCAGTCTTGAGACTACCCTCCTCCAGTAAAGACCTGTTTATTGTTAATGTACAGCATCCATGTGATTATTTAATAACAGCATATCCTCTCAATCACGGATCCAACAGTAGGGATCGGTGCTGGGTCCTTTGCTATTTGTAGTGTACATTAATGATTTAGATATGAATGTAGGAGGTATGATCGGTAAGTTCGCAGATGACACGAAAATTGGTGGAGTGTTAAATAGCAAGGAGGGAAGCCTCAGGCTACAGGACGATATAGATGGATTGGTTAGATGGGCAGAACAATGGCAAATGGAATTCAACCCTGAAAACTGTGAGGTGATGCATTTTGGGAGGACTAACAATGCAAGGGAATACACAATGAATGGTAGGACCCCAGGAAGGACAGAGGATCAGAGGGACCTTGGTGTGCATGTACATAGATCCCTGAAGGTAGCAGGACAGGTAGATAAGATGGTTAAAAAGGCATATGGGATACTTGCCTTCATTAGCCGAGGCATAGAATATAAGAGCAGGAAGGTTATGATGGAGCTGTACAAAACGCTAGTTAGGCCACAGCTGGAATACTGTGTGCAGTTCTGGTCGCCACAATATAGGAGGGATGTGATTGCATTGGAGAGGGTGCAGAGGAGATTCACCAGGATGTTACCTGGGCTGGAGCGCTTCAGCTATGAAGAGAGACTGGACAGGCTGGGGTTGTTTTCCTTGGAGCAGAGAAGGCTGAGGGAGGACCTGATTGAGGTGTACAAAATTAAGAGGGCCATAGATAGGGTAGATAGAAAGGAACTTTTCCCCTTAGTAGAGGGGTCAATAACCAGGAGGCATAGTTTCAAGGTAAGGGGCAGGAGGTTTAGAGGGGATTTGAGGAAAACCTTTTCACCCAGAGGGTGGTTGGAATCTGGAACTCACTGCCTGAAAGGGTGGTAGAGGCAGGAACCCTCACAACATTCAAGAAGCATTTAGATGAGCACTTGAAACGCCATTGCATACAAGGCTACGGACCAAATGCTGGAAAATGGGATTAGAATAGGCAGGGCTTGATGGCTGGCGCGGACATGATGGGCTGAAGGGCCTCTTTCTGTGCTGTATTACTCTATGACTCTATGACTCTATGGTGCCTGCGGGTGAGACATGTAGTGACGCAGTGTGTTCTTCCTCCTCCTCTTCTCTCGCCTCGCTCTCTATGGTGCCCTCAGGGACAGGCTGCTCAGCTGCTTGCTCATTATCTGAAAGCATAAAGGCACAAAATTCGATAGACTCTGGAACAGTACCCATGGATTGGCGGGTAGCTAATGTTACCCCACTGTTCAAAAAGAGTGGTAGTGAGAAAACGGGGAATTACAGACCAGTGAGCCTGACATCGGTAGTGGGGAAAATGCTAGAATCCATTATAAAGGATGTAATAGCAGAGCACTTGGACAAAGTCAACATGGATTCACTGAAGGGAAATCGTGCTAATCTATTGGAATTTTTTGAAGATGTAACTGGTAAAATAGATAAGGGAGAACCAGTGGATGTGGTGTATTTGGATTTTCAAAAGTCTTTCGATAAGTTCCCGCATAAGAGATTAGCGTGTAAAATTAAGGCACATGGGATTGGGGGCAAGGTATTGACTTGGATAGAGAACTGGTTGGCAGACAGAAAGCAAAGAGTTGGAATAAACGGCTCTTTTTCCGAGTGACAGGCAGTGACTAGTGGGGTGCCGCAGGGATCGGTCCTTGGACCCCAGCTATTCACAATATATATTAATGATCTGTACGAGGGAACTAGATGTAATATCTCCAAGTTTGCAGACGACACAAAGCTGGGTGGGGGTGTGTGCTGTGAGGAGGATGCCGAGAAACTCCAGTATGATTTGGACAGGTTGGGTGATTGGGCAGAAGCATGGCAGATGCGAGGTTATCCACTTTGGTGTCAAAAACAGGAAGGCAGATTATTATCTGAATGGCAATAGATTGGGAGAAGGGGAAGTGCAACGAGACCTGGGCGTCCTTGTGCACCAGTCGATGAAAGTAAGCATGCAGGTGCAGCAGGCGGTTAAGAAGGCAAATGGTATGTTGGCCTTCGTAGCGAGAGGGTTTGAGTACAGGAACAAGGATATCTTGCTGCAGTTGTACAGGGCCTTGGTGAGACCACATCTTGAGTATTGTGTGCAGTTTTGGTCGCCTTATCTGAGGAAGGATGTTCTTGCCATGGAAGGAGTGCAGCGAAGATTCACCAGGCTGTTACCTGGGATGGCAGGAATGACGTATGAGGAGAGATTGGGTCGATTGGGCTTGTACTCGCTGGAGTTTAGAAGAATGAGAGGGGATCTCATTGAAACTTATAAAATTCTAACAGGACTAGACAGACTAGATGCTGGGAGGATGTTCCCGATGGTCGGGGAGTCCAGAACCAGGGGTCACAGTCTAAGGATAAGGGGTAAGCCATTTAGGACAGAGATGAGGAGGAATTTCTTCACCCAGAGAGTGGTGAACCTGTGGAGTTCTCTACCAAAGAAGGCAGTAGAGGCCAATATATTCAAGAAGGAGTTGGATATACGTCTTAAGGCTAAAGGGATCAAGGGATATGGAGAGAAGGCAGGAACAGGGTACTGAATTTGGATGATCAGCCATGATCTCATTGAATGGCGGAGCAGGCTCGACGGGCCGAATGGCCTACTCCTGCTCCTATCTTCTATGTCTATGTTCTATGTTAAGGTGAAGGGAGGTGGGCAGGAAGGGAGAAAGGCATGAATACAGCATGATTAGCTGGAAAGGGGGAAAGGCTTGTGGGGCGAGAGGGGAGTGGGTTGAGAGAAGAAGGAGTAGGGATTAACATACCGTTGTTGTCCCCAAGGGGGTCAACGTCGCCGGTGGCCATGGCGCCCACCACCTGGTGCCCAATGATTAGCAGCACTCTTTCCTCCAGCTCAGAAAGTGGTTGGGTGTCAGATTGTCCCCCGCCTGTGGGCTCCTGCTCCCTCCTATTGTGAGTGACGTTGGCCTGTAAGAGAGAGGAAAGTGTGTGAGTGAGTGTGGAGCAATGTATTTGGGAGATGTGCCTGCCATAGTTGAATAGCTGTCATTGTCTGCAAGATGTTAGATGTGGGTGTGAGTGTTGGTAGGTGGAGATTGCTGGTGGGTGAGTGCTGGGGGTCTGGTGCTTTGGGCAGTGTGTGCAGAGTGAGGTTCAGATGGTTGTTGAAGCATTGACTCACCCTGATCACCCGAGTGAGGTCATTAAATTTCTTCTTGCACTGTGTGTGGGTCCTGGAGACCACAGTGCTGCCCGAGACCTGCTGGGCTACCTCCCTCCACATGGTGCAGAAGACTTGCGGCGAGGGCCTCCTGCCACTTGCCTGGTAGAGCACCGCCCTCCGTCTCTCCACAGCGAAGACCAACGCCTCCAATGCCTGGTCGCAGAATCTGCGAGCTCTCTCCCTGGGCCATTGATCTGCCATAATGACATCTCCTTCAGTGGCCCGGTTCCTTCCAATTGGCCTTCTGCTGCTTGCTGAGACAGCTGCAGAACCAGCAATGCTGAGAATGAGGTTCTGCAGCATGATTGAACCTCCCCTTTAAGAACTGGAAAGAGCCTGTGGCAATGATGACTAGCGATTAGACTGCACTTGAAATTGCTTAGCGCATTGAGTCAACGCCACTGAGCTAGGTCATTAGCGCTCGATTTAGCGCTCCAGTCCTTTCTTTGAGCGCGAACACTTAATTTAGTGTGCAGCGAGATTCATTAGCGCCTGGCGCTAAATCTCAAACTTTTCAGAAGTTAGCACCCATTCCTGGGCTATAATGAATTTCTCCCTCAATTTCTTTTGAAATGATCATGAAAATTATATGACTCAATCATCGAGGTAAATTTTTTTCCCTAACCAAGGTTATTGAACTTGTATTGATTGACTGACTGGTTCAATTTGCTCTTGGTTTTTCTTTAACTGTATTAGTTTATGTTACAAATATTCAGGTTTTTATTAGAGAGGGATGGCAGACAGTAAGGTCTTATGAATATTGACTGATGATACAGCATCAGTACTTCAACATTGGCCACCATTTAATTAGAATCTAAATAATAGAGTATTGAGAGGCTGAGAGAGTACCATATGCAGACTGAAATAGAGTTACAGATGATCAAAATAAAACAGAAAACTTTATACATATGAACAAGTCATTAAAAGAAACTATCCTTAACATATAGTAAGATGCATGATTACTTCAAATCTAAAAAGCGATCTGAATTGAATATCCTGCTTGGAATTCAACTTAAACTTGTTATTAAAATAACTTAGCAGTTTAAAATGCATTGTTGTTTTCAGTGTCATAATTGAGTATCATTATATTTATGAATCTGCTGAGTTTCATTATGTGCAATCCTTTCCATGAAGATACAGCAACAACAACTTGCACTTATATATCACCTTTACAAAAACATCCCAATGTGCTTTGCAATCAAAAAATGGACGATGAGCCAAAGAAGGAGATATTCGAAGGGGTGACCAACAGCTTGGTCAAAAAGGTGGGTCATAAAAAAAGGTGAAAAGGCAGAAGGGATTGGGATGGGAATTCTAGAGCGTGGTACCTAGATAGCTGAAAAGACACAGCTAATGGTGGGACAAAGGGAGGGCAGGATGCTCCTGAGGCTGGAGTCAGAGGAAGACAGCGTTCAGAGGGAGGTTGTAACACTGGGGGATGTCACAAAGTGCTTCACAGCCACTGAAGTGCTTTTGAAGCATAGCCACTTGTTGTAAATGTAAGCAAATGCAGCAGCCGATTTGTGCACAGCAAGGTTGCACAAACAGAAATGTGATAATGACCTAATAATCTGTTTTAGTGATGTTGGTTGAGAGATAAATATTAGCCAGGATACCGGGGAGAACTCCCCTGCTCTTCTTCGAAATAATGCCATGGGATCTTTTACGTCCACCTGAGACCTCGATTTAACATGTCATCCGAAAGATGGCACCACCGACAATGCAGCGCACCCTCAGTACTGCATGGGAGTGTCAGCCTAGAGTACGTTCTCAAACCCCTGGAGTGGGAATTAAACCCACAACCTTCTGACTCAGAGGTGAAAGTGCTACGATGGAACAAAGGCTAATATCAGACAAGCAGTGTGACAAAACAGAGGCAGTGATGTGATTGACAAAGCTGGTGGAGAGTTAGAGCTGAGAGCCATCAGCGTACATGCACGAGCTGATCCCATGTTTGCGGATGATTTTGGCAAGCGGCAGCATGTAGGTGAGTAGGGGTAGGGAGCCAAGGGTGGGTCCTTGTGATGATGATAATGCGGGTGGAAATAAAAGCAATGAGTAGGGATGCTCTGTCCCATCAAGGCCTAGAGCAAAGTCAAAAAGAAAAACAATGAATGTTGAAATCTAAAATAAAAGCAGGAAATGGGAACTGTACAACAGGTCAATCAGCAGCTGAAAGAGAAAGGTGGGTTAGCATTTGAAGTGGAATCTTTTGCCAGAACTGACTTCCAGATGCTGACACTGGATTTCCTATAGATTATTATTCCATATATAGCAGAGGTTTACGGAATTAGACTGCACCCCCTATATTAGAATACGCTTTGCATAAAAAAAGGTGGAAACTCGTACTGACTCCCTTCCCTACACCTTGTTACTGTCTCACAATGTTCAAATTCTGCATCTTCTGCTAGTTGATCTACTGAGCAACAGGACAGACAGAAGCTTTGGACACTTTCCCTGTTCTTACCAACTTTCCTGGCAAGAGGACGTTCCCAAAGGTAATTAATCATATGGGAAGAGGTATAAAGTCGGAAGAATTATGGATAAAAATTTCCAGAGTGGTTTATTAATGTACAGATTTGCTTTTATGTTGTACTGAAAACAGTGATGCCACATAGCATTTAGAAGCAATGACATTAAACTGCTCTTTACTGAACAGATTAAACATTTTGGGGTAAAAACTGCAAAGTGGCTCGTATGTTTTTGGTGTCCAAAGCGGGTGCCACGAATTCAGTAGCATGATGTTATGCATGTGCGTGCCATAATAGTCCGGGCGCTCGATAGCCATCTCCGCTGGCCACCTGTAACAAATGCAGCCATCATTTAATTATTATAATCAGGGTCCAGCACCTGAATCAGGGCGTTTTTCTGAAATTGGTGTCCATGTGCACCTGAAATGTCATTTCCTTGACCTACCCAGCACATCAGGGAGGGATCAGTCGATAAGCAGCTTTCAGAAGCAGTATTTAAGGGGATCCTTACCTCCATTAAGGCGAGTCTCTGGTTAGGAACATATAAACTTCAGTTAGTTGTTTTAGGCTTCTGGGGTGCTTGTAGGTCAAGTTTTTGGCAGTTTTAGCTACTGTTTGGCTGTTCAATATTTTTTGCAGAGTCCATTTGTGGAGGGCGACAACTGTTTCACTGAATTTTTTTCTCACAATTGTCTGCTTTCGGACAGTCTGACACCAAGAAGTGCACTGATTGAGAGGTTGGCAGTGCAGCAAGAGTGCTGTCCTCCTGAGAGATGACAGCGGCACGGTGCCTCCTCCATGAAGCCAATGCCACGGTCAGGGGGCTGAACCTCGGCACTCCCACTACTCTGCGCGAGAATGGAGTGCAGGCGAGCCGGGAGGCTCTCGAAGCCCCTATCCACACTTTGTAATCCAGGGGAGATGGTGGACCTCAGAGCCAAGGTGGCAGCAGTTTGAGCTTTCATCAAAGTTGTCGGAGCCCGCACCAGAGGCTCCATCGTTGTGGGGCCCCCTGCAATGCTTGTAGAGCTGACTGCTTGCTCTATGTTTGACTGCATGGTCTCAGTGCCATGCATGAAGACAGCACACAAGTTGGAGCTGGACTCCACCATGTTCTCTGACATTGTGCGCAAGCTCTCTGGCAGGCAGCCCAGTGCACTTAAACGCTCAATATGGATTGCCTTCAGTCTTCTTGTGTATGCTGGGCCTCCAATGTCTTCATCTGAATTTTGAACGTGCAAAATTGATGCCGTTCCATCAGGCGAGCTGCCAATCAACAGCGTGAGTAGTGCTGACAGACGGTCTGTTTTATTTTAATTAAAGAGTTGCACGAATTTGGAGGTCATGCGATCAGTCGCGCTTCCAGTGTGATGCCCATCCTGCACAAGAAAACGCACTCAAAGCAATTTCTACCCCTTTAAGTTTTAGCCAGATGTGGTTTAAATAGGAATGATTGATATCATAAAATCATAGAATGGTTACAGCACGGAAGAAGGCCACTCGGCCCGTCAAGCCCATGCTGGCGCTCTGCAAGATCACTTCAGCTAGTCCCACTCCCCCGCCCTTTCCCTGATATTCAGGCATTTCAACATTGTTCTTTTAAAAGTCATTATTAGGGAGAGATCAAAAGTCACTGTGACAAAAGAAGTTCCATAGACTTGTTGTATAATAACAGGTTATTGACTAGCCTTACCCACTGACGGTCAATAAAAAACTCCCAAGGTTCACTTGAAACCAATATTTAGCGGTCACTGTTCCTGAAAACACATTCCAACCAACACACCTTAATTCCAGGCATCGTGTTTTATGTCTCATCGACTCCCCACCACTACCATCCTTTCCCATTGCAGGCAACAAAATCTTAAGTAGAACTTTATCCCAAAAGTTTATAAAAACAGGCGCTGCTTATGACTCCAGTTATATTATTCAAATTTATTTTATTGATAATTCACCACAAATTAAAAAGATGTTGGGCCTGGATATACCACAAACCATCGATGCTGGGGTAAGTGCTGGGTCCGCCTATATCTGATTGTGTCAGAGCCTCTGGGATCAGAGGGAAAGCTTACCTTCTTAAATGGTGAGGGCCTGTATAACCACAGGCTGCAGAAGAAGGGAAATGCAGCACTGGCCAGCTGCTCATGGGACTGCCAGCAGCACTAGCGTAGAAGAGGAGAGGGCCCCATTAGTCCTCTATAAAAGGGAGCTAAAAAGAAGCACGTTAGGGAGTCCAGGCCAAGTCCCATGCGTAGACTCGAAGCTGTGGCACTCCTGCCAACTAGAAGGCTTGTATGGCGCCTCTCACCTGGCGTATCAGCGCCGGTGGATCCCAGGCAAGGGCTGAGGAAACTCTTGACCTGGGAGTCCTTCCTTTCCAGCTGCATCCCCTCTGATACAGGTGACCTTGTTTGGGGCATGAGGAGCTTCCAGAAGGCCCACATAAATTTGGAGCCATTGGCACCAGTGCACCTCCACATTTTTCACATAGCTTTTATGTTCAAGAATTATTTAAACAATTATGACTAGTGTCATATATGGGTCTGGGTGCAATTGCACTCATAAGTGCTATAATACGACCCTACCTCAGCAGATTTCCTCCAGCTGTATATTCCTGTGTGCGCGCTTTGCTTCTCCGATAGTAGCCATTTGTTCCCTGCTTCCTGCACTCCACCTATTGACAGGCACTCCTTCATCCATTATGTGTCACCCTCTGGAATTCCGACTTGAACACGCCAGCTTTTTCACCTCTCTTTCTGCAGACACTTCAACTGTTGCTCCTCCCCATCTCGCTTTCTTTTCTCCTTACTTCTTGTGTCCATTCTTTTTCTTCAACACCCTGCAAAGTGCTCCTTGACATCTCTCTAGAAACATAGAAGATAGGAACAGGAGTAGGCCATTCAGCCCCCTGAGCCTGCTCCGCCATTCAATGCGATCATGGATGATCATCCAAATTCAGTACCCTGTCCCTGCTTTCTCCCCATATCCCTTGATCCGTTTAGCCTTAAGAAATATATCTAACTCCTTCTTGAATATATTTAATGAAATGGCCTCTACTGCCTTCTGTGGTAGAGAATTCCACAGGTTCAACACTCTCTGGGTGAAGAAATTCCTCATCTCATCTCAGTCCTAAATGGCTTACCCCGTATCCTTAGACTGTGACCCCTGGTCCTGTACTCCCCGACCATCGGGAACATCCTTCCTGCATCTAGTCTGTCTAGTCCTGTTAGAATTTTATAAGTTTCAATGAGATCCCCTCTCATTCTTCTAAACTCCAGCGAGTACAAACCCAATCGACCCAATCTCTACTTCATCGTTAGGCATATAGAGTTGTGGTGTAGGTTGTCCCTTTTCGGATGACTCTATGATTTGGTCAGCATGGCACCTTATTATGCTTTATCCGATGTCCACGGTATACATCAGTGGTCCTAGTCGTGTGCAGATAGTTCCAGGCTGCCATTTCTCGGTACGGTAGTCCCGGACCAAAACTTGTTGACCTATCTGGAAGGTTCTAGTTGGCCTTTCATTCATGCCTTGAAATTGCCGGTTCTCCACGTCCCTTCTGATGTTGGGCTTGATCAAATCCAGCCGGCATCTTAGGCTTCTATTGAAGAACATCATGGCGGGAGTTTGATTTGTAACCATATGTGTTGCATTCCTGTATGCGAATAAGAAGTTATCCACCTTGTGCTGAAGTTTTATGTCTTCATTACCCATGGCCTTTATGGCCTTCTTGAAGGTCTGGACAAACGTTTCAGCCAATCCATTGGTGGCGGGATGGTATGGGGCGGACGTGTAGTGCTTAACCCCATTGTTTTTTAAGAACTTCCTGAATTCTTCGGACACAAATTGCGGTCCATTATCAGAACAGATCTGTTCCGGCAGCCCATTCCTGGCAAATATGGTCCTTAATACTGTGATGGTTTTTTCCGTGGTGGTGGAGGATATCTTTATTACCTCCGGCCACTTGGAGTGTGCATCAACCGCGATTAAGAACATTGAGTCCATAAATGGACCAGCAAAGTCGATGTGTACCCTTTGCCAGGGAGATGAGGGCCACTCCCATGGATGTAGACGGGCTTGGGGTGGAGCGTTTTGGACCTTCTGGCATCCTAGGCAGCTCTTGGTCATTTCTTCGATGTCTCCATCGCTACCTGGCCACCATACAAACGCCCTGGCTAGGTTCTTCATTTTCACTCCACCCAGATGCCCCTCGTGAAGCTCCTTTAGAACTTTATCCTGGAGTTTGGGTGGAATCACCACTCTGGATCCACACATCAAGGTTCCTCGGCACACTGACAGCTGTTCTCTTCTTTGCGAGAATGCTGGCAACAGTGGTTCGCCATGTGCTGGCCATCCCTTCACTGTTAAATCGTAGACTCGTGAGAGAGTCGGGTCATTTCTAGTTTCCCTTTCAATGGCAGAATTTGTTACTGGTAGACATTCGACTATGGTAGAGTGGAAAATCTCCACTGGGTCTACGGTAGGTGCTTCTTCTACCGTTGGCAACGGTAGGCGCGATAACCCGTCAGCATTCCCATGCTGTTTTGATCCTTTGTATTCTATGTTGTATTGGTGTGCCCCTAGAAAAAGGGACCACCTCTGTAGCCTTTGCGCTGTCATAATGGGAACACCCTTTTTAGGGTTGAATCTGGAGATGAGGGGTTGATGGTCAGTCAACAAGGTAAATTTTTGTCCGTGTAGGTAATGGTTGAATTTCTACACTCCCCATACCAGGCTGAGTGCTTCCCTGTCGATCTGGGCATAGTTACGCTCAGCTGAGTTCAATGAGCGTGACGCAAAAGCTATCGGCCGTTCCGAGCCATCAGGGAATTTATGCGATAATACTGCTCCCACGACATAAGGGGATGCATCGCACGCCAGTCTGATTGGCAGTGATGGGTTGTAATGAGCCAAAACTTCTTTGGATGTGATTAAGTCTTTGCATTTATGGAAGGCACATTTACAGTCTTCACTCCATTTCCAAATTACTCCTGTTTGTAGCAGTTCATTAAGAGGGTGTAAAAGAGTTGATAAGTTCGGTAAAAATTTATGATAGTAATTTATTAATCCCAGGAACGACCTTAATTGTGAAACATTTTCAGGTGCTGGGGCTTTTATGACCGCTTCAATTTTTTCAGGTGACTTATGCAACCCTTCCTTATTAATTATGTGGCCACAATATGATATTTGATTTTGGAAAAATTCACACTTGGGGCGATTTGCTCGTAGGCCCCGTTCTCTCAGCCTAGTGAGCACCTGCTCCAAATTGGCAAGGTGCTCGTTGTCGTTTTCTCCTGTTACAAGGATGTCGTCTAGGTAGCATTGAGTCCCCGGAATCCCTTGGAGGACTTGCTCCATAGCTCTTTGCCAGATAGCTGGAGCGGATGCTACTCCGAAAACCAGTCGATTGTACTGGTACAGACCTTTGTGTGTATTTATCGTGAGATATTTTTTAGAGGCCTCTTCAACCTCCATCTGTAGATATGCCTGTGCCAAGTCAATTTTGGTGAAACGTTTCCCTCCGGATAGTGAGGCGAAAATATCTTCTATCCTCGGAAGAGGATACTGTACCGTGTGAAGGACCGGGTTTACAGTCACCTTGAAGTCTCCACAGATGCGAATTTTTCTCTGTTCTTCAGATTTATCATTATTCAATGCTTTCTTCATGACTGGAACGATGGGTGTTGCCCACTCGCTCCAATCTATTTTGGATAATACGCCTGCCTTTTCCAAATTCTCCAGCTCTGCCTCAACTGCTGGACAAATTGCGTATGGCACCGGTCTTGCCTTAAAAGACTTGGGAATTGCCGCATCTTCCAGTTTTATTGAGGCGGTGATGCCTTTCAAGGTTCCTAGTTTCTCTTGAAACACTTCTTTGGCATTGGCCAAGATGTCTTTTAATCATTCAGGTATGACGTCATCATCGTTTTTTTTCTTACTGGTCACCGTCAGTGCCTGAATGGAGTGCCAGTCTAAACGTATTTTCCTGATCCATTCACATCCCAACAGCGGTGGACCACCATCTTGTAGAATGTATAATTACAACTTTTGTATTTCCTTGCCGTTGTATACAACAGGCACCCTTATTTTTCCTTTGGGGTATACTTTCTGCCCCGTATATGTTTTCAAGATAATGGATGTGTCTTTTAAAGGTATATGCGGAAATAGCCGCTCGTAATCCCGTCAATTTATTACGGTCAGAGCTGATCCTGTATCTAGCTCCATTTTAACTGGGGACCCTGCTATCGTGAGGGTAACCCAAATGGTCTGGTAATCATCTTTGGCAATTACATTATGTAATTTGAGACAGCTTAGTCTCTTGTTTTCGGAGTCGCTATCGCTCTTCTGGTCTTCTGAGCTACTGTCCGTCATCATTTGTACCTTTCTGTACTTTCCTTTATTGATTTTTTTTTCTTGTATGTGGATTTTTTTTGTCCAGATCGGCATACCCGTGCAATGTGTCTAATCTTTCCGCATTGCCTGCATGCTTTGTCCTTGAACCAGCAGTCCCTCTGTTCATGGGTGGATCTGCCGCAGCGATAACATCTCTCGAAACCCTGTTTCATTTCATGGGTGCCGGAGTCCTGTGTCTTTTGTTGTATCTCTGCAGCTCCTCTTGCGGCTGCTTCGTATGGTACAGCCATACTGAAAGCCTTGTCCAGTGTTAAATCTTTTTCAGACAGCAACCTTTTTTGTGTTCCTTCACTTAAGAGACCGCAGACGAATTTGTCTCGAAGATAATCTGCTAGTCCTGCTCCGAATTGGCAGTGTTTTGATAGCTTTCTTAATTCGGTGAGGTAATCAGCGTTACTTTCATTCTTGTGTTGATTTCTCTTGAAGAATTTGAATTGTTCCGCTATCAGCAGCGGTGTTGGGTTTAAGTGCTCCTGTAGGGTATCAACAATTTCTTTAAAATTCTTGTCCTTTGGTTTGGCTGGAGTGATTAAATTTCGTAACAGCCTGTATGTCTTTGCGCCCATTAGATTTTGCAGTACTGAAGCTTTTTTTTCATCTTCTATTCCATTTGCGGTGCAATATACCTCCACTCTTTCCACATATGTGGTCCAATCCTCTATCTCGTTATCAAAAGCATCAATATTGCCAGACTTAGGCATCCTAGAAATAAAATGGCGCTTCCCGCGCTTTTCTTCCTTTTCTGCAGAAAAGATATGGCGATTCCCCGCCCCTGCTGCCGATGACAACGCCGTTTCCCACGGTTTCCGTTCTTTTTATTTATTTATTTACAGTTGGAGACTCGTTCCCGCCGGACTCTCTCTCTAGGTCTGAATGCCGACCTGCTTGCAGCGCCCGCCGTCTCCCGAGTGCTCCCTCCCCGTCTGTTACTGCTTGCCTCCGCTTTCGCTGCTTGGCCTATCTGTAGAGCCAGCCGCTGGAGCCCCAGCCCGACGCCCAGGAAGGATTATTGCAGTACCTGCCACCAGCTTGGCTAGCTGGTGAAACCGCAGCTTGTTCTTTTTCTTGATTTTTCTTCAACTTTGGACGCCAGAGGAATCGATGTCCTTGAGGTGCTGCCGAATTGCAGGTAAGTCCGTTTCCAATTCGTCGCCACTGTTGTGTCTGTGTGTTGATAGAGACACTGAAGACAGGAGTTGGTTTCATAGGTGTTTACTAAACAAAGTCTGGAGGGGAACTAACTGATACAACACAATATACAGGTTTATATAGCCCGAGTGGCCATTACCGGCACTACAGTACACATGGGGCTCTTAAAGGCACATACACTACAATTACCACACCGGTATATAAGCTGTGCGCATGCCTCTGTACCCCAGTCTAGAGATTACCCTCCTCTAGTAAAGACCTGTTATTTGTTTATGTACAGCATCCTTGTAATTATTTATCCACTGAACCATGGATCTAACAGTGGCGACGAGTGTTGATGCGAATCTACCTGCAACATAAAAAAAAAAAAAGTCGAGTCCAGGAACATGGGCGTCGACCGCGAGCAACCACCCAGCAGTCAGGCAGAGATCCAACTTCGCTGGGGAGGCTGTGGAGAGCCGGGCTTGGTTCCCCAGCCACAACGAGCAGTAAGAGACCGACAACAGGTCCAGAGCAGACCCTTCCTGAGCAGCGGCGGCTGGAGCCGACCGACGGCAGAGAGAGAGAGCCGGGCAGCATTGACGGGATAAGAAAGAGGGTGAAGAGAGCAGGGCACAGCCGGGGGTTGATCACCGAGCGGCGTCGAGGAAAAATACCGCAAACCGGAGAGAGGGTAAGAAACAGCCGGGTTGTAGACTGAGCGGCGTCGACAAATATCAAGAGAAGAACGCGCAGAGCACAGCCAGGGATCACGGGCTGATCAGGGTCTGCGGGGCGAAGCAAGGGGAGACGCCATTGAGCCATGGAGAAGCAGGGAGAGCGCGGGAGACGCCATTGAGCCGCGGAGAAGCAGGGAGAGCGCGGGAGGCACCATTGAGCCGTGGAGAAGAATGAAGAGCGCGGGAGACGCCATTTTGCGAAGCCGCAGCGGAGAAGAAGGGCGAGCGCGGGAAGGAAGGAAAGCGCAGGAGACGCCATTTTGTGCCAGCGGAGAAGAAGGGGAAGCGCGGGAGGCGCCATTGGTGATAGTTAACGCACAACCAAGGATGCCGAAGAGTGGCAGTATCTCTACGTTTGACAATGAAGTCGAAGATTGGGCGACATATGTGGAACGTATTGAGGTGTACTGCAGGGTGAATGAAGTGCCAGATGCTAATAAAGCACTGGTTCTGTTAAATTCCATGGGTGCAAAAACTTATGGGTTACTGCGAAATCTAATAACCCCAGAGAAGCCGGTAAACAAGAATTTTGAAAGCATAGTAGCAATCCGACAGGACCACTTAAACCCCACACCGCTGCTGATAGCAGAACAATTTAAGTTCCATAAAAGGAACCAACACAAAGATGAAAGCGATGCCGAGTACCTAACGGAACTGCGCAAGCTATCGAAATACTGCCAGTTTGGAGCTGGACTAGCAGACACGTTAAGGGACAAGTTTGTGTGTGGGCTACAAAGTGAAGGAACCCAGAAACGGCTTCTATCAGAAAAGGACCTTACGCTGGACAAAGCTTTCAGTATGGCAGTATCACACGAAGCAGCCGCAAGGGGCGCTGCAGAGATACAACGGAGACCGCAAGAATATGGCACCAACGAAATGACCTATGGAACAGGGAAGTGCTATCGCTGCGGCAGAACAACACATGACCAGAAAGATTGTTGGTTCAAGGACCAAGTGTGCAGACAGTGTGGGAAAGCAGGACACATAGCAAGAGTCTGCAGGTCTGGGAAGAAAACCAACAGGAAGAAATCTCCACAGGAGAAGTACAAAAAGGTACACCAGGTGATGGACAGTGGTTCAGACGAACAGAAAAGTGACACAGACTCCGGAAGCAAGGAGCTGCGTTGTCTGAAACTACATAATGTAACCGAAATGGAGGATCACCAGACTATTTGGGTTACACTCAAGATAGATGGAGTCCAAGTGGAAATGGAATTGGACACAGGGTCAGCTCTAGCAGTCATAAATCAAAGAGACTACAAGCGGCTATTTACACACATATCCTTGAAAGCTACAGAGATTGTCTTGAAGATGTATACGGGGCAAAAAGTCTACCCCAAAGGAAAAATAAGGGTGAAAGTGGTATATAAAGGTCAGGAAATACCTAAAATGGATATATATGTATCGCCAAATGGAGGACCACCACTGCTAGGACGTGAATGGATCCGGAAGATACATTTAGATTGGCATTCCATACAGGCACTGAAGGTGGAAGCCAAAAAGGATGACGAAATCAAACCTGGACGACTGTCAAAAATGCTAACTGACGCAAAAGAAGTGTTCCAGGAGGGACTAGGAACACTAAAAGGAATAACAGCAACAATTAAAATAGAGGATAATGCAAGCCCAAAGTTTCTGAAGGCCAGACCAGTGCCTTATGCGATCAGACCAGCGGTTGATGCAGAGCTGGAAGGGTTGGAACATTCAGGAGTACTGTCCAAGGTGGACTGGAGCGAGTGGGCTACACCCATCGTTCCTGTAATGAAGAGGTCGTTGAGTAATACGCCTGGGGAACCAAAGAAGGTCCGCATCTGTGGGGATTTTAAGGTGACAGTGAACCCAGTCCTTCAGAAGGTGCAATATCCGCTTCCACGAATTGAGGATATATTCGCCTCGCTATCTGGTGGTAAACGCTTCACCAAAATTGATCTAGCCCAGGCGTACATAAGAACATAAGAACATAAGAACATAAGAAATAGGAGCAGGAGTAGGCCAATTGGCCCCTCGAGCCTGCTCCGCCATTCAATAAGATCATGGCTGATCTGATCCTAACCGCCAATCCACTATGACAGGACTATCTCCTGAATCTAACAGCATTAGACACACGAAAACAGGAGCAGGATCAGGCTACACGGCCCCTGGGCCCGCTCCGCTACCCACAGGGCCATGACCTATCCGAACCTAGACTCATGTCCAAATTCCTGCCCGCTCCCCGTAACCCTTAATTCCCTTTTCTACTAGGAAACTGTCTATTTCTGTTTTAAATTTATGTAATGATGTAGCTTCGACAGCTTTTTGGGGCAGCATATTCCATGAACCTACCACCCTCTGAGTGAAGTAGTTCCTCCTCATCTCAGTTTTGAAAGAGCAGCCCCTTATTCTAAGACTATGCCCCCTAGTTCTAGTTTCACCCATCATCTGGAACATCCTCCCTGCATCCACCCGATCCAACCCCTTCATAATCTTATATGTTTCAATAAGATCGCCTCTCATTCTTCTGAACTCCAATGAGTAGAGTCCCAATCTACTCAACCTCTCCTCATATGTCCATCCCCTCATCCCCGGGATTAATCGAGTGAACCTTCTTTGTACTGACTCGAGAGCAAGTATGTCCTTTCTTAAGTATGGACACCAAAACTGTATGCAGTATTCCAGGTGCGGTCTCACCAATACCTTGTACAACTGAAGCAATACCTCCCTAGTTTTATATTCTATCCCCCTAGCAATGAAAGCCAACATTCCATTGGCCTTCTTAATCACTTGCTGCACCTGCATACTAACCTTTTGAGTTTCGTGCACCAGGACCCCCAGATCCCTTTGTACTTCAGTACTTTCAAGTTTCTTGCCATTAAGATAATAACTTGCTCTACGATTTTTCCTGCCAAAGTGCATAACCTCACACTTTCCAGTATTGTATTCCATCTGCCAAATCTCTGCCCACTTACTTAGCCTGTCTATGTCCCCTTGCAGGTTTTTTATGTCCTCCTCACTCACTACTTTCCCTCCCATCTTAGTATCATCTGCAAACTTTGACGTGTTACACTCGGTCCCCTCCTCCAAATCGTTAATATAGATTGTAAAGAGTTGGGGACCCAGCACTGACCCCTGCGGAACACCACTGGTTACTGATTGCCAGTCTGAATATGAACCATTTATCCCAACTCTCTGCCTTCTGTTAGATAGCCAATCCTCTATCCATGCCAGAATATTACCCCCAATCCCGTGATTTTTTATCTTAAGCAATAATCTTTTGTGTGGCACCTTGTCAAATGCCTTTTGGAAGTCTAAATACACTACGTCCACTGGTTCACCTTTATCCACCCTATATGTTACTTCCTCAAAGAACTCCAGCAAATTTGTCAAACATGACTTCCCCTTCATAAAACCATGCTGACTTTGTCTTATTAAATTATGATTATCCAAATGTCCTGTTACTGTCTCCTTAATAATGGACTCCAAAATTTTACCTACCACAGATGTTAGGCTAACCGGTCTATAGTTTCCAGCCTTCTGTCTACTGCCCTTTTTAAATAAGGGTGTTACATTAGCAGTTTTCCAGTCTGCCGGGACCTTTGCTGAGTCCAGGGAGTTTTGGAAGATTATTACCAATGCATCCACAATCCCTACCGCCACTTCCCTCAAAACCCTGGGATGTAAGCCATCAGGTCCAGGTGATTTATCCGCCTTGAGTCCCATTATTTTACCAAGTACTACTTCCTTAGTGATTTTAATCATATTTAGCTCCTCCCCCCCTATAGCCCCCTGCTTGTCAAGTGTTGGGATATTCTTGGTGTCCTCTACTGTAAAGACTGATACAAAATATTCATTCAGTGTTTTTGCCATCTCCATATTTCCCACCATTAATTTCCCAGTCTCATCCTCTAAGGGACCAACATTTACTTTAGCCACCCTTTTTCTTTTTATATAACTATAAAAACTCTTACTATCTGTCTTTATATTTTTTGCTAATTTACTTTCATAATGTATCTTCCCTTTCTTAATCAATCTTTTTGTTATTTTTTGCTGTCTTTTAAAATTTTCCCAATCCTCTATCCTCCCACTAGATTTGGCTACCTTATATGCCCTTGTTTTTAGTCGAATACTATCCTTAATTTCTTTACTTAGCCACGGACGGCTGTCTTTTCTTTTACACCCTTTTTTTCCCTCAGTGGAATATACTTTTTTTGGAATTTGTAAAATAACTCCTTAAATGTACACCACTGATCATGTATCGTCTTATCCTTTAACCTATTTTCCCAATCCACTTTACTCAATTCCGCTCTCATACCTTCATAGTCTCCTTTATTCAAGCTTAGCACGCTTGTTTGAGATACAGCCTCCTCACCCTCTAACTGAATATAGAATTCAACCATGTTATGGTCACTCATTCCAAGGGGATCCTTTACTAGGACATTTTTAATTAATCCTGTCTCATTACACAGGACCAGATCTAAGGTTGCTTGCCCCCTGGTTGGCTCAGTTACATACTGCTCAAGAAACCCATCCCTAATACACTCAATGAACTCATCCTCAAGGCAGCCCTGCCCAATTTGATTCATCCAATTAATATGATAGTTAAAATCCCCCATAATTATAGATATTCCCTTATTACAAGCCTCAACTATTTCCTGATTGATACTCCGTCCAACCGTACTTGCAAATGGAGGTAGAAGAAGCTTCGAAACATTACCTTACGATCAACACCCATAAAGGTCTCTATGAATACAACCGGCTGGTGTTTGGAGTAGCCTCGGCTCCGGCTACCTGGCAAAGGGCGATGGATCAGGTCCTGCAAGGGATTCCAGGGACCCAGTGTTATTTGGACGACATCTTGGTCACGGGCGAAAATGACGGTGATCACCTCGCTAACCTGGAGAAGGTGCTTGCCAGATTAAAGGAATATGGGCTATGAGCTAATCGCCACAAGTGCGAGTTTTTCCAGAAACAGATCTCGTATTGCAGCCACGTCATCGATGAAGAGGGGTTACATAAGTCCCCTGACAAGATAGAGGCAGTAGTCAAGGCTCCAGCACTGGAAAATGTGTCACAACTGAGGTCGTTCCTCGGGCTGGTAAACTATTACCACAGGTTCTTACCAAATTTGTCTACGGTATTACACCCGCTGAACACCCTACTGCAAACAGGGGTACCATGGAAGTGGGATGACGAACGTAGACGCGCTTTCTAGAAGTGTAAAGAATTGATCACATCCAAAGAGGTGTTGGCCCAATTCAACCCAGCACTACCAATTCGTTTGGCATGTGATGCATCACCCTATGGTATTGGAGCGGTGCTGTCGCACAAATTCCTAGACGGGTTGGAGAGGCCAGTAGCCTTTGCGTCTCGATCACTAACCTCAGCCGAGCGCAACTATGCCCAGATTGACAGGGAGGCCCTCAGCCTAGTATGGGGAGTAAAAAAATTCAACCACTATCTGCATGGACAGAAGTTCACCTTGCTGACTGACCACCAACCACTTGTCTCCATCTTTAATCCTAAGAAGGGCGTGCCAGTAATGACTGCACAGCGGTTACAAAGATGGTCCCTGTTTCTAGGGGCGAATCAATATGAATTAGAATATAAAGGCACGAGACAGCATGGGAACGCTGATGGGCTATCACGCCTGCCACTGCCTACTGTGGAGGAAGCACCAGCAGTGGACCCTATCGAGATATTTTATTCGTCAATAATTGAACGATTGCCAGTAACAAACGTGGATATAGAGAAGGAGACCCGCAATGATCCGACGCTGTCACGGGTATATGAATTGACGGTGAGGGGATGGCCAACACATGGCGACTCACTGTTGCCAGCATTCTCATCCAGAAGAGAACAGCTGTCAGTATGCCAGGGGACAGTGATGTGTGGATGCAGAATGGTGATTCCACCCAAGTTAAGGGAGAGAGTGCTAAATGAGGTACATGAAGGTCATCTGGGGGGAGTGAAAATGAAAAGCCTAGCTAGGGCTTATGTGTGGTGGCCGGGTATCGATCAACAAATCGAAGACCTAACTAAGAGCTGCTCAGGATGCCAGAAGGTCCAAAATGCACCACCACATGCCCCTCTACACCCATGGGAGTGGCCCTCCTCTCCATGGCAACGGGTGCACATTGATTTTGCTGGTCCATTCATGGACTCAATGTTCTTAATAGCAGTGGATGCTCATTCAAAGTGGCCTGAGGTGATAAAGATGTCTTCAACCACTACAGAGAAAACAATTGCAGTCCTACGGACCATATTTGCCAGAAACGGGTTGCCAGAGCAGATCTGCTCTGATAATGGACCACAGTTTGTGTCCGACGAGTTCCAAAAATTCATGAAAAGGAATGGGGTAAGGCATTACACATCCGCCCCGTATCATCCAGCCACCAATGGATTGGCTGAGAGGTTCGTACAAACCTTTAAGGAGGCGATAAATGCCATGTGCGACAAGGAAATTCCACTACAGCATAAGATGGACAATTTCTTATTAGCCTACCGAAACGCGACACATGCAGTTACCAACCAGACCCCGGCCATGATGTTCTTTAACCGAAGGTTGAGATCTCGTCTGGACTTGCTCAGACCAAATGTGCGAAGAAATGTTGAGGACAAACAATTCCAGCACATCAATGAGAAGCCGACAAGGAGCTTCAATGTAGGGCAACCAGTCTTGGCCCGGGACTATCGAACAGAGAAGTGGCAACCCGGAACGATATGTACAAGGCAGGGGACATTAATGTACACAGTGGATGTCGGGGAGAACATTGTGAGACGCCACGTCGATCAGATCTTAGCATCACAGGAACGCGTCAACCCCATGTCTCGAGTACCTGGGGATGAACCCGACATAGCGGTAGTATCTACTTTAGACCCAGTAGCAGTGGAAACCGATGAACTACCCGATGAAAGGGGGTCAGAATCGCCTCTGCACCAAGAACAAGAACTTCCGGAAAGACTCTATCCCGAAAGGGTCAGGAAGCCGCCCCAAAGACTGAATCTATAAATGGACTTTTGTTATTGAATGTACATGTAAAAATGTAATTGTTATTTGAATATTAAGGGGGTATTATTAATCTAAAAAGGGAGGAATTGTAGTGTATGTGCTTTAAGTCAGAACTACTTTTTGCAGCTCCTGTATACTGTAGTACCGGCAGTGACCACACCGGTTTATAAGCTGTGCACATGCTTCTGTACCCCAGTCTAGAGATTACCCTCCTCCAGTAAAGACCTGTTATTTGTTTATGTACAGCATCCGTGTAATTATTTATCCACTGAACCACGGATCTAACAGCCAACATACCATTTGCCTTCTTAACCGCCTGCTGCACCTGCATGCTTACCTTCAGCGACTGGTGCATAAGGACACCCAGGTCTCGTTGCACTTCCACTTCTCCCAATCTATTGCCATTCAGATAATAATCTCCCTTCTTGTTTTTGACACCAAAGTGTATAACCTCGCATTTATCCACATTATACTGCATCTGCCATGCTTCTGCCCAATCACCCAACCTGTCCAAATCATACTGGAGTTTCTCGGCATCCTCCTCACAGCACACACGCCCACCCAGCTTTGTGTTGTCTGCAAACTTGGAGATATTACATCTCGTTCCCTCGTCCAGATCATTAATATATATTGTGAATAGCTGGGGTCCAAGGACCGATCCCTGCGGTATATATGTGAGGCACACAAAATAAATACCGGTTGTTACTGTGAAGGAATTAGTATCAGTTGCAAGAGGATTGAGAAACGTTTCTGCTGAAAGTTAGCTGAAAATCCATGGCCGTCCCAGGAGGCTTCCGTCACAACTTTGGTGGCAGCTGCAGGAACTAGTTGGAAGCTCGCTCAGGGACCCAGGTACATTGGGTTCTGGCTTTATGCCCAAATTTTCAGAATGGACTTGTTCGTGGGGACAGAGTCTTCACACATTCCTTCGAAGGCCATGATTGTGAGGGGAAATTGGGGACTGTGGAGTTTCTGCGTCCCGGACCTTCATTGGGACTTTATGTACGGTCGGTGCAGTCAGACCAGGGCCCATCGACTGACCCAACGGCATATATGGGGACCACCCAGGCGGGTCCCAAAGATTGGGAACAGCTTCATTTAAATATTTAAAGTGGACACCTTTACAAATTATTTGTTGTTGAAAGTACCCCCTTTGTAAGAATGCTGCAAGGAGCAGCTATACCTTATTTCAAGGGGGCCCTTGATACCTTCTGGCCTGGACACTTACACTAGACTTTCTGGTCTTGCTGCAATGGCAAGCACCCCAAATGTAACTCCTACTGACGCGTTAATCCGGCAATGGTAGGGAAATGAAAAGATGCTAGATCCTGCAAAATTTGGCAGGCTCAGAGGCAGCGGTTTGGTTCAGCACTTAGAATGAGATGTTCTGCCCGATGGATTTCTGGAGCAGAGTACCTTTGCGTATGTTAAAAGTCTGTAACATGGAAATCAAAGTCACCACCACTTGAACTTTTATGCCTCCAGGTTCCTTCTAGGCTACTGTAGGAACGTCTGTAACATCAGTCAACATACAGTGAACAGATGCATCACTGATGCTTGTTCACAGGGAAAACATTATGGCCCTGAAAATCCGCAGGGCCTGTAGGTGGGTGTGGGGTAGGGGATGGATGCGTGTGGTGGTGGCGGGGGGGGGGAGCGATACGTGAAAGATAAAATTGAGTGAGGATAAGAGGGCAAAAAATTCAGAAGAGCAAGGATTGAGGGTGTTGAGGTGCAGATTAAAATCACCAAGGATGAAGCGACACTCAGTGCAGAAGATTAGGAAAGAGAGAATGGAGAAGAACTTGGTGAGGGAGTTAGCGTCAATCTATTTTTGATGGTTTGATCTCACCATCTCTCATGGCTTCTCTGCCCTGAGCTCTCCATTAGTGACTACCTTCCTAAATCCCTTTACCTCTCCACTTCTCCCTTCTCCTTTAAAAATCTCCTCCTAACACGTCTTCCTGACCAGGTTTCAGTCATCCCGCCTAGTCTTCTCCATAGGTCATAGAATCATAGAATGGTTACAGCACAGAAAGATGCCATTCGGCCCGTCGAGCTCGTATCGGCTCTCTGCAAGAGCACGTGAGCTCGTCCCACTCCCCCGCCCTTTCCTCATAGCCTTGCAAATTGTATTCCTTCAGGTACTTATCGAACTCCCTTTTGAAAGCAGTGATTGAGTCTGCCTCCACCACCCTTTCAGGAATTGCATTCCAGATCATAACCACTCGCTGAGTAAAAAACATTTTCCTCATGTCGCTTTTGGTTCTTCTGCCAATCACCTAAAATCTGTGTCGTCTGGTTTTTGCCCTTTCTGCCAATGGGAACAGTTTCTCTCTATCTACTCTATCCAGACTTCTCATGACTTTGAACACCTCTATAAAATCTCCTCTCAATCATCTCTGCTCTAAGGAGAACAAGCCCAGCTTCTCCAGTCTATCCACATAACTGAAGTCCCTCATCCCTGGAATCATTCTCGTAAATCTTTTCTGCACCCTCTCTAAGGCCTTCACATCCTTCCTAAAGTGCAGTGCCCAGAATTGGACACAATACTCCAGTTGAGGCCAAACCAGTGTTTTATACAAGTTCATCATAATTTCCACACTTTTGTACTCTATGGGCTCGATTTTGTCATCAACGGGGAGCTTTTGGAGGCGGGACTCCCACTTTTTGGGTTGTAGTCCCGCCTCCATTGACTTGTGGCCAACCCACGCTATTTTCCCTTGATTAACCTTGTTAAGCCCACCCAATGGGCTCAGCAGGCCAATTAAGGGACATCTGGTTACTGGTGACGTCAGTGATTGACATTTCATCTGTCAAGAGCTTTTGACAGATGAAAACTCAGCGTTTGACAGCTCTGTGAAGCGGTCAAACACTGACAATCTGTCTTCTAACTTGAGTCCTTCTACTCAGACTCAGTTAGAGAGCTCTCCAGACCAGAAAGCAGAGGCTGCAGCTTTTGACAGTTCAGCGGCCATTCTGCTTTCTGTGCCGGTGAGCTGAGGGACTCCCGAGAACTGAAGGAAGGAAGCCTGCAGGAGAAAGTAAAGGTAAGTAAAACTTATTAAAACACTTTACACTTACCTCACACACTTACCTCTGCACACATGCACCCATCACTCATCTGCACAACAGACATCTCGATCCCTCCAACCCCTGCAGACCGGCAGATTGCTCCCTGTCTTTTCCATAGCTAATCTAAACCTTATGATACTATGATCACTGTTCCCTGAATGTCCACCTATTGACACTTGCTCCACTTGACCTACCTCATTTCCAGAACCAGATCCAGCAATGCCTCCTTCCTCGTTGGGCTGGAAACATGCTAATCAAGAAAGTTCTCCTGAACACACTTCAGAGATTCTTCCCCCTCTCTGCCCTTTACACTATTACTATCTCAGTCTATATCAGGATAGTTGAAGTCCCTCATTATCACTACTCTATAATTCTTGCATCTCTCTGTAATTTCTCTGCAAATTTGCTCCTCCATATTTTTCCCACGAGTTGGTGGCCTATAGAGTACACCTAGTAATGGCACCTCTATTATTTCTTAAGTCTAGCCTTTGACCCCTCCAGGACATCCTCGCTCTCCAGCACTGTAACATTCTCTTTAACCAATACTGCCACACCACCTCCTATCTTTCCTTCCCTATCTTTCCTGAACACCTTATATGCAGGAATATTTAATACCCAATTCTGCCCATTTTTGAGCCAGGTCTCCGTTATTGCCATGACATCATATTCCCATGTGGCTATTTGCGCCTGCAGCTCACCAACCTTGTTTAGTATGCTTTGTGTGTTCACATACATACACTGTAAACCTATCTTAGACCACCTTGTTTTCTCTCTTTGTCTGACCCCACCTAATCCCTTACTATTTCTTGCTTTAGTGCTATCCGTCTCTCCCAATCCTTTGTGCCCTTTATTTACCCTTTCTAATGCTACATCCTGGTGCCCATCCTCCTGCCAACTTAGTTTAAACCCACCCTCCCCAACAACACCAGCAAACCCCCCTGCGAGGATATTGGTACTGGCTCTGTTGAGGTGCAACCCATCTGGCCTGTACAGATCCCATCTCCCCCAGAACCGGCCCCAATGCCGTAGGAATCTGAAGCCCTCCCTCCTGCACCATCTCTCCAGCCATGCATTCATCTGCTCTATCCTCCTACTTCTATACTCACTCGCGTGTGGCACCAGGAATAATCCAGGGATTACTATCTTTGAGGTCCTGCTTTTTAATCTCTTTCCTAGATCCCTGAAATCTGCCTGCAGGACCTCATCCCTCTTTCTACCTAGGTCATTGATACCGATATGGACCAACACCTCTGGCTGTTCATCCTCCCCCTCAGAATATTCTGCAGCCGCTCGTGTAATATCCTTAACCCTGGCACCAGGGAGGCAACATACCATCCTGGAGTCACATCTGCAGCCGCAGAAACGCCTGTTTGCTCCCCTAACTATCGAATCCCCTACCACTATTGCTTTCCCTATCTTCCTCATCCCCCCCTGTACAGCTGAGCCACCCGTGGTGCCATGGAGTTGGCTCTGGCTGTACTCCCCAGAGGAACCATCACCCTCACCAGTACTCAGAACAGAATACTGGTTGGAGAGTGAGATGCACTCAGAGGACTCCTGCACTACCTGCCTGGTCCTCCTCTTCTGTCTGGCGGTCACCCATTCCCTCTTTGCCTGCACACTCCTTAGCTGCGGGGTGACCACCTCCTGAAATGTGCTATCCATATAGCTCTCAGCCTCGCAGATGCACCACAGTGATGCCAGCTGCTGTTGAAGCTCAAACCCGGAATTCGAGCTCCTCTAGCTGACGACACCTCCTGCACATGTGGTTGTCCAGGACACAGGAAGCGTCCTGGAGTTCCCACATGGCACAGGATGTGCATTCCGCTGGACCGAGCTGCCCTGCCATGCCTTTATTTATTCAATTATTAACTAACTTTACAGAAACTTGAGACTAAGATGTATCTAATTCAAGTTATTAATATAATATAGTATTAGCAGTCACTAATTTAATATAGTATTAACAGTTACTAATCTCCAAGCTCCTGCTTTATCCCTAACCAGCTATTTAACCCCGCCCCCTAACTTGAAGAGAAAAGAATGGTGTGACCTTTACCAACCAATCAGTTACCAGCTATCCTGTGATGTCACTCCTTGTGTTTTTTTTGAATCGCCGCTCAGCTCCCTTGAAGCTGCTGCTGCTGCTGTTGCAATTCCCACTCAGGTTCGCGCTCTGTCCTGGGCCTTCTCTGCCTGTCCCTTTATGCTGCTGCCACCGTTCCCACTCAAGTCGATGGCTGTTTTTTTGGGAGAAATGAACGGAGGATGAAATCAAGACAGAATGGTAGGCCGTTTGTTTAAGATGGAATCCTGCAGGCTATGGACCAGCTGTAAGTCACAAACTAATAGGGCACAACTAGGTTACCCACTAGTAAACAATTTGGGCCATTAACCACCAGTCTGCCTAGACAGTTGCAGCTGTTTAAAACATATTCTGCGCTCCTTGCCTGATCACAATCATTTTACAATGTGTTGGTGTAGTGCACAAAAGATGTAATGTGAAACTACAATTGCCAGTCCTTGAAACAGATAGTGTAGAATGCTAACCATTATAAATAGGGCCAATAGCAAATTAGATCATTTATCCAGCTGTATCCATAAATAAAATGTTATTGTTAGGCAGCTTGTTCTATAAATCTCTTTAAATTGGGAGTCACATTTACACCCAGATATTTTAACCCCAGTGGTAATTATTTGGAGGAACAGGCCATCTAATAGTTGGGATCCCTATTCATTATAGCCTTTGTCTTGTTATAATTTATTTTTGAATCTGGGAAAGTGAATAAATATGATAGGGTAGTGGATATGTTACTGAACTAGTAATCCAGACCTTGGACTAATAATCCAGACAACGTGAGTTCTGGAAATAAAAAGCGGGTATCAGTAAAAATGCCCATGAAGCTGTCAGATTGCCATATGAACCCAACTGATTCACTAATGTCCTTTAGGGAAGGAAACCTGCTCTCTTTACCCGGTCTGGCCGAAAGATGATTCCAGTCCCACACCAACGTGGTTAACTCTTAAGTGCCCTCATAAATGATCTAGCAAGCCACCCAGTTGCCAATCAACTGTTCAAGAAGAAGGCCCATCACCATCTTCTCAGGGCAATAAGGGATGGGTAATAAATGTCAGCCTTGCCAACGATGCCCACATCCCTAGAATGAATAATTTAAAAAAAATTGGGTCTGAACAAAGATGGTGGAAAAACATACAACAAGAACACAACTTGTATTTGTATAGTGCCTTTAACGTGCTTTAATGGACAATATCATCTCACCCAACGCTGGGAATGTAGATTGACATCTTGTACGCCATAAAGGCACATTTTCTCATTCCTGCTTGGAATTCTGTTTTCCTATGGGGTAACCCTGAAACTCCGCTCCACCCATGAAACTTGGAAACAGTTTCTAATTTTGGCTTGTAACATTCTATCAGTTAGTGGATTGTGGAGAGTTTTAGTTTATTCGTGTTTTTGGTTGCAGGGGATGAGGGTACATTCCTCTATATTGTTACAAGGTCAACATACTCTTGGTACCAAGATCCAGTCCTGATTAAAAACTTGGCGAGGCAGAGTTCACATATCGCAGGAAAGATTCCAGTCTGCAGGGTCCTGGATGTAAACTGTTGTCATGAGCAAATATAGAGTGTGGTCCAATAAATAGCTCTAGTATAAGCACAAATGTATGTTGGTTACATGCTTTTATTTTTTAAATCATGTTGCTCCACTTTCTGTTTTTCCTACATAATTGTGTACTATGTTGAAGTCCACACCCGATGAACCTAAATCAAATGCATTAACATTGCATCCATTCTGCAGCTTATTCTTCTGTTGTGCTTCTTTTGGTTAAACTTTAAAAATGAATGTTCATTAAAAAATACAGCATAAAGGGAGCAGAATTAATTCACAAACAATTATGTTACAATCATGTGATTTAGGAAAGAAACATTCCTGATGGGTTGCCAAACTGGTCAGTACGCAGCTTACTAATGAAAGAGATTCATATCTACCCTTGCACAATAATCTGTAAAAGCTGCTTTGTTTTTGATACACTAACGTACAAAAACCTAATAGCTTACACCATGAGGAGACTTATATTAAAAACTTAAAATGGTAATACAATAGTTCTGGTGGGACTATTAGCAATTTTATTTTTGACTTAAAACAAAACAATAGCTTTAGTTATTTTGAATATAACATTTATTTTAGCCAAGTTACTAATCTTTTAAGTTACTAACCCCAGGGTTAATATGTGCAGAACTAGAGAAAAACAATAGGTTTCTCAGGATTCTTCTGCTAAAGACTACAGAGAAATAAAAGAGAATACAGAATAAAAGCTTTTCACCTTGGTTTATATAGTGTCCATTTTAAAAGAACATTAGACATACATTTACTTATGCAAAGAATCGGGGTATGAACTGCTATGGATAAAAGTAAATTGCTAATTCAAAGAGCTTAAGTGCATTTTACTTCTGTTTACAACATCTGTTGACTTTCCAAGCTGTCTAATCACAAAAGATATTTTTGGTCTTTTATTGAGCCTGCTAGGTCAAAGATCTAGATAGCTTTTGTGTAAATAAGCAGGTGATGCTGTATTGACTTGCTAACCTTTCAGAGCAATCTTTGGAACAAAAAGTACATTATGAAGTGAATTCTACCCCAGGCATAATTATCTGGTTAGAAGATATCTTCTGTCCATTACTAAGTGAAGACAGGCTTTAACCATTTGAAAACTCTTACACTTTACTCTTCATAATACACCCATTTTACACAGAACATTGCCGAACTCTATATTCCGCTTTAAATTTTGTCCAGGGATCTTTTACATCCAGCTGGACGAGAGTTTAATATCTCACATGAAAGACAGCACCTCCGACAAGGCAGCACTCCCTCAGTCCCGCACTGAATAGTGAGCCCAGAATATGTGCTCAGGTTTGTCGTGGGGCCTGATCCCACAACTTTTCAACTAAGAGATAAGACTGCTACCAACTGGGCTAAATTAACACCAATTGAAGAAAATCATGGGGAGTATATACCTGAAATCCTGATATTTGGCCAGGCTGGTAGGGCTTTGCACCAGGAGTATGATTTCATAAAATAACCCCTGATGTGTCTCGAATTCCTAAATGGCAATAATAGCTGTTATAATGCAATATCTTGTATAATACAAGATCTTGTATTGGTAATATGAACAAAAGATATGGGAATTGAAGTTCCATTAGGCCCGTTTTTGGGTTTGAAATGGGCACCACACTCAGAGCAGGCCCGACTCCTGCTCCAATCTGCGGTGTCCAATTTGCTGGAGGGTGCCTTGAACAGGCATTAAGCACTTCATTTACATATGAAGTTATAGGCCTGTTTTAGGCTGATGCCAGGGTCACCTGAAAAGTAGACTGACCCAATATCGGGTTGGACGTCTTTTAGGTGTCCTTCGAGCATGGGATGTTGGTCCCCAAAATCGATCTTTATTGCGCCCGTTTTATGCCTGTAAAATGGGTGCAACGAGGTCCTATTTCTACCCCAAGAAATATAATAGAAACACAAAATTATTCTGAAAGAAGCGAGGTTCAGAAAACCTGCTACACCAAGAGCACAAGGACAGGAGTACCCAAGGATAATACAGGGCTGGTATAAACTACCCGGTGGTGCCCTGATCAAAACACAAAATCTAACAATTTAGATTAGAAGAGCTAACTAACCCTCAAGGGTTCTCATTGAACAAAACCCAAAGTCCCCTCCTGTACATTTCTAATGATCAATATTCTAAAGGGAAAGTTAGGGAAATGCATTGATCAATAGAATAATCCATTTGTTTTAGGTTATAGTGCTATTCTCATCCCTCAGTCACCTGATAATTATTTGCAGGTAAATATTGTCTTTATCATAGAACTAACACCATTGTACTACACTTTCTTGAACTGACCAAACTGGATTGTTAACATTACCACGATAACTAAAAGAAGCAATCATTATATATACAGTTCAAAAATAGCTGTGAGGCAATGTGGGCAGTAAAAATCTTTAAATTAGTGACACAACGAGTGAGTCACTCACAGTTGCCATGTATGGTATTGATATTTTTGGTGGAAAAAATTGAAGAGAACGTCAATCTAATTGATTTTCAAACATTTGTGCAGCATAAATAGAAAAATTGCAACCAACTAGGTACTTTTTACTATGTAATTGCACATCACAAGACAAGTGCAAATAGGAAAGCTATTTGGCTAATTATAGTTCACCCACCCAGAAACACCCTGAAACCTGCCGTCATACCAGAATTCAATTCCATGTGTTGATCACTGTTTGTGAGAATAAGATGTCTTGATATTAGTCCTAAATTTAACTTTTACAAGTACAAAGCTGTGTTATATTTTCCCAATGTCATAGATTAGTTTCAACCGGTTTTGAATTTACCTTTACTATACCATTTACTATCTTCTATATCGATTGGGGGTTGGTGATGGGAGATTTCGCTGATCACGGGGGGGGGTGGCCGGTGACGGGAGGGGGATGTTATGGGGAGATCGTGGAGGAGGCGGCGGGTTTTACAGCTACGCTTGTTGGGCCTGTAAGAAACACTCCTGCTCCTCCTGGCCCACAAGCAATGCTGTAAATACATGTGCCTTATGGATCCAGCCTTTTTCGCCTCCTTTTACCTGCCAGGTTTCCTAAGACCTGAGAAACCCGGCCAACATGAGTTAAAAATAGAAACACTGTAAAATTAGAAGCGCGCAGCCTCCTTACAAGGCTTTACCGACCGAACTACCACTTGAGAGCATTTCGTCGGCCGCCACTCATCCTGCCTCCATTAAAACAGGAAGTGGGTGGGTTCGAGGTGAGTTGGGTTCCTGTTTCAGATTTTTAAAATTTTAACCTCCCACCCGTTTTTGGACATAAATGGACATAAGTTTAAAATTGAGGCGTTGCTTAACTGGGAGCCAATGTACGTCAGTGAGCACAGGTTGATGGGTGAACAGGACTTGGTGCGAGTTAGGACACGAGCGGCCGAGTTTTGGATGACCTCAAGCTTACGTACGGAAGAACATGGGAGGCCAGCCAGGAGTATGTTGGAAGAGTCAAGTCTAGAGGTAACAAAGGCATTGATGATGTGGTGTATGTGCCTTTAAGAGCAATTATGGTGTATGTGCCTTTAAGAGCCCCAGGTGTGCGTAATGCCGGTAATTGCCACTTGGGCTATATAAGCCTGTGTATTGAGTATATCCTTTAGAAACCCCCCCCAGACTTGCTTAGTAAATACCTATGAACCAACTCCTGTCTTCAGTGTCTTTATCTACACACGGACACTACAGTGGCGACGAAGTGGAAACGGACTTACCTGCAATTCGGCAGCACCTCAAGGACATCGATTCCTCCAGCGTCCAGAAGACTCAAGGAAGTAAGAGAAACTGTTGTTTCACCAGCTGGCCAAGCTGGTGACAGGTACTGCGCTAATCCTTCCTGGGCGTCAGGCTGGAGCTCCAGCGGCGGGCTCTACAGCTGAGACAGGCAGCGAAATCGGAGGCAAGCAATAACGGATTGGGAGGGTGCACTCGAGAGACGGCCGGCGCGGCAAGCAGGTCAGCGTTTAGACCTCCGTCGGGAACGAGTCTCCAACAGTGAATAAATGGAAACCACAGTAAAACAGCGTTGTTATCGGTAGCAGCGGCGGGAAAGCGCGGGAAGCGCCATATCGTTGCTACAGAGAGAAAAAAAAAAAGCGCGGGAAGCGCCATATCTTTTCTGAAATGCCTAAATCTGGTAATATTGAGGCTTTTGATGGCGAAGTAGAAGATTGGACCACATACGTGGAAAGAGTAGAGGTTTATTGCACTTCAAATGGAATAACAGATGAAAAAAAAGCTTCAGTACTTCTGAACTTAATGGGCGCGAAGACATACGGGCTGTTACGAAATTTAATCACTCCAGCCAAACCAAAGGACAAGAATTTTAAAGAAATTGTTGATACCCTGCAGGAGCATTTAAACCCAACACCGCTGCTGATAGCGGAACGATTCAAGTTCTTCAAGAGAAATCAACACAAGAATGAAAGTAACGCTGATTACCTAACCGAATTAAGAAAGCTATCAAAGTACTGCCAATTTGGAGCAGGACTATCGGATTATCTTCGAGACAAATTTGTTTGCGGTCTCTTAAGTGAAGGAACACAAAAAAGATTGCTTTCTGAAAAAGATTTAACATTGGACAAAGCTTTCAGTATGGCTGTATCATACGAAGCAGCAGCAAAAGGAGCTGCAGAGATACAACAAGAGACGCAGGACTTCGGCACCCATGAAATGACACAGGAGTTCGGAAGATGTTATCGCTGCGGCAGATCCACCCATAACCAGAGGGACTGCTGGTTCAAGGGCAAAGCATGCAGGCAATGTGGTAAGATTGGACACATTGCACGGGTATGCCAATCTGGACAAAATAAATCCACTGACAGAAAACAAAAAATCAATAAAGAAAAGTACAGGAAGGTACAAATGATGACGGACAATAGCTCCGAAGGCCAGAATAGCGATAGCGACTCCGGAAACAAGAGACTAAGCTGTCTCAAATTACATAATGTACTTGCCAAAGAGGATTACCAAACCATTTGGGTTACCCTCACAATAGCAGGGTCCCCAGTTAAAATGGAGCTAGATACAGGATCAGCTCTAACCGTAATAAATCGACGAGATTACGAGAGGCTATTTTCGCATATACCTCTAAAAGACACATCCATTATCTTAAAACATATACGGGGCAGAAACTCTACCCCAAAGGAAAAATAAGGGTGCCTGTGGTATACAACGGCTAAGAAATACAAAAGTTGTATTTATACATTCTACAAGATGGTGGTCCACCGTTGTTGGGACGTGAATGGATAAGGAAGATACGTTTAGACTGGCACTCCATTCAGGCACTGACGGTGACCAGTAAGGAAAAAAACAATGATGACATCATACCTGAACGATTAAGACATCTTGGCCAACGCCAAAGAAGTGTTTCAAGAGAAACTAGGAACCTTGAAAGGCATCACCGCCTCAATAAAAGTGGAAGATACAGCAATTCCAAAATTTTTTAAGGCAACACCGGTGCCATACGCAATACGTCCGGCAGTCGAGGCAGAGCTGAAGAATTTGGAAAAGGCAGGCGTATTATCCAAAATAGATTGGAGCGAATGGGCAACACCCATCGTTCCAGTCATGAAAAAAACATTGAAAAATAACTCTGAGGAACAGAAAAAAATTCGCATCTGTGGGGACTTTAAGGTGACTGTAAACCCGGTCCTTCACACGGTACAGTATCCTCTTCCGAGGATAGAAGATATTTTCGCCTCACTATCCGGAGGGAAACGTTTCACAAAAATTGACTTGGCACAGGCATATCTACAGATGGAGGTTGAGGAGACCTCTAAAAAGTATCTCACAATAAACACACACAAAGGCCTGTACCAGTACAATCGACTGGTTTTTGGAATAGCATCAGCTCCAGCTATCTGGCAAAGAGCTATGGAGCAAGTCCTGCAAGGGATTCCGGGGACTCAATGCTACCTAGACGACATCCTTATAACAGGAGAAAACGACAACGAGCACCTTGCCAATTTGGAGCAGGTGCTCACTAGGCTGAAAGAACGGGGCCTACGAACAAATCGCCCCAAGTGTGAATTTTTCCAAAATCAGATATCATATTGTGGCCACATAATTAATAAGGAAGGGTTGCATAAGTCACCTGAAAAAATTGAAGCAGTTATAAAAGCCCCAGCACCTGAAAATGTTTCACAATTAAGGTCATTCCTGGGATTAATAAATTACTATCATAAATTTTTACCGAACTTATCAACTATTCTACAGCCTCTTAATGATCTTCTACAGACAGGAGTGATTTGGAAATGGAACGAAGACTGTAAACATGCCTTCCATAAATGTAAAGACTTAATCACATCCGAGAAAATTTTGGCTCATTACAACCCATCACTACCAATCAGACTGGCGTGCGATGCATCCCCTTACGGCATAGGAGCGGTATTGTCCCATAGATTCCCTGATGGCTCGGAACGGCCGATAGCTTTTGCGTCACGCTCATTGAACTCAGCTGAGCGTAACTATGCCCAGATAGACAGGGAAGCACTCAGCCTGGTATGGGGAGTGAAGAAATTCAACCATTACCTACACGGACAAAAATTTACCTTGCTGACTGACCATCAACCCCTCATCTCCATATTCAACCCTAAAAAAGGTGTCCCCATTATGACGGCACAAAGACTACAGAGGTGGTCCCTTTTTCTAGGGGCACACCAATACAACATTGAATACAAAGGGTCAAAACAGCATGGGAATGCTGACGGTTTATCACGCCTACCGTTGCCAACGATAGAAGAGGCACCTACAGTAGACCCAGTAGAGATATTCCACTCTACCATAGTGGAATGTCTGCCGGTGACAAATTCTGCCATTGAAAGGGAGACAAGAAATGACCCTACTCTCTCACGGGTCTACGATTTAACAGTGAAGGGATGGCCAGCACATGGCGAACCACTGTTGCCAGCATTCTCGCAAAGAAGAGAACAGCTGTCAGTGTGCCGAGGAATCTTGATGTGTGGATCCAGAGTGGTGATTCCACCCAAACTCCAGGATAAAGTGCTAAAGGAGCTTCACGAGGGGCATCTGGGTGGAGTGAAAATGAAGAACCTAGCTAGGGCGTTTGTATGGTGGCCAGGTATCGATGGAGACATCGAAGACATGACCAAGAGCTGCCTAGGATGCCAGAAGGTCCAAAATGCTCCGCCACAGGCCCCTCTACATCCATGGGAGTGGCCCTCATCTCCCTGGCAAAGGGTGCACATCGACTTTGCTGGTCCATTTATGGACTCAATGTTCTTAATCGCAGTTGATGCACACTCCAAGTGGCCGGAGGTAATAAAGATGTCCTCCACCACCACGGAAAAAAACCATCACAGTATTAAGGACCATATTTGCCAGGAATGGGCTGCCAGAGCAGATATGTTCTGATAATGGACCGCAATTTGTGTCCGAAGAATTCAGAAAGTTCTTAAAGAACAATGGGGTAAAGAACTACACGTCCGCCCCTTACCATCCTGCCACCAATGGATTGGCTGAAAGGTTTGTCCAGACCTTCAAGAAGGCCATCAAGGCCATGGGTAATGAAGACATAAAACTTCAGCACAAGGTGGATAACTTCTTATTTGCATATAGGAATGCAACGCATATGGTTACTAACCAAACTCCCGCCATGATGTTCTACAATAGAAACCTAAGATGCCGGCTGGATTTGGTCAAGCCCAACATCCGAAGGGACATGGAGAACCGGCAGTTTCAGGGCATGAATGAAAGGCCAACTAGGGCCTTCCAGATAGGCCAACCGGTTTTGGCCTGGGACTACCGTACCGAGAAATGGCAGCCTGGAACTACCTGCACACGATTAGGACCACTGATGTATACCGTGGACGTCGGAGACAGCATAATAAGGCGCCATGCTGACCAAATCATCAAGTCATCCAAAAAGGGACAACCTACACCACCACTCTATACATCTAACGATGAAGTAGAGATACCCATATCTACCTCCGATCCGGTGATACTGGAGCCCGATGAACCTGACACTGGCCTTCAAGCTGAATCAGCCTTGCCAGAAGAACCTACTACACCCCCGAGGCGTTATCCGGACCGAGTCAGGAAGCCTCCTGAGAGACTAACTTATAATTAATTAATACAGCAATGTATATTATTTTGCATATAACATGTAATTAATAATTACTTAAAATATGATGTACTAGTTAACTAGAAGGGGAGGAATTGTGGTGTATGTGCCTTTAAGAGCAATTATGGTGTATGTGCCTTTAAGAGCCCCAGGTGTGCGTAATGCCGGTAATTGCCACTTGGGCTATATAAGCCTGTGTATTGTGTATATCCTTTAGAACCCCCCCCCAGACTTGCTTAGTAAATACCTATGAACCAACACCTGTCTTCAGTGTCTTTATCTACACACGGACACTACAGATGAGGGTTTCAGCAACGGATGAGCTGAGGCAAGGGCGGAGATGGGTGATGTTACGGAGGAGGAAATAGGCGGTGTTAGTTATGCTGCGGCTATGTGGTTGGACACTCATTTCAGGGTCAAATATGACACCAAGGTTGCGAACAGTGTGGTTCAGCCTCAGACAGATGTTAGGGAGAGGGATGGAGTCAGTGGCTAGGAAACGGAGTTTGTGGTGGCAACTGAAAACAATGGCTTCGGCCTTCCCAATATTTAATTGGAGAAAATTTCTGCTCATCCAGAACTGTATATCAGATAAGCGGTCTGACAATTTAGAGACCATGGAGGAGGAGGGTGAACAGCCAATTGTCGTGGTGCATATAGGTACCAACAATATAGGTAAAAAATGGTACGAGGTCCTAAAAGCTGAATGTAGGTAGTTAGGAGGTAAATTTAAAAATAGGACCTCAAAGGTAGTAATCTGAGGATTGCTACCAGTGCCACATGCTAGTCAGAGTAGAATTAGAAGGATATTTCAGATGAATACGTGGCTAGAGGAATGGTGCAAGAGGGAGGGATTTAAATTCCTGGGACATTGGAACCAGTTCTGGGGGAGGTGGGACCTGTACAAACTGGATGGTTTGCATCTGGGCGTGACCGGGACCGATGTCCTAGGGGGAGTGTTTGCTAGTGCTATTGGGGAGGGTTTAAACTAAAATGGCAGCGGGTTGGGAACCTGTGCAGGGAGACAGAGGAAAGATAAGCAAGGATAGAAACAAAAGACAGGAAGGAGAAAAGCAAAAGTGGAAGGCAGAGAAATCAAGGGCATAAATCAAACAGGGCTACAGAAAATAATAATTCTAAAAGGACTAGGAGTGTTAAAAAAACAAGCCTGAAGGCTTTGTGTCTTAATGTGAGGAGCATTCATAATAAGGTGGATGAATTAGCTGCGCAAATAGATGTAAACGGATATGATATAATTGGGATTACGGAGACATGGCTCCAGGGTGACCAAGGCTGGGAATTCAACATCCAGGGGTATTCAATATTCAGGAAGGACAGGCAAAAAGGAAAAGGAGGTGGGGTAGCATTGCTGGTTAAAGAGGAGATTAACACAATAGTAAGGAAGGATATTAGCTCTGATGATGTGGAGTCTGTAAGGGCAGAGCTGAGGAATACCAAGGGGCAGAAAACGTTAGTGGAAGTAGTATACAGACCCCCAAACAGTAATGCTGAGGTTGGGGATGGCATTAAACTGGAAATTAGAGACACGTGCAATAAGGGCACAGCAGCTATCATGGGTGACTTTAATCTACATATAGATTCGGCTAACCAAATTAGTAACAATACTGTGGAGGAGGAATTGCTAGAGTGTATACAGGATTGTTTCCTGGACCAATATGTCGAGGAACCAACTAGAGATCAGGCCATCTTAGACTGGGTATTATGTAATGAGAAAGGATTAATTAGCAATCTTGTTGTGCAAGGCCCCTTGGGGATGTAAGATTCGCAAAATTAATATTGTCAGATAAGGGTCCTTTGGCAGAAGAGGCCTTTACTTTTAAAGACTGTTTTAAAAGAAGCCCAGAAAAGGGACACACAAAATGGCCACCAGACCCTGTGACTAGCTTTTTGGACACTTTAAAATGGTTCCTGCAGTCCCCAGACAGCCTTTGTGGATTCAGCCCACAGTAAGTTCTGGAAGGCCGTTTCGGAGAAAACGAAACCAGACAGAACCACATACATATGGATTGGATGCAGATCCAGTCAGATCGGCCTGTAGATAAAGGCCATCTAAATGTTTACCCAGACAAAGGGAAACAGTTTTATATTCATATAAGGGGAGCATCAAAGACCCATTAAAGACATCAAGAAGACATTCAAAACAATACCAGGTCATTCCAGACCAGAGATGGTCATTACCGGCCATCCCAAATTAGTTTAAAACATAATAACTACCCCGCTGTGTTACCAGCCCGCCAAAAGTTAAACAAAGACTAACCTTGATTTTGGCAGGAGATAAGGCCTCGATTGAGAAGTATAATTGGGGATCCCGGGGAAAGACAGGACTGCTGGTTGAAGAATTGAGCGCCCAGATAGTCGATGACATTGGGGATCCATCGAAGATCCATGAGGAAGCTGGTAGATGCTTCAGGAAAAACGAGCACGCTAAAACCTCGTAGCCAGAGAGAGAGAATCGGTAGTGGGAACGCCTCAGCCATTCCCGAGTCAAGAAGGTGGTTCGAGTTTTGCGTTCGGTCTCCAGGGTATTCGTCAGGAGATCATCGACCAAAAACCCCAGGGCCGCTGCAAAACGAGGAGAAAGTCGAGGAGAAGAAGAGAGGACAAAACGCCCTACCACATCATGGGCTGGAGCACAGAGAAAAACGAGCTGTGAACGAGATGAGTGTCCGCTCGTCTTGCTGAAACAGAGAAGCCATCAGCCTGAGCAGCCCGCTGCTCCTACAGCCCAATGACCACATGGAGACAGGACGCCTGAAAGGATCAAAACGCAGACCTGTTTCAAAACTCTTGCAGTTCCTAACTGAATTGGTGAGCATGTTTCTGGCCCCTCACAATCTGATCTAGATAGGCTTAGGGGGGTGGGCATTTAAGGGGTAATTTTAACAATGAGTTGTTGTCCCTCGATGTTCCGTGTGTTTCCCCATTTCATAAAGTATAATATGCCTGTATCTATCTCAGTTAGTAATGTATTATGAATTTGTTTTTCCCTCCCATGTACCTTCTATTGGTTTGCAGTTTGATTTGTGTTTCTCTATGCAATAAAATTTCATTTCGATTCCATTAAACCTGGCCTATCAAGTATTCTCTACATCGTAGTTCCTGCATCAAAGTCCAGTGTCTAGAACCTAAGGGGCGAGTGGGTCAAACCACTCAAGGTTTTACTGTGCAAGAGAGAGAGGCCTCTAGAGAGAGAAACCTCTGCGATCTAAAAACCCCTTACAGGGAGGAGCGATCATAATATGATAGACTTCTTCATTAAGGAGAGTGAAGTATTTGACTCAGAGACTTGGGTCCTGAATTTAAATAAAGGAAACTACGATGGTATGAGTCTCGAGTTGGCAAGGATGGATTGGGGAACATTACTTAAAGTGTTGACGGTGGATAGGCAATGGCAAACATTTAAAGATCGCATGGATGAACTACAGAATTTGTTCCTCCCTGTTTGGCATAAAAATAAAACAAAAAAGGTGACTCAACATTGGCTAACAAGGGAAATTAGGGATAGCATAAGATCCAAGGAGAGGAAATATAATTTGGCCAGAAAAAGCAGCAAACCTGAGGATTGGGAACAGTTTAGAATTCAGCAAAGGAGGACAAAGGGATTAATTAAGAGGTGGAAAATAGATTATAAGATTTAGCTTGCAGGGAACATAAAAACTGACTGTAAAAGCTCCTATAGATATGTGAAGAGAAAAAGATTGGTGAAGTCAAGCTAAGTTCCCTGCAGTCAGAATCAGGGGAATTTATAATGGGGGACAAAGAAATGGCAGACCAATTAAATACATACTTTGGTTCTGTCTTCACAAAGGAGGACACAAATAACCTCCCAGAGATGTCGGGGAAAATAGGGTCTAATGAGGGGGAGGAATTGAATGAAATCAGTGTTTGAAGGGAAGTAGTGTTGGGGAAATTAACAGGATTGAAGGCTGATAAATCCCCAGGGCCTGATAATCTACATCCTAGGGTACTTAAGGAAGTGGCCCTAGAAATAATAGATGCATTGCTGGTCATCTTCCAAAATTCTATAGACTCTGGAACAGTTCCCATGGATTGGAGGATAACTATTTTAAAAAGGTGGTAGAGAGAAAAAGGGGAATTATAGACCGGTAAGCCTGACATCGGTAGTGGGGAAAATACTACAGTCCATTATAAAAGATGTAATAGCAGCGCACTTGGAAAACAGTGACAGGATTGGACAAAGTCAACATGGATTTACAAAAGGTAAATCATGCTTGACTAATCTACTGGAATTTTCTGAGGATGTAACTGGTAGAATAGATAAGGGAGAACCAGTGGATGTGCTGTATTTGGACTTTCAGAAGGCTTTCGATAAGGTCCCGCATAAGAGATTAGCGTGCAAAGTTAAAGCACATGGGATTGGGGGTAACGTACTGAATTGGATAGAGAACTGGCTGGCAGACAGGAAGCAAAGAGTTGGAATAAAGGGTCTTTTTCAGAGTGGCAGGCAGTGACTAGTGGGGTACCGCAGGGATCGGTGCTAGGACCCCAGCTATTCACAATATATATAAATGATCTGGACGAGGGAACTGGATGTAATATCTCCAAGTTTGCAGAGGACACAAAGCTGGGTGGGCGTGTGTGCTGTGAGGAGGATGCCGAGAAACTCCAGTATGATTTGGACAGGTTGGGTGATTATACTGCATCTGCCATGCATCTGCCCAATGTGGATAAATGCGAGGTTATCCATTTTGGTGGCAAAAACAGGAAGGCAGATTATTATCTGAACGGCAATAGATTGGGAGGAGGGGAAGTGCAACGAGACCTGGGTGTCCTTGTGCACCAGTTGCTGAAGGTAAGCATGCAGGCGCAGCAAGTGGTTAAGAAGGCAAATGGTATGTTGGCCTTCATAGCGAGAGGATTCGAGTACAGGAGCAAGGATGTCATGCTGCAGTTGTACAGGGCCTTGGTGAGACCACACCTTGAGTATTGTGTGCAGTTTTGGTCGCCTTATCTGAGAAGGATGTTCTTGCCATGGAGGGAGTGCAGCGAAGATTCACCAGACTGATACCTGGGATGGCAGGAATGACATATGAAGAGAGATTGGGTCGATTGGACTTGTACTCACTGGAGTTTAGAAGAATGAGAGGGGATCTCATTGAAACTTATAAAATTCTGGCAGGACTGGATAGACTAGATGCAGGAAGGATGTTCCCGATGGTGGGGGAGTCCAGAACCAGGGACCACAGTCTAAGGATAAGGGGTAAGCCATGTAGGACAGAGATGAGGAGGAATTTCTTTACCCAGAGAGTGGTGAACCTGTGGAATTCTCTACCACAGAAGGCAGTTGAGGCCAATTCATTAAATATATTCAAGAAGGAGTTAGATGTATTTCTTAATGCTAAAGGGATCAAGGGATATTGTAAGGGGTTTTCTCTTGCTAGGTCTCTCTCTCTGGTGAGACCTCGCTCTCTTTTGCACAGTAATTTACCGAGTGGTTCGACCCACTCACCCCTTAGGTTCTGTATACTGGACTTTGAGGCAGGAACTACAATGCAGGGAATACTCTGTAGACCAAGTTTAATGAAACGAAGTGAAATTTTATTGCATAAAGGAAAACTTGAATGTAAGCCAAAAATAAGGTACATGGGAGGGAAAAACAAATCATAATACAGTACTAACCAATATATCCACAGGCATATTATACTTTACAAGGTTCACCATGAAATAGGGAAACACACGGAACATCGAGGGACAACAACTCATTGTTAATTATCCCCTAAAATGCCCACCCGCTAAACCTAGCTAGATTAGATTATGAGGGGCCAGAAACATGCTCACCAGTCCCAGTTAGAAAATAGAAGTTTTGAAGTCTGCGTTTTGGTCCTCTCAGGCATCCTGTCTCCACGTGGTCAGCGGAACGCAGCGGGCTGCGACACACTCTTTTCTCCCTCGAGGTAATGGACTCGGACAGGTTGGATGTTAGCAGGCCTGGACGTCGGCGTGAAGAGAGACCAACTGTTTGACCATTTTCATATAGGTTTCTTCTTGGAGGTTCACCGTCTTTTTGTCTTGTTAAATGGCCCGGGGTTTGTCGATGATCTCCAGATAGCTACCCCGGGTCTGGGCGCTGACTCGATCTTCCCTCTCGAACCTCTCTCTCTCTCCAACTTCTCTCCGAACTCGAACCTCCAAATCGATCGTCTTCCGATTCTTTTGATAGCTACCCTGGGTCTCCAATTATACTTCTCATCGAGGCCCTTATCTCCCGCCATATCAAGGTTAGTCTTTGTGTAAATTTTGGCGGGCTTGTAGCACAGAGGGGTAGCCATTCTGTTTAAAGTACTTTCGGGATGGCCGGTAACTGCCATCTCTGGTCTGGAATGACCTTGTATTGTCTTTAATGGGTCTTGATGTTCCCCTATGAATTTGAAGCTGTTTCCCTTTGTCTGGGTAAACATTTTGATGGCCTTTATCTACAGGCTGATCTGATTGGATCTGCATCCAATCCATATGCATGAGGTTCTGTCTGGTTTCGCATTCTCCGAAATTGCATTCCAGAACTTACTGTGGGCTGAATCCACAAAAGCTGTCTGTGGACTGCAGGAACCATTTTAAAATGTCCCAAAAAGCTGGTCACGGGGTCTGGCGGCCATTTTGTGTGCCCCTTTTTCTGGGCTTCTTTTAAAACAGTCTTTAAAATTAGAGCCTTTTCTGCCAATAGACCCTTATAGGACAATGTTCAATTTTGCGAATCCTACAATATGGGGAGAAAGCAGGGATAGGATACTGAATTTGGATGATCAGCCATGATCTCATTAAATGGCAGAACAGGCTCGAGGGGCTGAATGGCCTACTCCTGCTCCTATCTTCTATGTTTCTATGTTTCCCAGACAGAATACCAATTGTTCATTGTTATCTTGTCAGACACTTTTCAAAAACATTATCTGATGAATGATTGTAAGAAAGCTTCTAGGGTAACAATCAAATAATGAATTTCCCAGTCTTCAAAAGAAATAATATTCCTTTATCCCTAACTTCATTTTTCCAAACTCTTTGCAAAGATATTTTCCCCTTTTTTGTATATTTGTACCCAAATGAGCCACAACAGTGTTGAGTAATTTAATATAATGATAATAAAATTCACTCAATTAAAGAATCCAATAAACTTTGATCGATATAACATGGACCATATGCAGACATTACCTCCACTATCCTGGCTGAAGTCCAGTAGGATAATTACAGAAATAGCAGGAAAATGGGTGGTGAGGCCTACCGCCACACCCGACCCTGACTGCTATTTCACTCGACCCACCATTGACCTCCCCTTCCCCACCCATTACATACAAATGTTGATGGGGGGAGGCAGGACCCAGGTTTCCAATGGATTTTCCTTCCATTCACCCTTCTTATTCGTGCTCCCTGGGACCACTTGGAGAAAGGTGGCGATAGGCCCAGGATAGTGGTGGGATGCCTCCATTTTCTGTTAGTGGAAGGAGAGGGCCCAGTAGAGGCCTCCATAGCCTCGAAATTGCTCCCCCCCCCACCCCCACTCCCCAGGTCTCTGCCTATGCTGAGCCCTGCAAAGCCAGGAGCCTCCTTGATCTTCAGGTCACTTCTGCCCCTTTAACATAGAAACATAGAAGATAGGAGCAGGAGTAGGCCATTCGGCCCCTCGAGCCTGCTCCGCCATTTAATAAGATCATGGCTGATCATCCAAATTCAGTACCCTGTCCCTGCTTTCTCCCCATATCCCTTGATCCCTTTATCCTCAAGAAATATATCCAACTCCTTCTTGAATATATTTAATGAATTGGCCTCAACTGCCCTGTGTGGCAGAGAATTCCACAGGATCACCACTCACTAGGTGAAGAAATTCCACCTCATCTCATTCCTAAATGGCTTACCCTTTATCCTTAGACTGTGACCCCTGGTTCTGGACTCCTCCGCCATCAGGAACATCCTTCCTGCATCTAGTCTGTCTAGTCCTGTTAGAATTTTATAAGTTTCAATGAGATCCCCTCTCATTCTTCTAATCTCTTGCGAATATAAGACTAATCGACCCAATCTCTCCTCCTACATCATTCTTGCCATCCCAGGTATCAGCCTGGTCAATCTTCGCTGCACTCTCTCCATGGCAAGAACACCTTCCTCAGATAAGGTGACCAAAACTGCACACAATACTCAAGGTGTTGTCTCACCAAGGCCCTGTACAACTGCAGCAAGACATCCTTGCTCCCGTACTCGAATCCTCTCGCTATGAAGGCCAACATACCATTTGCCTTCTTAACCGTCTGCTGCACCTGCATGCTTACCTTCAGCAACTGGTGCACAAGGACACCCAGGTCTTGTTGCACTTCCCCTTTTCCCAATCTATTGCCATTCAGATAATAATCTGTCTTCCTGTTTTTGCCACCAAAGTGGATAACTTCGCATTTATCCACATTATACTGCATCTGCCCAAATACCCAACCTGTCCAAATCATACTGAAGTGTAGGGTTCTCGAAATTCCCACATTCCCCGAAATTATGGATCAAGGGGCCCTGTTTGGACAAGTTATTAAAAACAGGGTACCAAAATGGCTTCTGTAACCTCGTGACCAAAACCAACAGGATTTTTAAAACAGGGCTCTGCAGACAGGCAGGCCCGGAGATGAAACTTAAAATGCAGGAATATGTGAAAAAGGACTCTCTGGAGCCAGCCAGACAAAGTAAACACAGAATACGTATTCATTCGACTTGAAACAAATAAGCTAGAATGGGTCTAGAATCGAGGCCATTAGATTTCTGCATACTTAATCGGTAACAGCTCACAGTAGCCATCAAGTCAGGATGGGGACAATTAAGTCTTATCCATGACAAACAACCAGGACATCAGGGCCATTAGACCCGGAGACAACCACTCCAAAAATCGTTAAAATAAATGGTTGTAATCATTTAAACAAGCCCGCCAAAAGTAAGACAAAGGACTGACCTGATTTGGCGTGCAGATAAGGAGTTGAAGAATGGGTATAATTGTAGGCCCATCAGTGGTAATCGGCGCTTAGCTCTCTTATCTCTTGCTTGTGGCCTTGGCCTGCTGCCGCTCGTACTCGCGCCCTGGCCTCGTGGCGGGCTCTCTTCTCGCTCCCCGCACTGCTCAACAACCAAGGACGCCCATTACACCGGAGCCAAACGCGGGAGGAGAATGAGACCCGAGTTCAAAAACCACACAGGGCACACAGGCCACAAACGGGCAGATGAGACGAGACGAGACGAAGAAGAAGGTAAACCGATAAAAGCAGAGAAGGGCAGCGAAAGACGCATTGAGAAAAACCAAACGCCTAGTTATAAGCTGGCGTTTGGCGAATAAGTTGGCGTTGCATGCGTGAACAGTGCGAATAAGCTGGCGTTCGAAGAGTGGGTGGCAGCGCCCGTGACGAATAAACTAGCGTTCGAAGCATGGGTAGCAAAATCTTTTTGACGATAAAGACGGCCAATCGACCCCCAACCGTAACATTACCGCCGATGACCGCCCGAGGGAGAAGAAGAAGAAAACCCATCGCGACGAGACGACGACGGTAGCTGAGGAAAAAGGCGCGTGCTTCGCATCAACAACTTCAGCGCCGCGCCCTGAGACCACGTGGCGACGGGGTACCCCAAAGGACAGTGGGAGTGGACCTCAAAAATCACAACTGTTTAAGCAACAGGTTTTGGATTGGTGAGCATGAATTCCTGGCCCCTCATAGCTTAATCTAGTTAGGTGTAGAGGGTGGGATAAGGATAAGGGGATTGTTTAATGTAGTTGTTTTCCCTCGATGTGCCGTGTGTTCCCCATTCCCATATAAGTGTAATTGTTTATGCCTGTATTTTTCATGCTAGTAATTTTTCATAAGATTGTTTTATTCTGCTTTCAATAAAATTTTGGTTTTCTTACACCAAACCACTTGTCTACTCAATTTTTCTGTATCGCTGCCTGTACCTAAGTCCGGTGTCTAGAACCCAGGGGTGTGTGAGCGATTCAAAACGCTCAAAGGACAGTCAGAGGCGAAGCTGACTGGGCACGACACACCACCCCCTACAGAAATGGCGACCCCGGCAGGACTCCGGCAACAGGGTTGTGATACAGTAGACAATGGTTCGGATGAGCAAACCATGATGGAGGAAAGGATTTCTGATTATGTGTTTAGCAAGGTGAATATCACAAAGAAGTGAATCCCCACTCTGTTAAGGGCTGGGCGTCCGGTAGATGCAGCAGCTAAGTGGACAGAGGGGAGGGAACACAAGAAGTCCTTAGAGAAGGCAGTCTGGCTGATGTGTTTCAAAAAGCAGGTCCAGCTTTTGGACAGGCTCGTTGCAGCACAGGCAGCCGAGTTAAAGGAGTCAGCCCTGGAGATCCAGGATAAGGCTCTAGCAGGGGAGAAGTTACTGGTAGCATTGCAGGCCCTGAATCAGGAGAGGTTGCATTTAATGGGTGAACACAAGGCCAAGTTGGAATACCTACAGTGCCAAGTCACCGAAGCCAAGGGTGTAGGGGGTGGCGGGTGTGGTGCGTGCGCCCAGTCACTTATGCCCCTGACTGTTTGTGAGCAGTTCGAATCGCTCCCACGCCCCTGGGTTCTAGACACCGGACTTAGGTACAGGTGGCGATACAGAAAACTCAAGTAGACAGGTGGTTTGGATGTAAGAAAACCAAGATTTTATTAAAACAGAAAATAAAACAGTCTTATGAGAAGTCACTAGTATAAAATACAGGCAAATACAAAATAACTATACTTATTCAGGGAATGGGGAACACACGGCACATCGAGGGAAAACAAACTACTTTAACATCCCCTTATCCTTATCCCAACCCCCTATACCTAACTAGATTAAGCTATGAGGGGCCAGAATTCATGCTCACCAATCCAAAGCAAAGCCAGCTGTTTTAACAGATGTGGGTTTTGAGGTTTGGTCTTCTGTTCTTTTAGGTACCCTGTCACCACGTGGTCTCAGGGGCGCGGTGCTGGAGCTGCTGCTGCGACACACCTTTCTTCTCCTCAGCTACCGTCGTTGTCTCGTCTCGATGGGTTCTCCTCTTCTTCTCCCTTGGGCGGTCGTCGGCGGTAACGTTGTGCCTATAGGGCAGTTGGCAGTCTTAACTGCTTAGATTTTCCTACCCAAGCGTCAAATACCAGTATATTCATTGCAGCGTGGACACCTGCGTTTTTGCAGTGTTCAACAGATGTTGCCTCCCCAAGCGCCAGCTTATAACTAGGCGCTTGGCCTTTATTGATAAGTTTTTCGCTGCCCTGCTCTGCTCTTATCGAGTTGTTACCTTCTTCTTCATCTCTTTTCGTCTCGTCTCGTTCGGCTACTATACAAGTCCTGGGCTGCCTACTCAGTTTCGTCTCGCCCCCCTTTTTGCGGCCTGCATGTCCTGGATGACTATGGACTCGAGTCTCGTCCCCCTCCCCTGCAGTTGGTATGGATGTCCTTGACTGCTGAAAATTTGCTACGGGGAGCGAAGAGAGAACCCGCCACGATGCCAGGGTACGGGTACGGGTGGCGGCAGCCCAAGGCCCGACAAGAGGTCAGAGTCGAGAGAGCAGAGAGCGATTGCTACAGGGGGCCTACAGTTATACTCCTTTCGATAGCCCCTTATCTGCGCGCCAAATCAGGTTAGTTCATTGTTTCAATTTTGGCGGGCTGTTTTAAATGATTACAGCAATCTAAGTTAACTGGATTTAGATGGCCATTTATCGCACCCGATGGTCTTAATGTCTGGGCTGTATTGTCATTAATGTATTCTAATCGGCCTGTCCAGCCTTGATGGCTCCCATAAGCTGTTTCCGATTATTTTTTTTCCCCTCGATGTGCCGTGTGTTCCCCATTCCCTGTATAAGTGTAATAGTTATTCTTTTGTATTTTGCCTACAGAAGTGTACACTAGTAATTTTCCATAAGATTGTATCAATTTTTTCCTCTTCAATAAAATCTTGGTTTGTGTTTACATCCAACCACCTGTCTACTCGAGTCTTCTCTGTACCGCCGCCTTGTACCTAAGTCCGGTGACTAGAACCCAGGGGCGTGGGAGCGATTCGAACCGCTCATAAACAGTCAGTCAGAGGCATAACTGACTGGGTGTACGCGCCACCCCACAGGCCACCCCCTACACCACCTATCCACAGTATTACCTTATTACATTTCTAATAACCCTGAATCCCATTGGTTGACAAGAACCTATCTAAACCCATTAAGGTTTCTCGTTCCACCATCTGTGCTGATAATCTGTTCCACATACATACCACTATCTTAGTAAAAAAAGTCCTTCCTGAATTTCCTATTTTCTTTTGTTATCCTGAATTTGTAAATATAACTCCTTGTGCTTAAATTCTGTACACAGCAAATCTTTCATAATTTTAAACACTTCTATCAATCCCCTCTTAGTCTTCTCTTTTCAAGAGAGAAAAGACCCAGGGTAGTAGATCTTTCTTCAAATGTCATTCCTTTAAATTCTGCGATTAACTGTGTATCCTGTCTCTGTATCCCCCTCCACTAGCTGAATAACATTGAATTGTAGGTTGTTTTGGATTCTGCATTCACATGCAATAGAGACTGTATTGAACTGTGGCCTACCAACTTTTCCACATTCTGCAGGAGTCTCACACAGAAGATTGCAGTCTCTTCATCTCAGGATCATTATCCCTGTTTGTACACACGGTGTTGGTAATTCTCAGGATTTCTCTTACTTTATTTCAAAGCAGAGCAAGAGAAAGCAAAAGGTCACTTTGGAGGAAAGCCTGCAGTTTTAATCAAGGTCTTTCACTAGTGCAATAGGTGATGAGTGTGTACCATGTTCAAAGCTCCCTCTACAACTGGAAGAGAAAACATTTCCACAGAGAGAGAGAGAAATACAGAAAAAAGGAAAGATAGAAATAGAAAATAGAACAAACCCAAAATAAAGGCAAGGAAATCACAGGGAAAAGATTTCATTAGATCATGGCTTAAGCTATAAACCATCAAACAGCTTAGTTAAACAGTAAATGGATAAATGAACAGAAGCAACAATGCATTGTAGAATTAAAGTAGATGCAGGCTCAACTATCCAATATTGTAAGTGAAAAAATAAATGTTGCATGGCTTCGCTCAACTGCAATATGAACCTAACCAGACGACCTTTATGTAGGGGTTGTTGCCATCTCTGACCTATCTATTTGGCTCTCATGGCTCCAGAAGGTCTAATAAGATAACTGAGAAGTACTTAAAAAAAAAATGAATGGTGCAAACTTAAATAGAACTGCCAAGCAAACATATATACAAGTAAACCCCTCAAAATGCATGTATTTGAATGGAATGGTTTAGCGCCGCCTTCAGAAAGCTGGCCAGATTTTCCTCTGTGTCACAATGGCATTGTAATTTAATTAGGGAGGGAGTTTTACCCACCCCATGTCTGGACCCTGGCGCCCAAGGTCAGGGATATTAGATAATTTAGGCAGATGCCTGTGGTACTTCCAATGCCATCGGATAACCCGTCTCGGGTTGGGTGGGGAAAGGGAAATTGATGCAATGCCTGACATAGCATAGCATGGGGCTATAGTAACTGGTATAGATGCTGGCTGTAGATGACTAATTTTTCTTTAATTTAAATTTTACATTTCCCTCTTTGTGGAGCACTGGTAATCACTTTACAATTGATTTAAGTGGCCTTTTAAAAGTTAACCCCCCGCCCCTTGCAGTTTGCAGCATCCCTGGACCATAGGCATGCCCTGACGGTGTTTGTGTCCAGCATTGCTTTAGCGCATATGATGGGAAATGCGTTGTATGATGTATTCTCTTCATTTGCATCTAATTAGAATATGCTTACCCATACTTAGGCAGACTCATTGTATGCCTATTGTATATCACTTCCAGTGGAAAATCTCAAATAGTATTTGGTAACAGAGAGCAGATGGAACGTTTCAACACTTGTTTTCCTGTCTTGCCCATCCAGGTTACACCGGAGTAACATCAGGGAAAATTTGGCACCAATGTCTATATTCTAGGGCTATTGTATCAAAACAAGCTGAACTATGATCTTTGAGTGAACCTGATTTTTAACCCATATACACCATAACAGAAAGACACAAATCAATACTATGGTACATCATAAAATAGAGATGGTGCTGGTTGAGGCAGAAATATCGGCCAGGACACTGAAAAAACTTTCTGCTCGTGTGTGAATAGTGCCACTAGTGCCACAAGGTCTAGTGCCACGAGATTTTTAACATCCACTTGAACCATTGGAACAGGCAGACAGGATCTTAGTTTATCCCCTCACCTGATGTCTAGCACCTCCGACAATGCAGTTCTCCCTTAGGAGTCTAGGGGCTGGATATTACCAGCCCTGAGGAAGTGGGTTTGGAGGCAGGACTGCTGGGAAAGCCAAAGAGAATGGGAGTGGGTCCCAAACCCGCTCCCAACCCACTTCCAACCAATCTTTCCGGGAGTCAGGTCACCGATTTGCATAGGGACCCGACTCCTAGTGGCGGGAAGAGGATTATAGCCACTTAACTGCCTGTTAACAGGTAGTTAACAGGCAGTTAAGAGGCTTTTTCCAATTTTTGACTTCTGCTGCGGGCTTCCCGACATCGGGGAACCCCGCCAGGGTAAGTGAGGCGTGCTGTGGGGCTGTTGTTATGTTGGTGTATAGATGACAGCTGCAGAAGTGGTTTGAAGGATGCATTGGGACATTGGTGAGCATCAGAGGTGAGGAAATGTTGGGAAAGTCATTTTTAATGTGTTTAGATTTTTCTGCTTTGAAGTATTTGTGTGGCCTCACCTCAAAGGGAGAAGTGACAGATCGCTTCTGTACCCTCACTTGCAGCTGCCATCTGTTTCATCCTAAGGAGAGAGAGTCACTGGAGAGCCTGGGTGAAAGGGCTCACCTATGTACAGTGATTGTCAGTGTTTGATAGCACCTCAACTGACATCATCTAACACTGGCTTTCTCATAATTGGTCAGCAAGCCCGCAGGGCGGGCTTAACAAGGCCAATCAGGGGAAAATAGTGTCTGTGCGTCGGACGCCACTGGGGGCAGGACTCGAACCTGGAAGGGAGCAGTCCTGCCCCAACTCGTCTCGGTGAGTAAAATCCAGCCCCAGGTGTCAGAGCCTAGATTATGTACTCAAAGTCCTGGAGTGGGGTGTGAACCTACAACCTTTTCATTTAGGAGTGAGAGTTTACCATCTAAAAGAATGAAGAGAGGAGAATATTTTAATGCCACCCGGCTATCCGGTGTGATCCATGTGACAGGTGCAGCTTGCCACTTTGAACTATGGTCATGTTTTGGTGTGAGGTAATGCTTCAAGTATATAACACACTACTGAATTTCTCCACCAGGGATTTTTCTATTGATGACAACTCTGATGTAGGCTGGCCAAACTTATATTGCTAACAAAGACCTTCATAGCTAACACCAGTCCACAATCAGGGGAGGGAGGAAAGCCTGTGGTAGGGGAGACTCAAGATATCCTTGTGGAGCCAGGAGTATCACTCCTGCTTAGGGTCACCAACCCACCAGGATTGCCCTGGAGTCTCCAGCAGTTAAAGACTAATCTTCAGGACACTGCTGCGAGCGACCAGGGGTGAAAAATCTTAGGGGCATCAAAAATATTGTTTTTTAAAGAGAAGTCTTTGAACACTTTTGTTTACTAGTTATAAAAAAATTGGGCATGGGAAAAAGGCTGTTTGACTGACACAATAATCATCCAAATGGGTAATGAAAAGTCTATTCATTTTCTGATTGACATGGGAAGGTGGGGCTCCGTGAGGATGGACATGTTGGGTGACCAATGGCAGGAGTGCGGGGCAGAGTGGTTGGGGGCAGGAGGTCATGTGATGATACCGCCAAGAATATGTCCAACCAGAGTTGGCAACCCTACTCCTGCTCCTCCTGGCCCACAAGGATACCATTAAAATCAAGATTATAATTGGATAGAAGTGCACACACAGTGCTTCGGGCTGGCAGAAAAGACAGCAGACACCAAGAATAAAGAAGTACACTTAACACGTAGGCAATGCGTAACTGGACAGGACAGAAGGCACAATGGGAAGAGGAGCACAAACGGAAACGAGTGGAAGGCAGAAGAGCAGACACCATGAGGACAGAAGCAGATACAAGGAATTGTTTTGGTAGATCAGTGAGGATGTGGGTAGAGGGAGCTGAAGACCAAATAAAAATAAAATCACATATATAATTCTTATTGAATGGACATAAATGATAACAACTACATTTTAAAATATCTATAAACATTCTTGAACAAAGAATCTAACTGAAAAAATGAGGAATGCCGTCAAAATGCTGTCAGGGCAGGGATAGGAAATCACACCTAGATGGATTTACCTAGAGTGCAAGATAAGTCTATCTATGCTGCAGCGCCCTCAATTTCCATTGACTTCTGATAAGCTGCCATAAATTTGGAGAAATGGTGTAAATGGACATTTTTTCAAACTGTTCCCCAGTCTCTTGGTATTCACAAGTACAACCTAGGCAGTCCATGGTGTCATCAGAGTTATGTTCACGTACCATGGCATTTTTTTGGCTTACCAGCATCAGCAGTGGCACAATGGTAGCACTCTTGCATCTGAGTCGGAAGCTTGTGGGTTCAAGTCCTGCTCCAGAGACTTGAGAACAAAATCTAGGCTGGCACTCCAGTGCAATACTGAAGCCATTGTCTTCGGTCCCTGCCACAAACTCTGTTCCCCACCCACCAAATCCATCCCTCGCCCTGGCAACTGTCTGAGGCTAAACCAGACTGTTCGCAACCTTGGTGTTGTATTTGACCCAGAGATGAGCTTCCGACCACATATCTGTGCCAGCACTAAGACTGCCTATTTCCACCTCCGTAACATTGCTTGACTCCACCCGTAGCTCAGCTCATCTGCTGCTGAAACTCTCATTCATGACTGGAATTTTGCCTACCTGGGCGGGTCCATGGCGGGCGGTGGCCATGGCGGGTTGCGACCCCGCTGCTGGCTCCATCACACTGCTGAAAATAACTTTCCCTTAATAGGACCTAATAAGCCCCACCCTGCGTGTTACCCCGCCCAATTAACTGGTGCGGGTCTGGTGACGTCATCAATTACGTGTTTTCAGCCAGGATCTTTAAAGGGGCCATGGCCACATTGGATTTAAATGTCAATATAACATAGTGCTGTCAGTGCACTACAGCATTGGAGTGCTGCAAACACTGACAATGGCTGCACAGAGGCAGAGGGCTGCACCCAGATTCTCCGATGACTCCCTCCATGACACAGGGAGGCCCTCTTCCCTTCCAGTGGGTGGAAGAGACCTCTCCAGGAGACCAAAACAGTTTGCTTGGAGATTGCAGAGGATGTCAGGGATGTGTTCAGGAGAACCTGGGTGCAGTGTCGCAAACGTTTCAATTATCTCATTATATCAGGAAATGTGAGTACAAAACCACACTCGCCTTCATCCTGCTGTGCCTCTCATCACATCCCCATCACTCTGCCTTCCCAACCGTACTCCTGCACATCCTTACTCACACCAGCATACCTTGCACATCCACCGTCCCTCTCTTTCTATCTACATTATCACATCCCCATTTCACTAGCCACCGCTCACACTCACCCCCATCTTAGTACAATCAAAACAACTAAAAACACACAAGGGTAGCCATTTGAGTGTTTTAGCCAATGTTTATGTAAAGTTTCCATTAATGTGCTGTCAAAAATAAAGATCTTTATTTTCAACACTTGAACAGATTTGTGTGCACCTTTGTAAGTGGCTTAGTGAGTTGCAGTGAATGCTGAGACATAACAGTACCCCCCGCAATGGTGATGAGTGTGAAAGGAATGGCTTGGTCATTTCAGGGATGCTTAATGGTGTTGGTGTGGGGTGCTGCCAACCTGGCGCATCATGTGGCAGCCATATGGGTGTACAGCGTCAAGTGAAGTAAATCTGGCCATGATGAGGCCATCCCTGGCCTCCCGGGCAGCAATGTAGTCGGGTGCTGATGCCCTCTGTCCTGTGCAGCATCAGGTGATTGCGGAGAAGGTTGGTGGTGGTGTTGTTGGTGCTGCTGGTGTGCCTGGTGCTGCTGGTGTTGGGGCTTATCGTGGTCAGATTCTGAGGACCAAGGTGAGAGAGCATAAAGGGCACCCATGTTGATGGAATAGATGGCAGGTGAAGTAGAGATGACAGAAGCAATCTGTTAGTGATCCAACCATGGCTAACAAAAGAAATTAAAGCTAGTATTAAGTCAAATAAGGAAACTTATAAAGTTGCCAGAAAAAGCGGTCAGCCTGAGGATTGGGATCTTTTCAGAAATCAGCAAAGGGGGACCAAGACATTGATAAAGAAAGGGAAAATGGAATATGAGCACAAACTAGCGAAAAATATAAAAACGGATTGTAAAAGCTTCTATAGGTATGTGAAAAGGAAAAGACTGGCAAAGGTATATGTAGGTCCTTTACAGTCAGAGACGGGAGAATTTATAATGGGGAATGAGGAAATGGCTGAGAAATTAAATAAATACTTTGTTTCTGTCTTCACAGAGGAAGACACAAAAAAACTCCCAGAAATACGAGAAAACCAAGGGTGTGGCGAGAATGAGGAACTTAAAGAAATTATTATTAGTAAAAAAACAATACTAGCAAAATTAATGGGACTAAAAGTCGATAAATCTCAAGGACCGGATGACCTACCTCCGAGGGTTTTGAAAGAGGTGGCCATTGGGATAGTGGATGCATTGGTTGTCATCTTCTCAAATTCTATAGATTCTGGAACGATTCCTGCTTATTGGAGAATAGCAAATGTAACCCCGCTATTTAAGAAAAGAGGGAGAGAGAAAACGGGGAACTACAGACCTGTTAGCCTCACATTAATAGTTGGGAAAATGCTGGAATCTATTTTAAAGGATGCAATAACTGGGCACTTAGAAACTAATAGTAAGATTGGGCAGAGTCAACATGGATTTATGAAAGGGAAGTCCTGTTTGTCAAACCTATTGGAGTTCTTTGAGGATGTAACTAGTGGAGTAGACAAAGGGGAACCGGTAGATGTGGTGTATTTGGATTTTCAGAAGGCCTTCGATAAGGTCCCACACAAGAGGCTGGTGAACAAAATTAGGGCACATGGAATTAGGGGTAATATACTAGCATGGATTGAGAATTGGTTAACAGACAGAAAACAAAGAGTAGGGATAAATGGGTCTTTTTCAGGATGGCAGGTTGTGACTAGTGGGGTACTGCAAGGGTCGGTGTTTGGGCCCCAGCTAATCGCAATCTATATCAATGATTTGGATGAGGGGACTAAATGTAACATTTCCAAATTTGCTGATGACACAAAGCTAGGTGGCAGTGTCAGTTGCGAAGAAAATGTGAAGAGGCTTCAAGGGGATCTCGACAGGCTCAGTGAGTGGGCGAGAACATGGCAGATGGATTATAATGTGGATAAATGTGAAGTTATCCACTTTGGTAGAAAAAACAGAAAGGCAGAGCATTTCCTAAATGGTGAAAGATTGGGGAATGCAGATGCTCAAAAGGACCTGGGTGTCCTTGTACATGAGTCACTGAAAGTAAATCACAGAATCACAGAATCACAGAAACCCCACAATGCAGATAGAGGCCATTTCGGCCCATCGAGCCTGCACCGACACATATCCCACCCGTTCCCCGTAACCCCTACAACAACACATATCCCACCCTATCCCCGCGTATTTAATCCCCCTAACACTAAGGGTCAAATGTGCAAGTGCAGCAAGCCATTAGGAAGGCAAATGGTATGCTGGCCTTCATTACAAGAGGATTTGAGTACAGGAGTAAAGAGGTCTTACTCCAATTATATAGGGCCTTGCTGAGACCACACCTGGAGTGCTGTGTACAATTTTGGTCTCCTTACCTAAGGAAGGATATACTTGCCATAGAGGGAGTGCAACGAAGGTTCATGAGATTGATTCCTGGGATGGCGGGACTGTCGTATGAGAAGAAATTGAGTAAAGTAGGCCTGTATTCTCTTGAATTCAGAAGAATGAGAGGGGATCTCATTGAAGCATACAAAATTATTACAGGGCTTGATATGGTGGATGCTGGGAGAATGTTTCCCTTGGCTGGGGAGTGTAGAACCACGGGCCACAGCCTCAGGATAAAGGGTAGGCCATTCTGGACTGAGATGAAAAGAAATTTCTTCACACAGAGGGTGGTGAATCTTTGGAATTTGCTACCCCAGAGGGCTATGGAGGCTCAGTCATTCGGTATATTCAAAACAGAAGTCGATAGATTTCTGACTAGTAAGGGCATCAAGGGATATGGCGATAAGGCCGGTGAATGGAATTGAGGCAGAAGATCAGCCATGATCTCATTGAATGGCGGAGCAGGCTCAAAGGGCCGAATGGCCTTCTCCTGCTCCTATTTCTTATGTTATGTTCCTATGTTAATGGTGAGAGAGGTTCTTCCAATGAGCTGATACTGGATGGAGACTTTGCTGGAAAGACTTGCAGCCTGCAGAATCTGTGCAGGGAATGCAGTGAGGAAAGTGATCACCTGTCAGGTGGGAGCTTTTATATGACATTTGATGCCGTCAAGTATCAGCTGGAGCAATGGCCGCTGAACTCCCGCCTCAGGTTGACAGATGTGGTTCCTGAACAGTGTGTTTCCCATGGCCATGCATTTCAATTTAAAAGGTAAGGTTAAAACCACTCTGAAGGGTTTGACAACTAGCTACTAATAATTTAAATTGGGTCGCCCACCTCTGCCGGTCGGGTCAGGTCTGCGTTGACAGGCGCGCCTGGGGGGAAAGGTGTGCGGGAGCGGGATGAAAGCGGGTTCCCAACCCGCTACCAAAAATAACAACTTTCCCACCCGACCCACCTCCGATCGTGCCTGCTACCACTCCGGAAAATTCCGGCCCATGCCTTTGTTACCTGTAGACCTAACTATTCCAACACGCACCTGATTGACCTCCCATCTTCCACCCTCCATAAACTTAAGCTCATCCAAAACTCTGCTGCCCATGCCCTGACTCACACAAGTCCCGTTCACCCAGCACCCCTGTTCTCACTGACCTACATTGGCTCCCGGTTAAGCAAGGCCTCGATTTTAAAATTCTCATCCTCGTTTTTCAAATCCCTCTATGGCCTCATCCCTCCCTATCTCTGTAACCTCCTCCAGCCCTACAATGCTGCGAGATATCTGCGCTCCTCCAATTCTGGCCTCTTGCCCATCCCTGATTTTAATCTCTCTTTCCTCCTTTAAGATGATCCTTAAAAACCTACCTCTTTTTGGTTATCTGCCGTAATATCTCCTTATCTGGCTCGGTGTCAAATTTGGTTTGATCATGCTCCTGTGAAGTGCCTTGGGATGTTTTATTATGTTAAAGGCACAAGGTAAATATCAGTTGTTGTTGTTGTTGCCATTATCTTGGAAGTTTATTTACCAGGTAATTAAACAATTGTTATAGTTGTTGCTGCACTGTTGGAGGTGCCATCTTTTGGATGTGACATTAAACACAGGCCTTGTCTGCTCTCTCAGGAGGATGTAAGAGATCCCATGGCACTATTTCGAAGAAGAGCAGGGGAGTTCTCACCGATGACCATATTTATCCCTCAAGCAACATCAGTAAAAATGAGATTTTCTGGTCATTATCACATTGCTGTTTGTGGGATATTGCTGTACGCAAATTGGCTACCGCATTTTCTACATTACAACAGTAACTATACTTCAAAAATACTTCATTGACTGTAATGGACTTTGGGATGTCCTGAGGTCGTGAAAGGTGCTATATAAATGCAACTCTTTATTTGATTGCAGGTGTCATATTTGCAGCAGTCCCCTAAAGTGTGTCAGTGGGGTAGTAATTGGTTATTACTGATCCTTTCTCCTGCTTTCTAAATTCTCGTTCTACTTGGATCCCTCCCTCTGGCCTTCTACCCTCTCTAGATCTTTTCATTGCTAACTGCCGACGTGACATCGGCCGTCTCCATTTCTCTGCTCCCCTCACTCACTCCAACCTAACTCCCTCTGAACTTGCAGCACTCCATTCTCTCCGATCCAACCCTAACATTATCATTAAACCTGTTGATAAGGGTGGTGCTGTTGTTGTTTGGCGAACCGACCTCTACCGTGCGGAAGCTGAACGCCAACTCTCCAACACCTCCTCCTACCTCCGCCTGGACCATGACCCCACTAGCAAACATCAAGCCATTGTTTCCAAGTGTGTCACTGACCTCATCTCCTCTGGAGATCTTCCCTCCATGGCCGCCAACCTCATAGTTCCCCAACCCCGCACAGCCCGCTTCTACCTCCTTCCCAAGATCCACAAACAGGACTGCCCTGGTAGACCCATCGTTTCAGCCTGTTCTTGCCCCACGGAACTTATCTCTTCCTGTCTCGACTCTATTTTTTCTCCCCTTGTCCAGTCTCTTCCCAACTACATTCGCGACTCTTCCGACGCCCTCCGTCACTTTAACAGTTTCCAGTTTCCTGGCCCCAACCGTCTCCTTTTCACCATGGACATCCAATCCCTCTGCACGTCCATCCCCCACCAGGACGGCCTTCGGGCGCTCTGTTTTTTCCTTGAACAGAGACCCAACCAGTCCCCATCCACCACCACCCTCCTCCGCCTGGCTGAACTTGTTCTCACATTGAACAACTTCTCCTTTGACTCCACTCACTTCCTCCAAATTAAAGGTGTTGCTATGGGAACCCACATGGGCCCTAGCTATGCCTGCCTGTTCATGGGACATGTGGAACATTCTTTGTTCCAGTCCTACTCGGGTCCCCTCCCTCACCTCTTTTTCCGGTACATCGATGACTGTATTGGTGCCGTTTCCTGCTCTCGCCCTGAACTGGATAAGTTCATTCACTTTACTTCCAATTTCCACCCTGCCCTCACCTTCACATGGTCCATCTCCGACTCTTCCCTTCCCTTCCTTGACTTCTCCGTCTCCATTTCTGGCGATCGGCTTTCAACAAACACCCACTACAAGCCCACCGACTCCCACAGCTACCTGGACTACACTTCCTCCCACCCCGCTTCCTGTAAGGACTCTATTCCTTTCTCCCAGTTTCTCCATCTCCGCCGCGTCTGTTCTGACGATGCCACCTTCCATACTAGTGCTTCTGACATGTCTTCCTTTTTCCTCAGCCGAGGATTCCCCTCTACTGTGGTTGACACGGCCCATGACCGTGTCTGTTCTATTTCCCGCACTTCTGCTCTCACCCCTGCCCCTCCCTCCCAGAACCACGATAGGGTTCCCCTTGTCCTCACCTTTCACCCCACCAGCCTCCACATTCAACGGATCATCCTCCGCCATTTCCGCCACCTCCAACGTGATCCCACCACCAAACACATCTTCCCCTCACCTCCCCTTTCAGCATTCTGAAGGGACCGCTCCCTCCGCGACACCCTGGTCCACTCCTCAATCACCCCCAACAGCCCTGCTCCTTCACCTGGCACCTTCTCGTGCAAGCGCAGGAGATGCAACACATGCCCTTTTACCTCCTCCCTTCCCACTGTCCAGGGCCCCAAACACCCCTTCCAGGAGAAACAGCGATTTACTTGTACTTCTTGCAATTTAATATACTGTATTCGCTGCTCACGATGCGGTCTCCTCTACATTGGGGAGACCAAACGCAGGTTGGGCGACCGCTTTGCGGAACACCTCCGTTCAGTTCGTACGGGTGACCCTGAGCTTCCGGTCGCCTGTCACTTTAATTCACCACTTCACTCCCGCTCTGATCTCTCTGTCCTCGGCCTATTACATTGTTCCAATGAAGCTCAACGTAAGCTCGAGGAACAGCACCTCATCTTTCGATTGGGCACTTTGCAGCCTGCTGGACTCAACATTGAGTTCAACAATTTCAGATAATTATCCCTGCCCCCATTTTTCATGCAGTATGATTTTTGCCATTCCCATTTGCAACATTTTATCTTTCCTGCCTCTTACAAAAGTACAGGATGTTCTTTCTATTTCTTCCTCCCCTCCTAACCCCCGCCCCCCCGCTGTCTCTGCACCTGCTTAATATCTGTTACATCTCCAGTTTTTTCCAGTTCTGATGAAGGGTCCCAGACCTGAAACGTTAACTCTGTTTCTCTCTCCTCGGATGCTGCCTGGCCTGCTGAGTATTTCCAGCATTTTCTGTTGTTATTTCAGATTTCCAGCATCCGCAGTATTTTGCAATTATTATAGTAATTGGTTATGTTCCTTTTTCAGGCGCATAAACAATGACATGTTGATAGCTCATGCCCAGACTGGGCCTCATTTGAATATTCTGGGTGATCCGCCAGCACCTGTCGATCTTCCAGAGGCAGCTCACCCATTTCCAAGGCATCAATTTTGGGCTGTTTGCCTCACCGGCAATGGCTCTCAGGTAAGTCATGTGGAGAGGAAAGACAACGGTGTGCTCTGCAGCCGTGAGGATCACTCATGCTCCTTCTCACTCCACATCAAGCTGTAGTAAAAATGTACTTGCCTTCTCGGCGGTGGCCACTTGCTGAGCCACAGCCATGACAGGAAAATCTGAGTGAAGTAGGCCTGGCACCTGCTCTGCTCAAGGTAGCCCCATTTAGCAGTGGGGTCTTGAAACAGTCAGTAGACGCCTCACTAACGTATGCTGCAACAACAACAACAGCAGCAACAACTTGTATTTATACAGCGCCTTTATCGTAGTTAAACGTCCCAAGGTGCTGCACAGGAGTATTATAAGACAACAAATTTGACACAGAGCCACATAAGGAGAAATTAGGACAGGTAAGCACAGCTTGGTCAAAGAGGTAGGTTTTAAGGAGCGTTTTAAAGGAGGAAAGAGAGGTAGAGAGACGGAGCGGTTTAGGCAGGGATCTAGAGCTTAGGAACTAGGCAACAGAAGGCACGGCCACCAATGGTTGAGTGATTATAATCAGGGATGCTCAAGAGGGCAGAATTAGAGGAGTGCAGATATTTCAGGGGGGGTTGTGGGGCTGAAGGATATTACAGAGATAGGGAGGCGTGAGGCCATGGAGGGATTTGAAAGCAAGGATGAGAATTTTGAAATTGAGGCGTTGCTTAACCGGGAGCCAATGTAGGTCAGCGAGCACAGGGGTGATGGGTGAACGGGACTTGGTGTGAGTTAGGACACAGGCAGCCGAGTTTTGGATGACCTCAAGTTTACGTAGGGTAGAATGTTGGAGGCCAGCCAGCAGTGTGTTGGAATAGTCAAGTCTAGAGGTAATAAAGGCATGGATGAAGGTTTCAGCAGCAGATGAGCTGAGGCAAGGGTGGAGACAGGTGATGTTACGGTGGTGGAAATAGGCGGTCTTAGTTATGCTGCGGATGTGTGGTTGGAAGCTCATTTCATTGTCAAGTATGACACCAAGGTTGTGAACAGTGTGGTTCAGCCTCAGACAGATGCTAGGGAGAGGGATGGAGTCAGCGGCTGGGGAACGGAGTTTGTGGCGGGGACTAAAAACAATGGCTTCGGTCTTCCCAATATTTAATTGGAGAAAATTTCTGCTCATCCAGAACTGGATGTCGGACAAGCAGTCTGACAATTTAGAGACTGTGGAGGGGTCGAGAGAAGTGGTGGTGAGGTAGAGCTGGGTGTCGTCAGCATACAGCTGGAAACCGACACTGTGTTTTCGGAAGATGTCGCCAAGGGGCAACACGTAGATGAGAAATAGGAGGGGGCCAAGGATAGATCCTTGGGGGACACCAAAGCTAATGATGCAGGAGCGGGAAGAGAAGCCATTGCAGGTGATTCTCTGGCTACGATTAGATAGATAAGAATGGAACCAGGCGAGTGCAGTCCCACCTAGCTGCATGACCGTGGAGAGGCATTGGAGCAGGATGGAGTAGTCAACCATGTCAAAGGCTGCAGACAGGTCAAGAAGGACAAGGAGGGATAGTTTACCTTTTTCATAGTCAAAAAGGACGTCATTTGTGACTTTGATGAGAGCCATTTTGGTACTGTGGCAGGGGCAGAGACCTGATTGGAGGGATTCAAACATAGAGTTGCAGGAAAGATGGGCACGGATTTGGGAGGCGACAACATGTTCAAGGACTTTGGAGAGGAAAGGGAGGTTGGAGATGGGGTGATAGTTTGCAAGGATGGAGGGGTCAAGGGTTGTTTTTTTGAGCGGAGGGGTGATGATGGCAGATTTGAAGGAGAGGGGGACAGTATCTGAGGAGAGTGAACTGTTAACAATGTCAGCTTACATGGGAGCCAGAAAAGGAAGTTGGGTGGTCAGCAGTTTGGCGGGAATAGGGTCAAGAGAGCAGGAGGTGGGTCTCATGGACAAGATGAGCGCAGAGAAGTCAAGGTTCTAATACGTGTTTTAGGCGGCCTCCAGAAATGTATGAAAATTTGCCTGACGCAATATGGAATCAGACGTATTTCAGGCACCCTTGGAGCACAAGTCATAGCCCTGTGAAATCAGTACTTCTTGCCCCTGTTTTCTGAGCAGAAAAAGGGCTCAATGAGGACCAACTTCAACCTCAATATTTGTCGGAGATCTTCTAGGAGTGTGTCAATATCTGCCACAGGCCTCTGGATTATGTCAATATTTTTAGCAGGTCCCTTGAATATGTCAGTATTAGCAATGGGTGCCCTGGAGTATGTCAGTATTAGTTAAGTGCCAATGCAGTGGGTTCCCTGAAGTGTGTTAATATTTGCACCAGATTCCTAGAGTGTGTCAATATCTGTGTCAGATCCCTAGAGTGTGTCAATATCTGCGTCAGATCCCTAGAGTGTGTCAATATCTGCGTCAGATCCCTAGAGTGTGTCAATATCTGCGTCAGATCCCTGGAGTATGTCAATATTTGCATTAGATCCCTGCAGTGTGTCAATATATACATCAGGTCCCTGGAGGTTGTCAATATATGCATCCTTGAAGTGTATCAATAATTGCGTCAGGTAACTGGAGTGTGTCAATATTTATGTCAGGTAACTGGAGTGTGCTAAGATTTACCACAGATCACTGGAGTGTGTTAATATTTATAGCGGGTTCTCTATACAGGAAAGTTTGAAAATCATCGCTCGAGACCTCCCCTTCAAATGATAATGGTCCTAATGTCTGGAACTATGAAGAAATTAGTAGTACAGTGGGTAGTGCCACCATGGTGTGACTAAAAGGAAAGTCAGAGATCCAAGTAGATAAGATATAATTACCCTGATTAGATACAGAACATAAGAACAGTGGGATAAAAGAGATAGAAAGGCTCTTCTGTAAAGGCAAATTGGTTACGTGAGGCAGAGCAATCTCTTTCCTCTCACTATGATTAAATGCCAGAAATAAACCGAATATGGATGATGAGCCTCTTCTCAGGTTAGGAAAAAATATCCTCATACTGCTCCATTCATGGGGCACTGAAACAGATGAGTTAAGAATTTGGCAATGTGATTAGAGGACCCAGTTCAGAATATAAGACTAAATTAATGAATGACTACTCACATAGAAAGTTAGAAGCTGCCAAATGACGAATATCTATTAAGTCATCTGCTGATGTTGAGAGAGAAAAGTGGGTGGATCTTTGACACTCCTCCAGCTCTGCAGGGTTGTAGTCCAGATATACTGTACTTCTCTTTCACTCTGGGAGTTGCATGAATCAGAATACTAATCTAAAGAAGATATTCCATTGCTGTTCTGAATTACTACTATTCATTCACCTTGTTAGAGAAACATACATACTTGCAAGTAGAGGTCTTAATATATTGTATGCCTTAGTATGACTGAAGAAAATGGGTACTAAACAACATCACCACACTAACCAGCCACTTATCGCTCTTTTCTGTTTTCCTTGGCTCTGCTAGATTTCTTAGAACAGCAGGAGAAGGCATGGTTACACCAGAGCAAGAGCAGAATTGCAAATAAATTCTCACAGAGCAAGGAAGTCAGACAAAACTGTCTCTGCAAAGATTACTTGAGAAAGTGTCTGGTCCCCAATGCCAGGTGGCTTTCTTACTCTGGAATTTTATTTTACTACAGTAACAGTTTTGAGTGCTCCAAGCTAGCTCATAGATATGTAAACCATCCCACACTTCACACAGAAACACAGGCCTTGTGGTTTTGACATTTGTGTGCAGAAAGACCATTGCTAATGCTTGCACTTTGCTGAGAGCTGGCATGAGTCCAACTGAGGCCAGCAAAAAAGGCCCCTGAACTTTACTGGGGAAAGGTAATTGATCCCGGTGGGAATTAGTTACACTCCCGAAGAGGCCTGCTTGTTTGTTCCACTGAGAGCAGCAGAACAGAAGAGGAGATGTTTCTTCGGGGCCTCTTCTCCACTGTCAGATTGGCATGGTGCCCCTCTGACATTCCAGTGGTGGTTTGGGGTGGGCAGTGCTCATGTGCATGCTCCGGCCAGGCCTAAAAACCCCACCCTCAGGATTTTTCACCAAGGTGGGGGATTTTATTATTCACTGTCATTTTCCTCTACTATTTCTTTACTGGTTATGATTATTCAACTAATCTCAGGGAAACAGCTGTTCGCTGAATAATACCACATGCATGAAGCTGTGGCTTTTTATGAAGAAGCTCAATGTGTTTATGCCTATGTAATTGACTTCTCCGACATTAGCTTTAGCATGTGCTCATTTTTTTGTTGCTTGGCTTGTTAAGTGCTCTACTCCACCGTTCAAAAGAAACTTTTAATTAAAATTGCTTTGCCTGACTTTGTGATTTGAATGTATTTTTTCAGCCTGTACTGATTTCAAACTGTTCTTAACGCGATGTCTGGTTTGCAGAAGTTCATAAACACAAAGCTGCCGTCAATCACAGTGAGAGTCGGGAGCACAAAGCAGCCGACTAGCTGGCTGGCTGCATCAGCCTCACGCTCCCCTAACACTACTGTGATTTACAGCAGGTCTCTATTTACAAGCACTCAGTGGTGAGCCACAAGTGAAATTTTACCTCTGTGAAAACAGCTTGAAAACAGAAAAAACAAATACAACATGATTTTTTTTCTCCCTTGCAGTAGTAAATTCAAATCAGAAGTTACAATCGTGGGGAATTGTTACTTTAGCCATCACATTGGTAGCTGAACAAGCCAATGACTCCCTGTTGACTTCTAATGTTAATCACAGTGTATGGTCAGCCGACTTATGGCGAATGGTGTTTGTGCGAGTATAACACATCAGTGATTGTTCTGCCTTTGAAAACAATGAGAATATAAAAGGAAAGAAACAAGTAACCTACTCTGGGCTGCAAGACTTGCGCTGTGCTTGATTCTATGTCCACAATCTGTCCTCAGTCTCAAAGTACAAGAGTATAGCAATTTAATATTCATTTTTAGGTATGACACTCCATTAATACAAAGAGTGCCACTTAAACGTCCACTTGAGAATTAACAAATCTCATTATTCATGTGTCCACTGGCGTATTCAAGTGCAAGACAGTACTGTGACTTTAATCCATGAACGCAAATCTGTGTACCAATTATTGTAACAACAATTAGCAGCAATTGTTCAAACAATTTTGCCATTCAATGTGACCCAAATTCACTAATTACTCCAATTTTGTTCAATTCAGACCATTTTGTTCATTTCAGATTCTTACAGTGCCAATTTGTGCTAAAGTAAAGGCCATTGTATGTAGTCGACATACACCTGCCGAGAGCTATGGTGAAAGGTTGAAACTTTGCGCAGTCATTTCATTTTAGAGTTGCCACCTGGCTGTTTTTTTTAATTACCATTATTATTTAGTGCTTCTGTCTGGTGATCAACTGAGAATCACTTGCTCCCTGGTGATCCAATGGTTGCGGCTGATTCCTGTACCTGGTAGTGCATTATATGTGCAATGCTTTCACATTTTACAAACTTGAAAACATGGGAATTCTGTTTTTGACTATAGCTTTGTTTGTAGGGATGGGCAATAACTGTTGGCCTTGCCAGTGACGCCCACATCCCGTGAATGAATAAAAACAAAATTGTGGTTGGGATGTGGGTGGCACTGGTAATTCTGAATTTATTGACCATCCCTAGTTGCTCTGACGGTTTTAAGAGTCAAACATGTAGCATGGGATTGGTGTCACATGTAGGCCAGACTAGGAAGAGGTGGCAGATCCTTTCCCTGAAGGACATTAGTGACCGAGTTGGGTCTTTACAACAATCCAACAGCTTTCTTCATCATTTCTCCTAGTGCCAGCCCATAATTTAACAGATTTTTTGAATTCAATTTTACAATTTGTCAAAATGGAATTTCAATTCACAATGTCTGGGTTGCTAGCCCAATACCATTAGGCTAGATTACCCAGTTTAAGGAGATATATAAGTAATTTATAAGTGTCTGCTAGCTGATAGTTTGAAGGGGGACCATGTCTATTGAGCTTGGTGGCTTGGGAGGCTTGTTTTAAGTGCAAGATATCTGTTAGATCCGTGGTTCAGTGGATAAATAATCACACGGATGCTGTACATTAACAAATAACAGGTCTTTACTGGAGGAGGGTAATCTCTAGACTGGGGTACAGAGGCATGCGCAAAGCTTATATACTGGTGTGGTAACTGCCGGTACTACAGTATACAGGAGCTGTAAAAAGTAGTTCTGACTTAAAGGCACATACACTACAATTCCTCCCCTTTTAGATTAATCATAACCCCCTTAATATTCAAATAACAATTACATTTTTACATGTACATTAAATAACAAAAGTCCATTTATAGATTCAGTCTTTGGGGCGGCTTCCTGACCCTTTCGGGATAGCGCCTTAACAGAGGTTCTTGTTCTTGGTGCAGAGGCGATTCTGACCCCTTTTCATCGGGTAGTTCATCGGGTTCCACTGCTACTGGGTCTGAAGTAGATGCTACTGGTATGTCGGGTTCATCCCCAGGTACTCGAGACATGGGGTTTACGCGTTCCTGTGACGCTAAGATCTGATCGACGTGGCGTCTCACAATGTTCTCCCTGACATCCACTGTGTACATTAATGGCCCCTGCCTTGTACATATCATTCCGGGTTGCCACTTCTCTGTTCGATAGTCACGGGCCAAGACTGGTTGCCCTACATTGAAGCTCCTTGTCGGCTTCTCATTGATGTGCTGGAATTGTTTGTCCTCAACATTTCATCGCACATTTGGCCTGAGCAAGTCCAGACGAGATCTCAACCTTCGGTTAAAGAACATCATGGCCGGGGTCTGGTTGGTAACTGCATGTGTCACGTTTCGGTAGGCTAATAAGAAATTGTCCATCTTATGCTGTAGTGGAATTTCCTCGTCGCACATGGCCTTTATCGCCTTCTTAAAGGTTTGTACGAACCTCTCAGCCAATCCATTGGTGGCTGGATGATACGGGGCGGATGTGTAATGCCTTACCCCATTCCTTTTCATGAATTTTTGGAACTCGTCGGACACAAACTGTGGTCCATTATCAGAGCAGATCTGCTCTGGCAAACTGTTTCTGGCAAATATGGTCCGTAGGACTGCAATCGTTTTCTCTGTAGTGGTTGAAGACATCTATCACCTCAGGCCACTTTGAATGAGCATCCACTGCTATTAAGAACATTGAGTCCATGAATGGACCAGCAAAATCAATGTGCACCCATTGCCATGGAGAGGAGGGCCATTCCCATGGGTGTAGAGGGGCATGTGGTGGTGCATTTTGGACCTTCTGGCATCCTAAGCAGCTCTTAGTCTTTGATTTGTTGATCGATTCCCGGCCACCACACATAAGCTCTAGCAAGGCTTTTCATTTTCACTCCCCCCCAGATGACCTTCATGTAGCTCATTTAGCACTCTCTCCCTTAACTTGGGTGGAATCACCACTCTGGATCCACACATCACTGTCCCCTGGCATACTGGCAGCTGTTCTCCTCTGGATGAGAATGCTGGCAACAGTGAGTCGCCATGTGTTGGCCATCCCCTCACCGTCAATTCATATACCCGTGACAGCGTCGGATCATTGCGGGTCTCCTTCTCTATATCCACGTTTGTTACTGGCAATCGTTCAATTATCGATGAAAAAAATATCTCGATAGGGTCCACTGCTGGTGCTTCCTCCACAGTAGGCAGTGGCAGGCGCAATAGCCCATCAGCGTTCCCATGCTGTTTCGTGCCTTTATATTCTATTTCATATTGATTCATCCCTAGAAACAGGGACCATCTTTGTAACCGCTGTGCAGTCATTACTGGCACGCCCTTCTTAGGATTAAAGATGGAGACAAGTGGTTGGTGGTCAGTCAGCAAGGTGAACTTCTGCCCATGCAGATAGTGGTTGAATTTTTTTACTCCCCATACTAGGCTGAGGGCCTCCCTGTCAATCTGGGCGTAGTTGCGCTCGGCTGAGGTTAGTGACCGAGACGCAAAGGCTACTGGCCTCTCTAACCCGTCTGGGAATTTGTGCGACAGCACCGCTCCAATGCCGTAGGGTGATGCATCACATGCCAAACGAATTGGTAGTGCTGGGTTGAATTGGGCCAACACCTCTTTTGATGTGCTCAATTCTTTACACTTCTGGAAAGCTCGTCTACGTTCGTCATCCCACTTCCATGGTACCCCTGTTTGCAGTAGGGTGTTCAGTGGGTGTAATACCGTAGACAAATTTGGTAAGAACTTGTGGTAATAGTTTACCAGCCCGAGGAACGACCTCAGTTGTGACACATTTTCCAGTGCTGGAGCCTTGACTACTGCCTCAATCTGGTCAGGGGACTTATGTAACCCCTCTTCATCGATGACGTGGCCGCAATACGAGATCTGTTTCTGGAAAAACTCGCACTTGTGGCGATTAGCTCGTAGCCCATACTCCTTTAATCTGGTGAGCACCTTCTCCAAGTTAGCGAGGTGATCACCGTCATTTTCGCCCATGACCAAGATGTCGTCCAAATAACACTGGGTCCCTGGAATCCCTTGAAGGACCTGATCCATCGCCCTTTGCCAGGTAGCCGGAGCCGAGGCTACTCCAAACACCAGCCGGTTGAATTGATAGAGACCTTTATGAGTGTTGATCGTAAGGTAATGTTTCGAAGCTTCTTCTACCTCCATTTGCAAGTACGCCTGGGCTAGATCAATTTTGGTGAAGCGTTTACCACCAGATAGCGAGGCGAAAATATCCTCAATGCGTGGAAGTGGATATTGCACCGTGTGAAGGACTGGGTTCACTGTCACCTTAAAATCCCCACAGATGCGGACCTTCTTTGGTTCCCCAGGTGTATTACTCAACGACCTCTTCATTAAAGGAACGATGGGTGTAGCCCACTCGCTCCAGTCCACTTTGGACAGTACTCCTGAACGTTCCAACCCTTCCAGCTCTGCTTCAACAGCTGGTCTGATCTCATAAGGCACTGGTCTGGCCTTCAGAAACTTTGGGCTTGCATTTTCCTCTATTTTAATTGTTGCTGTTATTCCTTTTAGTGTTCCTAGCACCTCCTGGAACACTTCTTTTGCGTCAGTTAGCATTTTTGACAGTCGTCCAGGTGCGACGTCGTCATCCTTTTTGGCCTCAACCTTCAGTGCCTGTATGGAATGCCAATCTAATTGTATCTTCCGGATCCATTCACGTCCTAGCAGTGGTGGTCCTCCATTTGGCAATACATATATATCCATTTTAGGTATTTCCTGGCCTTTATATGTCACTTTCACCCTTATTTTTCCTTTGGGGTAGACTTTTTGCCCCGTATATGTCTTCAAGACAATCTCTGTAGCTTTCAAGGGTATGTGTGAAAATAGCCGCTTGTAGTCACTTTGATTTATGACTGTTAGAGCTGGCCCTGTGTCCAATTCTATTTCCACTTGGACTCCGTCTATCTTGAGTGTAACCCAGATAGTCTGGTGATCCTTCATTTCGGTTACATTATGTAGTTTCAGACAACCCAGCTCCTTGCTTCCAGAGTCTGTGTCACTTTTCTGTTCGTCTGAACCACTGTCCATCACCTGATGTACCTTTTTGTACTTCTCCTGTGCAGATTTCTTACTGTTGGTTTTCTTCCCAGACCTGCAGGCTCTTGCTATGTGTCCTGTTTTCCCACACTGTCTGCACACTTGGTCCTTGAACCAACAATCTTTCTGGTCATGTGTTGTTCTGCCGCAGCGATAGCACTTCCCTGTTCCATAGGTCATTTCGTTGGTGCCATATTCTTGCGGTCTCCGTTGTATCTCTGCAGCACCCCTTGTGGCTACTTCGTGTGATACTGCCATACTGAAAGCTTTGTCCAGCGTAAGGTCCTTTTCTGATAGAAGCTGTTTCTGGGTTCCTTCACTTTGTAGCCTACACACAAACTTGTCCCTTAACGTGTCTGCTAGTCCCGCTCCAAACTGGCAGTATTTCGATAGCTTGCACAGTTCTGTTAGGTACTCAGCATTGCTTTCGTCTTTGTGTTGGTTCCTTTTATGGAACTTAAATCATTCTGCTATCAGCAGCGGTGTGGGGTTTAAGTGGTCCTGTAGGATTTCTACTATGCTTTCAAAATTCTTGTTTACCAGCTTCTCTGGGGTTATTAGATTTTGCAGTAACCCATAAGTTTTTGCACCCATGGAATTTAACAGAACCAGTGCTTTATTAGCATCTGGCACTTCATTCGCCCTGCAGTACACCTCAATACGTTCCACATATGTCGCCCAATCTTCGACTTCATTGTCGAACGTAGAGATACTGCCACTCTTCGGCATCCTTGGTTGTGCGTTAACTATCACCAATGGCGCCTCCCACGCTTCCCCTTCTTCTCTGCTAGCACAAAATGGCATCTCCCACGCTTTCCTTCCTTCCCGTGCTCGCCCTTCTTCTCCGCTGCGGCTTCTCAAAATGGCGTCTCCCACGCTCTTCCTTCTTCTCCGCGGCTCAATGGCGTCTCCCGCACTCTCCCTGCTTCTCAATGGCGTCTCCCGCGCTCTTCCTTCTTCTCCGCGGCTCAATGGCGTCTCCCGCGCTCTCCCTGCTTCTCAATGGTCTAGAACCCGGCTGTTTCTTACCCTCTCTCTCTCCGGTTGCTTTATTTTTCCTTGACACCGCTCGGTGTTCAAGCCCCGGCTGCGCCCTGCGCTCTTCACCCTCTGTCTTACCCCGTCGATGCTGCTTGGCTCTCTCTCTGCCGTCGGTCGGCTCCAGCCGCCGCTGCTCGGGAAGGGTCTGCTCTGGACCTGTCGTCGGTCTCTTACTGCTCGTTGTAGCTGGGGAACCAAGCCCGGCTCTCCCCAGCCTCCCCAGCGAAGTTGGATCTCTGCCTGACTGCTGGGTGGTTGCTCGTGGTCGACGCCCGTGTTCCTGGCCTCGACTTTTTTTTTCTTTTATGTTGCAGGTAGATTCGAATCGACACTCGTCGCCACTGTTAGATCCGTGGTTCAGTGGATAAATAACCACACGGATGCTGTACATTAACAAATAACAGGTCTTTACTGGAGGAGGGTAATCTCTAGGCTGGGGTACAGAGGCATGCGCAAAGCCTATATACCGGTGTGGTCACTGCCGGTACTACAGTATACAGGAGCTGGAAAAGTAGTTCTGACTTAAAGGCACATACACTACAATTTCGATAACACCAAGTTCTCATGTTTCTTTTGTTAACATTTATAAGATCCGTAGGCATCAAAAGAATTAGATTGAACATCACCAACATGTTATTCCCTGCACACCTTTAATAATTGGTAAATTCTGTAGAATTGAACATTGGCAATGGAACAAGCAGAATTTTCAAAGTTAAAATAAAAGTAAAACAAAGCTCTATAATTATACAACAGACATCTTTATCCTGCTCTTTCCTGTGAATAAATGACTTAGTTGTGAGTTATCAACTCAAGGGATCTTGTACTTCTTTTTTGAGATCACAAAAACATTCAACACCCACAGGACACGAGCTTTCCTGCCTGTAGGAAGAAACGTTATCATCACTTTCAGTATCAGTTTTACAAAGAAGGCCTGATTCAAGCAACGATTCCCTGTAATCTTTGTATAGCATCAGAAGAGAGAGATAAGCTCTTCATAGAGTTTCTCGGGTCTGTCTGCTAAAACTATGCCATTGTTTCATCTTTATGTCTCTCCACCTACTTGGATTTCTCTCCCACATTGAAATGACAAGCAGAACGAGTAATAATCTGTTGGATATTGTAGGGCAATTCTTTGAAGACTGCAGGAGCATGTTTGCAACTTGTCCAACAATAATATAAGATTAGAATTTTCCATTATCCTCAGAGTGAACTATAAATACTGTTACTGCTAAGGACAAGTTGAACTGACTGAGGTTTAGCTGCTCAAATTCTTTGGATTCTCACCAAGCTATGCTGATCTAAATAAATCTTAGAATTAGGTTTTTGCACCTCCCCCTCCCCCCAGTTCCCATGCTACTAATTTTTAAAAGTCCCTAAAATTATTGCCAGAATTTGCTGCAATATCAAACATAGATTCATTAAAGGGGCAGTATATTTATAAACAAAATTATCAGTAAAGTTTGTTTACAAATGCAAGACACAATGATAAACTTGCATTACAGCATACATAATGGCTTAAGTTAATTTCAATGCCAACTTACTGTCAACCAGAAAATCTTGGTGTTACATCAGAAAAGGATGGTGAGGAAAAGATCATCAGACCCATCAATGCTCACTCTATCAGTCAGATAGTGTGACCTCCCTCATCGCAAGTAATGCTATATCCCGGGTGAGCCAAAAACCATAAAGAGGGAGAAAAAAAACTATGGCCGATTTTAGAAAATAACTGACAAATTCCTCCCTGAAGCTTCAGGAAACCTATGTTATCCATCACACATCTCTAGCCATAATTAACTAGCAACCTGCCTCCTCCCTATCAGTGGTGTGCAACATGCAGTTGGCAGACCGAGTTATGTGCTGACTGTGGTCGCACTAAGGACAGTGACAAAGACCTCTGAACATGTTTGTGCTGGGACACATGCGCAAAAGCTCCCTCCCACCATGACAGCATTGAAAAGTAAGTAAGTAAGTTTAGACTTTCACAATATGCAGCTTAACACCAAGCTAGAGTTATGCTGCACCTGCTGTGAAACCTGGCTAAGGTTAAGTCCTGAGATATACTGCTGCTTTCATATTGGTGTGAACTGCAAACTACTTCACATTGATACCAAAGTGGTAGCGCAGTGCACCCTACGATGCATTAGGGAGCAGCACTAATGATATGTGCCACCCATGTGGTGATTGGTAATATGTGCATTATTATCTCTGATAAACACATTTGCATTACATTGTATTATTGAATTATTCTGAACAGAGTGGGACACCTTCTGCATTTGCATGACTGTTGCAAAAGGAATAAATTTCAATTTTGAAATGGCAAAAGCGAAGCCAGCCAACTGCTACCTCTCCATGTCAACAAAGCCTGGAAATAGAGGGCCCACAGAATCAAAGAGCAACACATGTGGAAGAATATGCCATTACAATGATCCTGAGGGACTGGGTTGTGGGAAGGTAGAGTTGTGGCATTTCCCACAAAGTGGCTATATAAGGCAAACCCAGAAAGTTCTGTGCAGGGAGAGACAAAAACTAAGACACAGGTGCAGACACAGACAGAGAAGGAAGATGCAGTGCTGCTGCAGTTGCTGACTTGTATTGGTTATTATTGAATGCACTGGGCCAGATATTTATCCAGGTGGCTTGAGGCAGGACTTCTACCTGCTGCCCTGTCAGTGCCGAGATCCCGACCCATTTCCTTAATAGTCTAATTTGACAAGCAGGTCGGGCTCTCATTGGATCTCTGCCACAGCGAGAGAGCCTGTCACATTAGAGGGTGCAGTGCGTGAAAGAGGAGGAGCAGAAGTACCCTGAAGATATTTTAAATCGTGGCATGAAAGGCTCTCCATGAGCTTCTGGGTTCTTCCAAGGAGTTAAAGGAGGAAGAAGAACAGAAGAGGTGGCGACTACCAGTCTCTCTCTCTTCAGTATGTTCAACAGCTGATTCCTACTGCTCCCTTGTACCAACACCCCTCCTCTGCCAGTATCCGGAGGCATCGATACAGCTGCAGTAATGCAGGAAAATGGCCTAGTTTCACTAGCCCCCACCACACCACTTTCAGGATGTACTGGTCAAGGGTCAGGCAGCCGAGGTGCCTACAGGAATAGCAGGGGAAATTTCCAGCAGCACTTGCACAGCTGAGGATATAGCAGTAGGTCTCCCTGCCCCATTTCACCAATTCTGGGCGATATAGTAGAGGGAGGGCGGGCGGTCGGTCGGTCGGTCGGTCCCCTGTTATCCAGCATTCACGTGGATCTTCATACTTGAAACTGTACTTTGGAGAGCATTCTGCAGGCTTTCAATTATATAAATGAAATGGGAACAGAAAACTGTCTTGCAATATGAAAGAAAACTCTCTGCAAGTGATAGTCTATAGATCTATAGACTTTAATAGAATACTCAGATCAATATTAGAGATAAAGAAATAATCAGATTTTTCTTTCAAGCACACACATATATATATATATAAATCTATTTAACATTATCACATATATGTAAGGAAAAGCAAAATATAATATACTTTTAATTCTTAATAATGAGGTAATCTTGTGCACTGCTGCAAAATATTAACAAACATTGAAAATAAATAATGGAGTTTGGTTGAACTTATTGACATGGCTATAAATTCTAAGTACTTATATTCTATTTACAGATATTCTGATATACTGACTGCTGAGCTTTGAGAGCATCTATAACTCAAAGAATTTTCCTCTGGCTACAAGTCTGGGTGAAAAAGTTCCTCCTCAAATCCCCTCTAAACCTCCTGCCCCTTACCTTGAATCTATGCCCCCTTGTTATTGACCCCCCTACTAAGGGGAAAAGTTCCTCTTTATCTACCCTATCTATGCCCCTCATCATTTTGTACACCTCAATCAGGTCCCCCCTCAGCCTTCTTTGCTCCAAGGAAAACAACCCCAGCCTGTTTAGTCTTTCTTCATAGCTGAGGCGCTCCATCCCAGGTAACATCCTGGTGAATCTTCTCTGCACCCTCTCCAAAGCAATCGCATCCTTCCTATAGTGAGGCGACCAGAACTGCACACAGTACTCCAGCTGTGGCCTCACCAGCGTTTTGTACAGCTCCATCATAACCTCCCTGCTCTTATATTCTATGCCTCGGCTAATGAAGGCAAGTATCCCATATGCCTTTTTAACCACCTTATCTACCTGTTCCGCTGCCTTCAGGGATCTATGTACATGTACACCAAGGTCCCTCTGACCCTCTGTACTTCCTAGGGTCCTACCACTCATTGTGTATTCCCTTGCCTTATTTGTCCGTCCAAAATGCATCACCTTGCACTTTTCAGGGTTAAATTCCATTTGCCACTTTTCCGCCCATCTGACCAACCCGTTTATATCGTCCTGTAGCCTGAGGCTATCCTCCTCGCAATTTACCACCCCACCAATTTTTGTGTCATCCGCGAACTTACTGATCATACCTTTTACATTCTCATCCAAATCATTTATGTAGATCACAAACAGCAAGGGACCCAGCACCGATCCCTGAGGTACCCCACTGGACACAGGCTTCCAGTCACAAAAGCAACCTTCGACCATCACCCTCTGCCTCCTGCCACTCAGCCAGTTTAGGATCCAACGCGCCAAGGCACCCTGGATCCCATGGGCTCTTACCTTCTTGACCAGTCTCCTATGCGGGACTTTGTCAAAAGCTTTGCTGAAGTCCATGTAAACCACATCCACAGCATTTCCCTCATCCACACACCTAGTCACCCCCTCGAAAAATTCAATCAGATTTGTCAGACATGATTTACCCTTGACAAAGCCATGCTGACTATCCCTGATTAATCCTTGCCTCTCCAAGTGGAGACTAATTTTGTTCCTCAGAATTTTTTCCAATAATTTCCCTACCACAGATGTTAGGCTCACTGGCCTGTAATTCCCTGGTTTATCCCTGCTACCCTTCTTGTATAATGGTACTACGTTAGCTGTTCTCCAGTCCTCTGGTACATCCCCTGTGGCCAGAGAGGTTCTGAAAATTTGTGTCAGAGCCCCTGCAATCTCCTCCTTTGCCTCATACAACAGCCTGGGATACATCTTGTCCGGGCCTGGGGATTTATCCACTTTTTGGCCTGCTAAAACCGCTAGTACCTCCTCCCTCTCGATGCTAATATGTTCAAGTATGTCACAGTCCCCTTGCCCGATTTCTATGTCTACATCGTCTTTCTCCATAGTGAACACAGATGCAAAAAATTCATTTAAAACCCCGCCTACATCATCTGGCTCTACACACAGATTGCCACTTTGGTCCCTAATGGGCCCTACCCTTTCCCTGGTTATCCTCTTGTGGTAAACCACTGTTATAGTTATCACTGTATATTGTTCTCACTGTTCTCACTGTCACATCGCCTCTTGTCGCACTGTTATACCTGGGCTGACCACCTCCGACTCCGCCCATTACCTGCCCAGGTATAAAGGTAGCTGACTGGCTAGTATTCCTCCCTGTTGGATCGGATCACCCACGAGGGTGGGCTCTGTTATTTAGCCAATAAAAACCTTCAGTTACGTTCTTAACTCGTCGCCTTTTATTGGACTAATTGATAGGCATATCAATTTTATTGGCTAAATTTTAAAGATGTCTGATAATGAACAGCAACAGCAAGGAGCTCACCCAGCAGCACAGCAACAGCAGCCTCCAGACAACGGGCCACACCAGCCGGCTTGGCTGCAAGCCTTGAAACCACTATACCTGGATCTAAACCCACAGGCACCAAACTCAGCCAACGACTTCAAACACTGGCTGGACTGCTTCGAATCGTACCTGGAGGAAGCCGTCGTCCCTCAGAGATCCAAACTAAGAGTCCTGAAAGCCCAAGCGAGCCCGAGAGTATATACACTCATCCAGGACATGACTACGTACGATGACGCCATCAACCTACTGAAACAGCAGTACCGGAGCCCGGTAAACTACATGTACACTAGGCATCTCTTAAGATCTCGCCAGCAACAGCCAGGAGAATCGATAGCTGAATTTTCACGAGCGCTGAGACAACTCGGCAGGAACTGTGACTTTAAAGCGGTGACGGCTACTGCGAACATGGAAGACAATGTCCGCGACGCCTTGGTGAGAGGCCTACGTTCCGACTACACACGGCAAAGACTGCTTGAAGCTAAGGACATAGACCTGGACAAGGCCGAAGCCCTCGCCCTCACCCTAGAGGCCACCCAGCAAGACCAGGAAGCGTTTGCCAGGTACTATTCGCGACCCTGGGACTCGGGCCCGACCCCCACCCCACCACCCTTCACAGCGCTGCCCCCGGGACCTACCTCAGCGTCTGCATCACGGATCCGACCGGGCCCGCTAGCCCCGGTACCGGCCCCGACATCAGGCAACCCCGATCGGGCCGCTGGCTGCTTCTTTTGCGGCCAGGAGAAGCATCCGAGGTCGCGCTGCCCAGCCAAAAACTCGACCTGCAAAACCTGCCTCAAGAAAGGCCACTTCTCCAAGGCCTGCAGAAGCAAATCCTCAGAAGCCAGCAGTGCCTCATGCGAACCCTGGGGGCGGCCATCTTTGTGCGGGGCAGCCGAAGCCTGCAGAGCCTCATGGGAAAACCAGGGGCGGCCATCTTTGTGCGGGGCAGCCGAAGCCTGCAGAGCCTCATGGGAAAACCAGGGGCGGCCATCTTTGTGCGGGGCAGCCGAAGCCTGCAGAGCCTCATGGGAACAGCAGGGGCGGCCATCTTTGTGCGGGGCAAACGATTTAAACAGAGCCTCATGTGAACTACGGGGGCCGCCATCTTCGCCGCCATCTTGTCATGACAACGACGCGCTCATCTACACCCTAGCTTCCGTGACCCTGGATCAAGCCCGCCCGCACCACCTGGCCAGCTCAATGATGGGCATCAAAGTCAACGGCCACGCCACGACCTGCCTGTTCGACAGCGGAAGCACGGAGAGCTTCATCCACCCAGACACGGTGAGCCACTACTCCCTCCCCGTCCTGCCAACGCGCAGCCGCATCTCGATGGCATCGAGGTCGCACGCCACAGACATCAGCGGCTACTGTGTCGTGACATTGTCGGTTAAAGGGACAGAGTATAAAAATTTTAAGCTCCTCGTACTCCCCCAGCTGTGCGCTGCCGTCATACTAGGGCTGGACTTCCAATCCCACCTCCAAAGTGTAACCCTAGCATACGGTGGACCCCTCCCCCCACTCACAGTCGACAACCAGCGAAAGTTAAACCGCCCACCGCGTAACACCTGCAGCCTATCCACCCTCAAGGTACCGCCACCTTCCCTGTTCGCTAACCTCACCCCCGACTGCAAACCTGTCGCTACTAAGAGCAGGCGGTACAGCGCTGGGGACAGAGCCTTCATTAGCTCTGAGGTGCAGCGACTCCTGAAAGAGGGCATTATTGAGGGGAGCAGCAGCCCCTGGCGTGCCCAGGTGGTGGTAGTCAAGACCGGCGACAAAAATCGCCTGGTTATCGACTACAGCCAGACCATAAACAGATACACCCAGCTGGACGCATACCCCCTCCCCCGCATATCGGACATGGTCAATGAGATTGCACAATACCGCGTATTCTCGACCATCGACCTCAAGTCGGCCTACCACCAACTCCCCATCAGCCCGGAGGACAGCCAGTACACCGCCTTCGAGGCGAATGGCCGCCTCTACCAATTCCTTAGGGTCCCCTTTGGTGTCACCAACGGGGTCTCGGTTTTCCAACGGGAGATGGACCGGATGGTTGACCAGAACGGACTACAGGCCACTTTCCCCTATCTCGATAACGTCACCATCTGCGGCCGCAACCGGCAGGACCATGACGTGAATCTGGAGAAATTCCTCCGTACGGCCCAACGGCTGAACCTCACCTACAATAAGGAGAAATGCGTGTTTAACACAGCGCGCCTTGCCATCCTTGGCTGTGTAGTAGAGAACGGAGTCATCGGCCCCGACCCCGAAAGAATGCGCCCCCTCATGGAGCTACCCCTCCCCCACTGTCCAAAAGCACTTAGGAGAACCCTGGGGCTTTTCGCCTACTATGCCCAATGGGTACCCAATTATGCGGACAAAGCCAGACCCCTCCTGAAAACCACATCCTTCCCCCTCACGGAAGAGGCGTGCGCGGCCTTCTCCCTCATTAAGGGAGACATAGCCAAGGCCACAATGCACGCAGTGGATGAGTCAATCCCCTTCCAAGTGGAGAGCGATGCATCCGACTTCGCCCTAGCCGCTACCCTTAACCAGGAGGGTAGGCCGGTAGCCTTCTTCTCAAGGACCCTACAGGGCCCCGAGACCCGACACTCGTCGGTCGAGAAGGAAGCCCAGGCAATTGTGGAGGCAGTACGGCGCTGGAGGCACTACTTGGCAGGCAAACGATTTACCCTCCTCACCGACCAACGCTCGGTTGCCTTCATGTTTAATAACAAGCTGAGGGGCAAGATCAAGAACGACAAAATCTTGAGGTGGAGAATCGAGCTTTCCACCTATGATTATGAGATCTTGTACCGGCCCGGTAAACTGAACGACCCCCCTGATGCTCTTTCACGCATTACATGCGCCAGCGCGCAAAGTGATAGACTTCAGACCCTCCACAATGACCTCTGCCACCCCGGAGTCACCAGACTCTACCATTTCATTAAGGCCCGCAACCTGCCATACTCCATCGAGGAGGTCAGGACCATGACCAGGAACTGCCAGATCTGTGCTGAGTGCAAACCGCACTTCTATAAGCCGGACAGAGCAAGCCTGATCAAGGCCACCCGCCCCTTCGAGCGTCTGAGCATCGACTTCAAGGGGCCCCTACCGTCATCCGACCGTAATGTGTACTTCCTCAACATCGTTGATGAGTACTCCCGTTTCCCCTTTGCCTTCCCCTGCCCAGACATGACCAGTAACGCGGTCATTAAATGCCTGAACAAACTCTTCGCCTTGTTCGGGTTCCCGAACTATATACATAGTGACCGGGGCGCCTCCTTCATGAGCGAGGAACTCCGTCAGTTCCTATTGGAGAGGGGTATTGCAGCAAGCAGGACCACCAGCTACAACCCCCGAGGGAACGGCCAGGTGGAAAGAGAGAACGCGACGGTATGGAAGGCCACCCTCTTAGCCTTAAAGTCTAAGGGCCTCCCAACCTCCCGCTGGCAAGAGGTCCTCCCGATTGCGCTGCACTCCATCCGGTCACTACTTTGCACTGCCATTAACACCACCCCCCATGCTCGAATGTTTGTCTTCCCCAGGAAGTCGACTACGGGAACCACCCTACCAACCTGGCTGACCTCTCCGGGACCCGTCTTGCTGCGAAAGCACGTGAGGGCCCATAAAATGGACCCCCTGGTCGAGAAGGTGAACCTCCTGCACGCCAACCCCCGGTACGCCTATGTGGCTTACCCAGACGGACGGGAGGACACTGTCTCCTTACGAGACCTCGCACCCTCACCCCCCCCTCCCAACCCCCCGAGTCCAGCCGAGGTAGATGGCATGCCGGAACCCCACGAGCCTTTGCCGACTACGCAGACACCAGCTTTAACACCGGATAATGTAACACCGCCGCTGCGACGATCGGAGAGGCTAACGAAGCCTCCGGACAGACTGACATACCAGAGCTGGTAATACACTTCACCCCGCCGGACTCTAATCTAAACAAGGGGTGAATGTGGTAAACCACTGTTATAGTTATCACTGTATATTGTTCTCACTGTTCTCACTGTCACATCGCCTCTTGTCGCACTGTTATACCTGGGCTGACCACCTCCGACTCCGCCCATTACCTGCCCAGGTATAAAGGTAGCTGACTGGCTAGTATTCCTCCCTGTTGGATCGGATCACCCACGAGGGTGGGCTCTGTTATTTAGCCAATAAAAACCTTCAGTTACGTTCTTAACTCGTCGCCTTTTATTGGACTAATTGATAGGCATATCAATTCTTGCCCTTAATATACTTATAAAACATCTTAGGATTTTCCTTTATTTTGCTCGCCAGTGTTATTTCATGGCCCCTCCTCGCCCTCCTAATTTCTTTTTTAAGTATGCCCCTGCACTTTTTATACTCCTCTAGGGCTTCCTCCGTCTTTAGTCTTTTGTAACTGTCAAAAGCCCCCCTTTTTTTCCTAATGCATTTTTGTATATCCCTTGTCATCCAAGGTTCCCTTTGCTTGTTGGTCCCACCCTTGACCTTTACAGGAACATGTTGGCGTTGTACTCTCTCTATTTCCCTTCTGAAAGTCTCCCACTGTTTTGATGTGGATTTTCCTATAAGTAGCTGCTCCCAGTCCACTTTGGCCAGATCCTGCCTTATCATATTAAAATCAGCCTTCCCCCAATTTAGAACCTTTATTTCCGGGCCGTCTTTGTCTTTTTCCAGGACCACCTTAAATCTCACCAAATTATGGTCACTGTCGCCAAAATGCTCTCCTACTGACACTTCCACCACTTGCCCGGCTACATTCCCTAGAATTAGGTCCAGTACCGCCCCCTCTCTTGTAGGACTTTCTACATGTTGGCTCAAAAAGCTCTCCTGGATGCACTTTAAGAATTCTGCACCCTCTAAGCCTTTCACACTCTGACTATCCCAATTAATATTGGGGAAGTTGAAATCCCCCACTATTATTACCCTATTATTTTCGCACTTCTCTGAGATTTGCCTACATATCTGTTCCTCTATCTCCCCCTGACTGTTTGGGGGCCGATAGTACACTCCCAGCAAAGTGCTTGCCCCCTTTTTGTTTTTAAGTTCTACCCATATGGCCTCATTAGAGGAACCCGCTAATATATCATCCCTCCTTACAGCAGTAATTGACTCCTTAATTAATATTGCAACACCCCCTCCCCTTTTACACCCCCCTCTGTCTCGCCTGAAGATTTTATACCCCGGAATATTGAGCTGCCAGTCCTGACCCTCCCTCAACCATGTCTCCGTGATAGCAACAATATCGTACTCCCATGTGTTCAACAACAACTTCAGTTCATCCACCTTGTTTGCAAGACTCCTTGCATTAAAATAAATGCCTTCCAGCCTTGCCATATTCCCTTTTGCCTTCACATATTTGCTCTGCCTTCCCAGCTGACTTGTTTTTTCCTCCGTATTTGGCTGTAAATCACCCCCTACTATAGCTCCACTCTGTATCCCATCCCCCTGCCAAGTTAGTTTAAACCCCCCCCAGCAGTGCTAGCAAACCTCCCCGCAAGGATATTGGTCCCCCTCTGGTTCAGGTGTAAACCGTCCGACTTGTACAAGTCCCACCTTTCCCAGAAGCAGACCCAGTGATCCAGGAAACTAAAGCCCTCCCTCCTGCACCATCCCTTTAGCCACGCATTCATCTGTTCTATCTTCCTATTCATATACTCACTAGCACGTGGCACCGGGAGTAATCCAGAGATTACAACCTTTGAGGTCCTGCTCTTTAATCTTCCACCTAGCTCCCTAAATTCTTGCTGCAGGACCTCGTCCCTCTTTTTACCTATGTCGTTGGTACCAATGTGGACCACGACCTCTGGCTGTTCACCCTCCCCCTCCAGAATGCCCTGCAGCCGCTCAGTGACATCCTTGACCCTGGCACCAGGGAGGCAACAAACCATCCTGGATTCACGTCTACGGCCACAGAAACGCCTATCTGTTCCCCTTACTATAGAATCCCCTACCACTATTGCTCTCCCACTCTTTTTCCTCCCTTCCTGGGCAGCAGGAGCACCCCCAGTGCCAGGAAGTTGGCTGCTGCTGCCTTCCCCTGGTGAGTCATCCCCCTCAACAGTATCCAAATCGGTATACCTGTTTGAGAGGGGAATGGTCACAGGGGTCTCCTGCACTACCTGCCTGCTTCTATTGCTCCGCCTGGTGGTCACCCATTTCCTTTCTTCCTGTGCAGCCCTTACCTGCGGTGTGACCAACTCACTAAACGTGTTATCCACGTCCCTCTCAGCATCGTGAATGCTCCACAACCCATCCACCCGCAGCTCCAGCGCCTCAATGCGGTCTGCTAGTAGCTGCAGCTGGATGCATTTCCAGCACACGTGGTCATCAGGGGCACCGGCAGTGTCCCTGAATTCCCACATAGAGCAAGAGGAGCATAACATGGGGCTGGGCTCTCCTGGCATGACTTACCCTTTAATTAATTTAAATTAATTCACTATCACCAATTAAAGATATCTCTAAGGCGCTTGTATAGTCTACCAACAGTCCCTGCTACACCAGAAAAGACCCTAGTAACTATAAACTACAGAGTTAAAGTTTAAAAAAGAGAAATACTCACCAACCAATCACTTACCTGCTCCCTGGTGACGTCACACCCGGATTACTTTTTACCTCTCTCCCCGCTGCTGAGTTGGTGTGCCTCACTGCTTGCGCCGGTTTTTATGCCGGGCTCCGCCTCACCTCGCTCCCTGGTCCGAACTGGTCGGGCCTCACTGCTTGCGCCGGTTTTTATGCCGGGCTCCGCCTCACCTCGCTCCCTGGTCCGAACTGGTCGGGCCTCACTGCTTGCGCCGGTTTTTATGCCGGGCTCCACCTCACCTCGCTCCCTGGTCCGAACTGGTCGGGCCTCGCTGCTTGCGCCGGTTTTTATGCCGGGCTCCACCTCACCTCGCTCCCTGGTCCGAACTGGTCGGGCCTCGCTGCTTGCGCCGGTTTTTATGCCGGGCTCCACCTCACCTCGCTCCCTGGTCCGAACTGGTCGGGCCTCACTGCTTGCGCCGGTTTTTATGCCGGGCTCCACCTCACCTCGCTCCCTGGTCCGAACTGGTCGGGCCTCGCTGCTTGCGCCGGTTTTTATGCCGGGCTCCGCCTCACCTCGCTCCCTGGTCCGAACTGGTCGGGCCTCGCTGCTTGCGCCGGTTTTTATGCCGGGCTCCGCCTCACCTCGCTCCCTGGTCCTAACTGGTCGGGCCTCACTGCTTGCGCCGGTTTTTATGCCGGGCTCTGCCTCACCTCGCTCCCTGGTCCGAACTGGTCGGGCCTCGCTGCTTGCGCCGGTTTTTATGCCGGGCTCCGCCTCACCTCGCTCCCTGGTCCGAACTGGTCGGGCCTCGCTGCTTGTGCCGGTTTTTATGCCGGGCTCCGCCTCATCTCGCTCCCTGGTCCGAACAACAATATCCTGGAGCTATGGGAAGGAAGCCTGCTGGGCTTGCTGTAGTGCAGTGAGCAGATTGACCAGACAGACAACCTGCTGTGCTAATTGTGCCCAGCCAAATTGCATAAGGATATACAATATGGTCATGTCACTGTACATCTGGGTGTATCCAGAATACATGATATAATAGACATTTTTGCCCAAATGTCAACGTGCCAAGATGTTTGTAGATTCAACAGTTGAGCTATCATCTTCTCAAGCCTTGAAAAATAATTTATACATACCCTTTCCTCTATAGTTGACTTTTATTGCATTGTATTTCCTTTTTCGTTCATTAACTTGTTTTCTGCAGCCCTCTGCAGTAGTGAGCACCTTTGCTTATTTATCCAATGCCCTCTATTACTCATGTTGTTACAATTTCAAACATCAATTGCTCTATTTCCCTGTATTGTGTAACTGATACAAAAAACTTTGTCTCCTTGAAATGTGATTATTTGAAACTTTTGATGTAATTTTCCACCATTTGCAGCCACCAATGCAATAAGTAATTTCAATTGCACAGGTGAAGTACTTCATTTCTGCTTAATCTATTTGAATAATTTCAATTGACATCTAATTGGATGACTTAATTTACTGCCAATGATAAGCTAAAACCCTGTGGAACCAGAAATAGGCAGCTCATTAGTATGCACACATAATACTGCTGCAAACCTGCCTAAAGTGACTTTACAGCTAGCAGTCCAAAAATAGGACTACTTTCTGAAATGCCAATCCATGCATTGATCTGTTAAATGTGTCAATTTAAACAAGTAAAAATAGTTTTGTTTACAAAATCATTTACTTACGCCAGTATAAATCTAGTTTGTTTTAGATAAACCAAAAAGAGAGAGACTTCTTGTTCATGGTCTGATTGGCGGAAGGAACACTATAACACGATATGTGATACTATAAACCAGATTTTATGAAGTCACACTCCTTAGCCAGAGCTTCGTGTGATGGGAGCGCATATTGGGAAGTTGGGCGTCGAGTTCAGTGGGCCCAAGGAGTTACTGTCTGTAATGAGCAAGAATTTCTGCAGGGCTTGCTGACCTCCGTGCCTGAAATTCAGATACGCGTTCCAGTCATGCAAAACGCTGCACCAGGAGTATGAATTTATGAAATCTGCCCTTATATTTACAAAGCGGAAACATTTTTTGAGGAGGTAAAAAGGAGGGTTGATGAGGGTAGTGCATTTGATGTAGTCTACATGGATTTCAGCAAGACCTTTGACAAGGTCCAACATGTCACATTGGTCAGAAAAGTAAAAGCCCATTGGATCCAAGGGAAAATGGCAAGTTGGATCCAAAATTGGCTCTGTGGCAGGAAGCAAAGGGTGATGGTAGCAAAGATTATGGAACAGTTCCTGCAGATTGGAGGGTGGCAAATGTAACCCCACTATTTAAAAAAGGAGGGAGAGAGAAAATAGGGAACTACAGACCGGTTAGCCTAACATCAGGGAAAATGCTAGAGTGTATTATAAAGGATGTGAAAACAGGACACTTAGAAAATATCAACGGGATAAACAAAGTCAACATGGATTTATGAAAGGGAAATCATGTTGACAAATCTATTGGAGTTTTTTGAGGATGTAGCTGGTAGAATAGATAAAGAAGAACCAGTGGATGTGGTGTATTTGGATTTTCAGAAGGCCTTTGATAAAGTCCCACATAAGAGGTTAGTGTGCAAAATTAAAGCACATGGGATTGGGGGTAATATACTAGCATGGATTGAAAATTGCTTAGCAGACAGGAAACAGAGAGTAGGAATAAATGGGTCTTTTTCAGGGTGGCAGGCAGTGACTAGTGGGGTACCGCAGGGATCAGTGCTTGGGCCCCAGCTATTCACAATGGCCCAGAAATTCGGGTCTCCACAGGTGAGTACGCATGGGGTACTCACCTGTAGGCCGAATGGAAGTGCCGGTTTTCTGCATGCACTGCGCATGCGCAGGAAACCGGCACTTCTGATCCTCTGAACAAAGGGGTTCAGAGGTCGAATGCGCGCGCAGGAGAGGCTGCGCGTGCGCTTTGAACTTAGGTTTTTTTTGCAGGTCTTTCCAGGATCGTAAGCCTGCAGGATTTAGAAATGTAAAAAGCAGGCGTAAGGCCATATGCAGCCAATCAGAGGAGGGAAAAGCCCATTCATAAGATTGACAGGAAGACCTGTTAAAACTTATAAATACTACGGCCCCAAAATAGCAGCAAACCTTCAAATAAAGGCCTGCTTTTTACAAGGTAAGTGGTCAATTAATTAAAATTAAAACATTTTTTCCACAGGTTTATTATTTTTAAATACTTTAAAGCAAGGTAAGTTTATTTTTAGCCCCATTAGAATATAAAATTATTTTTTTCAAAAATTTAAATTATTGTTTAAAATAGTTATTTAATGTAATTTATAATTTATTTAAAAAGTGTGATTTAAAAAAAAATATTTGAAGGTTTGCTGCTATTTTGGGGCCGTAGTATTTATAAGTTTTGACAGGTCTTCCTGTCAATCTTATGAATGGGCTTTTCCCTCCTCCGATTGGCTGCCTATGGCTCACGTGATCCCAGGGGACGCATCGCACTAACTGCGCCCCTGGGACACGCAAGCACAGCGCGCCGGCAGCTGGGCCAGGCCCCGGAGCGGAATTCCACGGGGCCCTACAGCTCAACTGCCGGCGCGCAAGGTAAGTGCAGGTCGGGGGCTTACACCCGTGGGAAGCCCCCGACCCGAATTTCTGGGCCATTATATATCAATGATTTGGATGAGGGAACCAAATGTAATATTTCCAAATTTGCAGATGACACAAAACTAGGTGGGATTGTGAGTTGTGAGGAGGATGCAAAGAGGCTTCAAGGCGATTTAGACAAGTTGAGTGAGTGGGCAAATACATGGCAGATGCAGTATAACGTGGATAAATGTGAAATTATCATTTCGGTAGGAAAAACAGAAATTATTTAAATGGTGATAGATTTGGAACTGTTGATGTACAAAGGGACCTGGGTGTCCTTATATACCAGTCACTGAAAGCAAGCATGCAGATGCAGCAAGCAGTTAGGAAGGCAAATGGTATGTTGGCCTTCATTGCAAGAGGATTTGAGTACAGGAGCAAGGATGTCTTACTACAGTTATACAGGGCCTTGGTGAGACCACACCTTGGGTACTGTGTGCAGTTTTGGTCTCCTTACCTAAGAAAGGATATACTTGCCATAGAGGGAGTGCAGCGAAGGTTCAGCAGACTGATTCCTGGGATGGCAGGACTGTCATATGAGGAGAGATTGGGTCGACTAGGCCTAAATTCACTAGAGTTTAGAAGAATGAGAGGGGATCTTATTGAAACGTATAAAATTCTGACAGGGCTAGACAGACTGGATGCAGGGAGGATGTTTCCCCTGGCTGGGGACTTTAGAACGAGGGGTCACAGTCTCAGGATACAGGACATTTAGGACTGAGATGAGGAGAAATTTCTTCATTCAGAGGGTGGTGAACCTGTGGAATTCCCTACCACAGAAGGCTGTGGAGGCCAACTCACTGAATATATTTAAGAAGGAGATAGATAGATTTCTTGATGCAAAAGGTGACATGGGGTATGGGGAGAGAGCGGGAATATGGTATTGCGATAGATGATCAGCCATGATCATATTGAATGGCGGAGCAGGCTCGAAGGGTCGAATGGTCTACTCCTGCTCCTATTTTTCTATGTTTCTATGGTCGATGGATGCTTTTGTGACTGGAAAGCTGTTTCCAGTGGGGTTCCACAGAGCTCAGTACTAGGCCCCTTGCTTTTTGTGGAATATATCAATGATTTAGACTTCAATGTAGGGGGCATAATTAAGAAGTTTGCAGATGATACAAAAATTGGCCATGTAGTTGATAGTGAGGAAGAAAGCTGTAGACTGCAGGAAGATATCAATGGACTGGTCAGGTGGGCAGAAAAGTGGCAAATGGAATTCAATCCAGAGAAGTGTAAGGTAATGCATTTGGGGAAGGCTAACAAGGCAAGGGAATACACAAGGGGATACTGAGAAGTGTAGAGGAACAGAGGGACCTTGGAGTACATGTCCACAGATCCTTAAAGGCAGCAGGACAGGTAGATAAGGTGGTTAAGAAGGCATACGGGATACTTTCCCTTATTAGCCGAGGCATAGAATATAAGAGCAGGGAGGTTATGCTTGAACTGTATAAAACACTTGTTAGGCCACAGCTAGAATACTGTGTGCAGTTCTAGTCATCACATTATAGGAAAGATGTGATTGCATTCGAGCGGGTACAGAGGAGATTTACGAGGATGTTGCCAGGACTGGAGAATTTTAGCTATGAGGAAAGATTGGATAGGCTGGGGTTGTTTTCTTTGGAACAGAGGAGGCTGAGGGGAGACTCGATTGAAGTGTATAAAATTATGAGGGGCCTAGATAGAGTGGATAGGAAGGACCTATTTCCCCTAGCAGTGAGGTCAATAACCAGGTGGCATATATTTAAAGTAATTGGTAGAAGGATTAGAGGGGATTTAAGAAGAAATGTTTTCACCCAGAGGGTGGTGGGGGTCTGGAACGCACTGCCTGAAAGGGTGGTAGAGGCAAAAACCCTCATCACATTTAAAAAGTACTTGGATATGCACTTGAAGTGCCGTAACCTACAAGGCTACAGACCAAGAGCTGGAAAGTGGGATTAGGCTGGATAGTTCTTTTTCGGCCAGCACAGACACGATGGACTGGATGGCCTCCTTCTGTGCCATAAATTTTTATGTTTCTATGATTCCTCTGTGTTTGGTATTTTTAAGGAATGATTAGAATTTCACTGCACCCAGTGCACAGAGGTAATCTTCACCCAACATTTTTATTAACATGTTCAGGTTAACAGGGTTAAATCATTACTGTAGGTGATTTATTCATACGTTGCTTTGATGGACCAGCTGTCTCATGCTGAACTTAATAAGAATTATTCCACGTACAAATCACCATCATGTCTCCCCACACAAATTGATGAGGTATTCTTAGGAGCTGTTGTGCAATATACAAAAATGAGTTGCTAACTGGGCGTTCTCAGGGTTTGCTTGTTTGGTTTTCCTTTTCCTGTTATATTTCTTTTGAGTAATGTAATTCATTTACAATTGATTGTTTTTCTTTAGGGCACAGAGCATATTTTCATAGCAGATAAAAACTTCCCACATTTTCCTTTTGTTATTTCCCCTTTATTCAGAGTATTGACATGCACAGTATGAACTGTAATGTAAGCTTTCCTGTTTGCCAATCAAATGGATGGATGTCTGAGATTTAGTAGCAGGTGATTGAATATATATTTAAATTTAAATAAATATGTTCACCCTAAAGCCAGTGTATGTGTCGAGAACTTACTTTCTACAGATATGCAACGGGTCATGTCTCAGAACGGACAGATCTGAACTACGTCTGCTCAAGGGCTTAAATCCGAAAGCAAACATTTGGTTTAAATTTTAATACTTTGTTATAATCTTTTAAACACAGAAATGCATATTGTTACGAAACACATGAACAAACATAGGGAAAAATTGTTTGAACAATTTATTTTCAGCAGAGACATGACAGATTGCATTGTAAGATATTAATAACAAACATGCTCACTTGTTCTTGTGAAATTCTTTTGTCCACTATCTGAACAAAGATGTTGACCGATTACTATTACCGCACAGCGCGATTTCAGCCCACTTTTGTTAATGATATCGTAATACCATTATGTCCCAGAAACATATGTACTGAGGTTTCATGAGACATGGCATTAAATGTCATGCATGTTGGTCACAGTGTGTTATTACATCTTGCTATCATAATTTATTTTGCGCATTTACTTTGGTTGGCATCTTCTCAACTAAACCATATGGCATCAGTATATCTAAAATACTGCCTAAGTTAATAGCACATTGGTATTATTGCTAGCGTAATGTACAGCTTTCACATCTGCATTGCAGCTCTCTTTAAGGATAAGTGGATATTGAAGACTGAGCCAGATGTAACTGACCTAGTTGGATATCAATCTGCAACTGGCAATCAGAAAATAATGTTATGCTGGACTCAAGATTGGTTGTTTATATTAGAACAGTGCAAAAGGCAGAGGAGATTTGAGGAATAATTTTCCACTTTATGCTATTAATGGGGAACCTCATCAACCAACAGTGCATGTTGGAAATTCAGGTGTGTATAATTTTCCAACCATTAATCATGTACTGTGAGTGCCTGAATTTCTTATATGCATGGGCAGTGGGTGAGGCTCCAAGCTGGGAGTGCAAAATAAGAAAATTACTTCTTTGGGGTCTGTTTTTGAACTTGGTTTGTAAGCGTTAATTAAAAGCACTTTGGGGTATAAATTCAATTTGTGCCAGAAAAAGGTGCGGAATAGCTGTCGCAATTGGTACATGCGCCTAATGATGTCAGCGAATGGCATGCACAAAATTGGAGCCCATACCTCATCTGATTATTATTGGCAAGCTGCCAGCGCTACTCATGCTGTTTATTGGTAGCTTTGAGTTGTCAAAGCTCAGGAATTTAAGGGCGAGGCTTCCTCATATTCCTTTCTGTTACTTGACATTCCCCAGCAAATCATTCATTAAACTAGATATCCAGGCTGGTTTGAATAAAACCACTCAGCTACAAAGTCAAGCCACTCATCTCTTCCATCTGAGCATCTGTCAGTATCATATTTAACACAATGCCTGTAGCGGAACATAGCCCTAAATTTCCGTGGAAATTCTCCTGATCTTTTTTAAAACTGTCAGTCTTGGGGTGTGGGTGTTGCTGGCAAGGCCAGCAATTATTGTCCATCCCCAGTTGCCCTTGAGAAGGGGGTTGTGCAGCTTCTTCTTGAGCCGCTGCAGTCCTTGTGGTGAAGGTACTCCCACAGTGCTGTTAGGGAGGGAGTTCCAGGATTTTGACCCAGTGATGATGAAGGAATGGCGATATATTTCCAAGTCAGGATCGTGTGTGACTTGGAGGGGAACTTGGAGGTGGTGGTGTAACCATGCGCCTGCTGCCCTTGTCCTTCTAGGTGATAGAGGTCGTGGGTTTGGGAGGTGCTGTCGAAGGAGCCTTGGCGAGTTGCTGCAGTTCATCCTGTAAATAGTACACACTGCAGCCACGGTACGCCGGTGGTGCAGGGAGAGGATGATTTAGGTGGTGGATTGTCTGCCGATCAAGCGGACTGCTTTGCCTGGTTGGTGTTGAGTTTCTTGAGCATTATTGCAGCTTTTTCCTGGTTTGCCGTAATTTCAGTGGAAGATCGGTGGAACTCCCTGGAGAAATGGCCCATTGCGCTGTTTCTCCAGGAGTTCTGCCAATCTCCCACCGAAGTTTTGGCAGAAGAGCGGAACAATGCCCTCCCCCCAGAAAGTCAGGGCCCATGAATTTATCCTGTGGAAACTATAACCACGAGGTAACAACAGAAAAAGCTGGAAAAACTCAGCAGGTCAGGCAACATCCGTGGAGAGAAATTTGAGTTGACGTTTCGGGTTGGACCCTTCTTCAAAACTGGAAAGAAAAGAAACTAGATCGAAGGCAGGGCTGCGATCGGACAAAAGAATAAAAGAAACAAAAGAAGTAAAAGAGATTAGAAGCTAGACGAGATGGTAATAGGCTGGGATTAGGTGTAAAGTGTACTGGCAGGGCAAAAGATAGCTGCCAGGTGTGAGAGAGAAACAAAAGGAAAGGGGGGGGGGAAAAGGAGTGGAACAAATACAAGAGAAAATGAAATGGGGGCCCAGCTTATGATCTGAAATTGTTGAACTCGATATTGAGTCCGGAAGGCTGCAGACTGCCTAATCGGAAGATGAGGTGCTGTTCCTCGAGTTTACGTTGAGCTTCCGTGGAACAATACAAGAGGCCAAGGACGGTGAGGTCCGAGTGGGAATGGAGCGGTGAATTAAAATGACAGGCGACCGGAAGCTCGGGGTCACCCTTACGGACTGAACGGAGGTGTTCCGCAAAGCGGTCACCCAATCTGCGTTTGGTCTCCCCAATGTAGAGGAGACCGCATCGTGAGCAGCGAATACAGTATACTAGATTGCGAGAAGTACAAGTAAATCGCTGTTTCACCTGGAAGGGGTGTTTGGGGCCCTGGACAGTGGGAAGGGGGGAGGTATAGGGGCAGGTGTTACATCTCCTCCGCTTGCACGGGAAGGTCCCTGCATTCCGCAGGGACCACTCCCTCCGAGACACCCTAGTCCACTCCTCTATCACCCCAAACAGCCCTTCCTCTTCACCTGGCACCTTCCCGTGCAAGCGGAGGAGATGTAACACCTGCCCCTATACCTCCCCCCTTCCCACTGTCCAGGGCCCCAAACACCCCTTCCAGGTGAAACAGCGATTTACTTGTACTTCTCGCAATCTAGTATACTGTATTCGCTGCTCACGATGCGGTCTCCTCTACATTGGGGAGACCAAACGCAGATTGGGTGACCGCTTTGCGGAACACCTCCGTTCAGTCCGTAAGGGTGACCCCGAGCTTCCGGTCGCCTGTCATTTTAATTCACCGCTCCATTCCCACTCGGACCTCACTGTCCTTGGCCTCTTGTATTGTTCCACGGAAGCTCAACGTAAACTCGAGGAACAGCGCCTCATCTTCCGATTAGGCAGTCTGCAGCCTTCCGGACTCAATATCGAGTTCAACAATTTCAGATCATAAGCTGGGCCCCCATTTCATTTTCTCTTGTATTTGTTCCACTCCTTTCCCCCCCCCCCCTTTCCTTTTGTTTCTCTCTCACACCTGGCAGCTATCTTTTGCCCTGCCAGTACACTTTACACCTAATCCCAGCCTATTACCATCTCGTCTAGCTTCTAATCTCTTTTACTTCTTTTGTTTCTTTTATTCTTTTGTCCGATCGCAGCCCTGCCTTCGATCTAGTTTCTTTTCTTTCCAGTTTTGAAGAAGGGTCCAACCCGAAACGTCAACTCAAATTTCTCTCCACGGATGTTGCCTGACCTGCTGAGTTTTTCCAGCTTTTTCTGTTGTTATTTCGGATTTCCAACATCTGCAGTATTTTGCTATAACCACGAGGGATGCTTTGTTGCTTTCAGAAACGGAGACATTAATTTTCTCTGAGCCTGGTGTGTCCAACCTTTTGGAAATGGGGCCACATTGAAACAATTTTTAAGTGCAGCAAACAGAAATACTAATTTCTTCAGTTTTTCTACTGGTTGAATTAGTTCTATAGATTTTGATTGACCTAACTGGTGGAATCCTTGCCAATTAGAAGTCGCCTGCAATAATATTAATTTATATCTTCTCAAATAGCTTAACAGTCACTTAACTAGTCAAGTAACTTGATGAAATATCCTGCTAAAAGGAACATTGGAGGCTTTGAACAAGTGCTAGTGAATGTGATAGCTGTGGGTGTTTACAATGGAAGTGTTTTTATAGTGTCCATGACCCCAAACACTCCTTCCAGGTGAAACAGCGATTCACTTGTACTTCTTTCAATTTAGTATACCGTATTCGCTGCTCATGATGCGGTCTCCTCTACATTGGGGAGACCAAACGCAGATTGGGTGACTGCTTTGCGGAACACCTTTCAGACCACAAATGTGACTCCAAGCTTCCGTTTGCCTCTCACTTTAATTCTCTGCTCCACTCCCACTCTTGACCTCTCTGTCCTCGGCCTCCTACACTCTTCCAACGGAGCTCAACGTAGGCTCAAGGAACAGCACCTCATCTTTCGATTAGGCACTTTACAGACTTCCGGACTCAACACTGAGTTCAACAATTTCAGATCATAACCTCTGCCCCTATTTTTTCAGATGGCAGCTGTTGATGATTCTGCTCTTTCCATTTACACCTCTTCTAGACCCATCTTTTGTTGCTTTATATGTCCCATTACCGTCTCCTTTTGCCTTGCACCATCATCCCTTTTGTCACTTAATCTCTCCTGCCTTCCACCCTATCACAGACCTTCCCTTTTGCTCTTTCCTTCCCTCCCCCCTTTCCCTGCCTCTGTACTTGCTTAAAATCTGTTACATGTCTAACTCTTTCCAGTTCCGACAAAAGATCATCGACCTGAAGCGTTAACTCTGTTTCTCTCTCCACAGATGCTGCCTGACCTGCTGAGCATTTCCAGTATTTTCTGTTGTTTTTTTTCAGATTTCCAGAATCCGCGGTGTTTTGCTTTAGTAATGTGCTCCTCAGCCGCTTTCTCCCACGAACCAGTTACTGGAACAAGCGCAGCAAAATTTATTGGGAACTGATACTCTGCCAAAGAGTTTAACTCAATGGGTGAGCTCATTTGTACCTCATCATTTTAATTTGCCCAACAGAAAACTTCCAGTTCTTTCTCTGAAAGCTTATTAACTAGGTTTTAACAGTCCTTAACAAGTAACAGCAGATTTTTAAAAAATGGTAGCCCTGAAATTATGCCACGGGAAAGTAATATTCCAATGTTGCTATAAACTTAAGGAGTCAAAAAGAAAAGAAAAAGTTTAGCAACATTTTTCTAAATAAGAGAGTGATAGAACTGTGGAACAGATTGCCAGTAAGGATGTGATATACCTATCAATTCGTCCAATGAAAAGCGACGAGTTAGGAAAGTAACTATAGGTTTTTATTGACTAAATAACAGAGCCCACCCTCATGGGTGATCGGATCCAGCAAGGAGGAATACCAGCCAGTCGACTACCTTTATACCTGGGCAGGTAGGTGGAGCCATGGGCGGAGTCAGTGATGGTCAGCCCAGGTATAACAGTGTGACAAGAGGCGACCTCGTATAGTGATACAACAGTGAGAACAGTGATAACAATATAACAGTGATAACTATAGTGTAACGATAGTGAACGATAAAAGTGGTTTACCACTGATATACCTATCAATTCCTCCAATAAAAGGCGAAGAGTTACGAAGGTGACTAAAGGTTTTTATTGACTAAATAACAGAGCCCACTCTCGTGGGTGATCCGATCCAAGCAGGAGGAATACCAGCCAGTCGCTCACCTTTATACCTGGCCTGGTGGGTGGAGCCAAGGCGGAGTCGGCAGTGGTCATCCCAGGTATAGCAGTGTGGCAAGAGGCGACCTCGTACCGTGATACAATAGTGGTCAGTGATACAGTTATAACGAACAGTGGTGAACAGTGCTAACTACTAACAGTGATACAATAGTGAACGTGGTTTACCACATTCACCCCTTGTTTAGAATTAAGTCCGGCGGGGTGAAGTGTACTACCAATTCTGGTAGGTCAGTCTGTCCGGAGGCTTCGTAAGCCTCTCCGATCGCCACAGCGGTGGTGTTGCCTTATCCGGTGCTGGTGCCTTATCCGGTGTTGATGCTGGTGTTTGCGTGGTCGGCGAGGGCTCGTGGGGTTCCGGCATGCCGTCTACCTGGACTGAGGTTGGGGGGGGTGGTGGCGGTGTTTCCGGATCGGCTGAGGGTGCGAGGTCTCGTAGGGAGACAGTGTCCTCCCGCCCGTCTGGGTACGCCACGTAGGCGTACTGGGGGTTGGCGTGCAGGAGGTTCACCCTCTCGACCAGGGGGTCCGTTTTATGGGTCCTCACGTGTTTCCGCAGCCAGACCGGCCCCGGGGCGGTCAGCCAGGTTGGTAGAGTGGTTCCCGTAGTCGACTTCCTGGGGAAAACGAACATTCGTTCATGGGGGGTGGTGTTAGTGGCCGTGCAAAGTAATGACCGGATGGAGTGCAGCGCTGTCGGGAGGACTTCTTGCCAGCGGGAGGTTGGGAGGCCCTTAGACTTTAAGGCTAAGAGGACGGCCTTCCATACCGTCGCGTTCTCTCTTTCCACCTGACCGTTACCTCTGGGGTTGTAGCTGGTGGTCCTGCTTGCTGCAATACCTCTCTCTAGGAGGAATTGCCGGAGTTCCTCGCTCATGAAGGAGGAGCCCCGGTCGCTGTGTATATAGTTCGGGAACCCGAACAAGGCGAAGAGGGCATTCAGGCACTTAATGACCGTGCTACTGGTCATGTCGGGGCAGGGGAAGGCAAAGGGGAAACGGGAGTACTCATCAACGATGTTGAGGAAGTACACATTACGGTCAGAGGACGGGAGGGGCCCCTTAAAGTCGATGCTCAGGCGCTCGAAGGGGCGGGTGGCCTTGATCAGGCTTGCTCGGTCCGGCCTATAGAAGTGCGGTTTGCACTCCGCACAGGTCTGGCAGTTCCTGGTCATGGTCCTGACCTCCTCGATGGAGTAGGTCAGGTTGCGGGCCTTAATGAAATGGTAGAGTCTGGTGACTCCGGGGTGGCAGAGCTGGTCGTGGAGGGTCTGAAGCCTATCGATATGCGCGCTGGCGCATGTCATTCGTGAAAGGGCATCAGGGGATTCGTTCAGCTTGCCTGGCCGGTACAAGATCTCATAATCGTAGGTGGAGAGCTCGATTCTCCATCTCAAAATCTTGTCATTCTTGATTTTGCCCTTCAGCTTGTTATTAAACATGAAAGCCACCGAACGCTGGTCGGTGAGGAGGGTAAATCGTTTGCCTGCCAGGTAGTGCCTCCAGCGCCGTACTGCCTCCACGATCGCCTGGGCCTCTTTCTCGACCGACGAATGTCGGATCTCGGGGCCCTGTAGGGTCCTTGAGAAGAAGGCCACTGGCCTCCCCTCCTGGTTTAGGGTGGCGGCTAAGGCGAAGTCGGATGCGTCGCTCTCCACCTGAAAGGGGATGGACTCGTCCACTGCGTGCATCGTGGCCTTGGCTATGTCTCCCTTAATGAGGGAGAAGGCCGCGCACGCCTCCTCCGTGAGGGGGAAGGAAGTGGCTTTCAGGAGGGGTCTGGCTTTGTCCGCGTAATTGGGTACCCATTGGGCATAGTAGGCGAAAAGCCCCAGGGTTCTCCTAAGTGCTTTAGGGCAGTGGGGGAGGGGTAGCTCCATGAGGGGGCGCATTCTTTCTGGGTCGGGGCCGATGATTCCGTTCTCCACTACGCAGCCGAGGATGGCAAGGCGCGTGGTGTTAAACACGCATTTCTCCTTATTGTAGGTGAGGTTCAGCCGTTGGGCCGTACGGAGGAATTTCTCCAGATTCGCGTCATGTTCCTGCCGGTCGCGGCCGCAGATAGTGACGTTATCTAGGTAGGGGAATGTAGCCTGCAGTTCGTTCTGGTCAACCATCTGGTCCATCTCCCTTTGGAAGACCGAGACCCCATTAGTGACACCGAAGGGGACCCTAAGGAAGTGGTATAGGCGCCCATTCGCCTCGAAGGCGGTATACTGGCGGTCCTCAGGGTGGATAGGGAGTTGGTGGTAGGCCGACTTCAGGTCGATGGTCGAGAATACTTTATACTGTGCAATCTGATTGACCATGTCAGATATGCGGGGGAGGGGGTATGCGTCCAGCTGGGTATATCTGTTTATGGTCTGGCTGTAGTCGATGACCAGGCGGTTTTTATCGCCGGTCTTTACGACTACGACCTGGGCACGCCAGGGGCTGCTGCTCCCCTCGATAATGCCCTCTTTCAGGAGGCGCCGCACCTCAGAGCTAATGAAGGCTCTGTCCCCGGCGCTATACCGCCTGCTTTTGGTAGCGACGGGTTTGCAGTCAGGGGTAAGGTTAGCAAACAGAGAGGGTGGCGGGACCTTGAGGGTGGAGAGGCTGCAGGTGTTACGCGGTGGGCGGTTTAACGTTTGCTGGTTGTTGACTGTGAGTGGGGGGAGGGGTCCACCGTATGCTAGGGTTACGCTTTGGAGGTGGGATTGGAAGTCCAGCCCTAGTAGGACGGCAGCGCAGAGATGGGGGAGGACGAGGAGTTTAAAGTTTTTATACTCCGTGCCCTTAACCGACAGGGTCACGACACAGTAGCCGCTGATGTCCGTGGCGTGGGACCTCGATGCCATCGAGATTCGGCTGCGCGTTGGTAGGACAGAGAGGGAGTAGTGGCTCACCGTGTCTGGGTGGATGAAGCTCTCCGTGCTTCCGCTGTCGAACAGGCAGGTCGTGGCGTGGCCGTTCACTTTGATGTCCATCATTGACTTGGACAGATGGTGCGGGCGGGCTTGGTCCAGGGTGACGGAAGCTAGTGTGTAGCCGAGCGAGTCGTTGTCATCTGCGGGCGAGGCGGTCGGGCGTGGTGAGTAAAATGGCGTCTCCCACGAGGTAGGGCCCCATGAGGCACTATTGGGGTCGGTTGCCTTAATCAAAGATGGCCGCCCCCATGACTCATGTGTGGGGATGCTGGCCTCAGTTGCCCTAAACAAAGATGGCCGCCCCCATGACTCATGTGTGGGGATGCTGGCCTCAGTTGCCCTAAACGAAGATGGCCGCCCCCATAGTTCGCATGCGGCACTGCTGGCCTCTGAGGATCCGCTCCTGCAGGCCTTGGAGAAGTGGCCTTTCTTCAGGCAGGTTTTACATATGGAGTTCTTGGCTGGGCAGCGCGACCTCGGGTGCTTCTCCTGGCCACAAAAAAAACAGCCGGCGGCCCGATCGCGGATGCCCGATGTCGGGGCCGGTGCCGGGGGTGGCGGGGCCGGTCGGGTCCGGGACGCCGACGCAGAGGTAGGTCCCGGGGGCGGCGCTGGGAAGGGTGCTGTGGTAGGGGTCGGGCCCGAGTCCCAGGGTCGCGAGCAGTACCTGGTGAATGCTTCCTGATCTTGGTGGGCCACTTCCAGGGAGATAGCGAGGGCTTCAGCTTTTTCCATGCTGAGGTCTTTAGCTTCCAGCAGTCTTTGCCGTGAGTACTCGGACCGTAGGCCTTTCAGGAATGCGTCGCGGATATTATCTTCAGTATTTTCGGCTGCCGACACCGATTTAAACTCACAGTTCCTGGCGAGTGCATATAGCGCCTGTGAGAATTCGGCTACTGATTCTCCTGGCTGTTGCGGCCGTGATCTTAGGAGGTGCCTAGCGTACATGTAGTTTACCGGGGTCCGGTACTTCTGTTTCAGCAGGTTGATGGCGGTCTCGTAGGTAGTCATGTCCTCGATGAGAGTGTATACTCTCGGGCTCAGTTGTGCCTGCAGGACACTTAGTTTGGATGCCTGAGGGACGCTGGATTCTCTCAGGTATGATTCGAAGCAGACCAGCCAGTGTTTAAAGTCTGCGGCTGAGTTTGCTGCTCGTGGGTTCAGGTCCAGGTACGGCGGTCTGAGGGCTCGCAGCCAAGCTGGCTGGTGTGGCTGTGCTCCTGGGAGCTGCGCTGGTGGCTCCTCCGCCGGTTGTGACTCGTTGTTGGACATCATTAAATTTAGTCAATAAAATTGATATACCTATCAATTCCTCCAATAAAAGGCGAAGAGTTACGAAGGTGACTAAAGGTTTTTATTGACTAAATAACAGAGCCCACTCTCGTGGGTGATCCGATCCAAGCAGGAGGAATACCAGCCAGTCGCTCACCTTTATACCTGGCCTGGTGGGTGGAGCCAAGGCGGAGTCGGCAGTGGTCATCCCAGGTATAGCAGTGTGGCAAGAGGCGACCTCGTACCGTGATACAATAGTGGTCAGTGATACAGTTATAACGAACAGTGGTGAACAGTGCTAACTACTAACAGTGATACAATAGTGAACGTGGTTTACCACAACCACATTCACCCCTTCTTTAGATTTGAGTCCGGCGGGGTGAAGTGTACTACCAGTTCTGGTATGTCAGTCTGTCCGGAGGCCTCGTAAGCCTCTCCGATCGTCGCAGCGGCGGTGTTGCATTATCCGGTGTTAATGCTGGTGTCTGCGTGGTCGGCGAAGGCTCGTGGGGTTCCGGCATGCCGTCTACCTGGGCTGGAATTGGGGGGGTGGTGGGGGGGGGTAAAGGTGGTGTCTCCGGAGTGCCCGAGGGTGCGAGGTCTCGTAAGGAGACAGTATCCTCCCGCCCGTCTGGGTAAGCCACGTAGGCGTACTGGGGGTTGGCGTGCAGGAGGTTCACCATCTCGACCAGGGGGTCCGTTTTATGGGCCCTCACGTGCTTTCGCAGCAGGACGGGCCCCGGAGAGGTCAGCCAGGTTGGTAGAGTGGTTCCCGTAGTCGACTTCCTGGGGAAAACAAACATTCGTTCATGGGGGGTGGCGTTAACGGCAGTGCAAAGTAGTGACCGGATGGAATGCAGCGCTGTCGGGAGGACTTCCTGCCAGCGGGAGGTTGGGAGGCCCTTAGACTTTAAGGCTAAGATGACGGCCTTCCAGACAGTCGCGTTCTCTCTTTCCACCTGGCCGTTCCCTCGGGGGTTGTAGCTGGTGGTCCTGCTTGCTGCAATACCTCTCGCTAGTAGGAACTGGCGGAATTCCTCGCTCATGAAGGAGGAGCCCCGGTCACTATGTATATAGTTCGGGAACCCGAACAAGGCGAAGAGTTCGTTCAGGCATTTAATGACCGTGGTACTGGTCATGTCTGGGCAGGGGAAGGCAAAGGGGAAACGGGAGTACTCATCAACGATGTTGAGGAAGTACACATTACGGTCGGATGACGGTAGGGGCCCCTTAAAGTCGATGCTCAGGCGCTCGAAGGGGCGGGTGGCCTTGATCAGGCTTGCTCTGTCCGGCCTATAGAAGTGCGGTTTGCACTCGGCACAGGTCTGGCAGTTCCTGGTCATGGTCCTGACCTCCTCGATGGAGTAGGTCAGGTTGCGGGCCTTAATGAAATGGTAAAGTCTGGTGACCCCGGGGTGGCAGAGGTCGTTGTGGAGGGTCTGAAGTCTATCAATTTGCGCGCTGGCGCACGTAATTCGTGAAAGAGCATCGGGGGGTTCGTTCAGCTTACCTGGCCGGTACAAGATCTCATAATCGTAGGTGGATAGCTCGATTCTCCACCTCAAGATCTTGTCATTCTTGATTTTGCCCCTCAGCTTGTTATTAAACATGAAAGCGACCGAACGCTGGTCGGTGAGGAGGGTAAATCGTTTGCCTGCCAGGTAATGCCTCCAGCGTCGTACCGCCTCCACGATCGCCTGGGCTTCCTTCTCGACCGACGAGTGTCGGATCTCAGGGCCCTGTCGGGTCCTTGAGAAGAAGGCCACCGGCCTCCCCTCCTGGTTAAGGGTAGCGGCTAGGGCGAAGTCGGATGCATCGCTCTCCACTTGGAAGGGGACGGACTCATCCACTGCGTGCATTGTGGCCTTGGCTATGTCTCCCTTAATGAGGGAGAAGGCCGCGCACGCCTCCTCCGTGAGGGGGAAGGATGTGGACTTCATGAGGGGTCTGGCTTTGTCCGCATAATTGGGCACCCATTGGGCATAGTAGGCGAAGAGTCCCAGGGTTCTCTTAAGTGCCTTAGGACAGTGGGGGAGGGGTAGCTCCATGAGGGGACGCATTCTTTCGGGGTCGGGGCCGATGACTCCGTTCTCTACTACACAGCCGAGGATAGCAAGGCGTGAGGTGTTAAACACACATTTCCCCTTATTGTAGGTGAGGTTCAGCCGTTGGGCCGTACGGAGGAATTTCTCCAGATTCACATCATGGTCCTGCCGGTCGCGGCCGCAGATGGTGACGTTATCTAGATAAGGGAACGTGGCCTGCAGTCCGTTCTGGTCGACCATCCGTTCCATCTCCCTTTGGAAGACCGACACCCCGTTGGTGACACCGAAGGGGACCCTAAGGAAGTGGTAGAGGCACCCGTTCGCCTCGAAGGCGGTATACTGGCGGTCCTCCGGGCTGATAGGGAGTTGGTGGTAGGCCGACTTAAGGTCGATGGTCGAGAATACTCGGTATTGTGCAATCTGATTGACCATGTCAGATATGCGGGGAAGGGGGTATGCGTCCAGCTGGGTGTACCTGTTTATGGTCTGGCTGTAGTCGATGACCAAGCGATTTTTATCGCCGGTCTTAACGACCACGACCTGGGCACGCCAGGGGCTGCTGCTCCCCTCGATGATGCCCTCTTTCAGGAGGCGCCGCACCTCATAGCTAATGAAGGCCCTGTCCCCGGCGCTGTACCGCCTGCTCTTGGTAGCGACGGGTTTGCAGTCGGGGGTTAGGTTAGCGAACAGGGAAGGTGGCGGGACCTTGAGGGTGGATAGGCTGCAGGTGTTACGCGGTGGGCGGTTTAACATCCGCTGGTTGTCGACTGTGAGTGGGGGGAGGGGTCCACCGTATGCTAGGGTGACACTTTGGAGGTGGGATTGGAAGTCCAGCCCTAGTAGGACGGCAGCGCAGAGCTGGGGGAGGACGAGGAGTTTAAAGTTTTTATACTCCGTACCCTTAACCGACAGGGTCACAACACAGTAGCCGCTGATGTCCGTGGCGTGGGACCTTGATGCCATCGAGATTCGGTTGCGCGTTGGCAGGACGGGGAGGGAGTAGTGGCTCACCGTGTCTGGGTGGATGAAGCTCTCCGTGCTTCTGCTGTCGAACAGGCAGGTCATGGCGTGGCCGTTTACTTTGATGTCCATCATCGACTTGGACAGGTGATGCGGGCGGGCTTGATCCAGAGTGACGGAGGCTAGTGTGTAGCTGAGCGAGTCGTTGTCGTCTGCGGGTGAGGCGGTCGTCAGGTCTGGAGGCACGGTGGCAGTCGAGCGTGGTGGGTAAAATGGCGTCTCCCACGAGGTTGGACAAAATGGCTGCCCCCATAACTCACATGAGGCACTATTGGGGTCGGTTGCCTTGATCAAAGATGGCCGCCCCATGACTCACGTGTGGGGATGCTGGCCTCTGTTGCCTTGAAGGAAGATGGCCACCCCCACAGTTCGCATGAGGCACTGCTGGCCTCTGAAGATCCACTTCTGCAGGCCTTAGCAAGGTGGCCTTTCTTCCTGCAGGTTGAGCAGGTGGAGTTCCTAGCTGGGCAGCGCGACCTCGGGTGTTTCTCCTGGCCGCAGAAAAAGCAGCCGCGGGGGTCCGATGTCGGAGCCGGTACCGGGGGTGGCGGTCCCGATCGGGTCCGGGACGCCGACGCTGAGGTAGGTCCCGGGGGCGGCGCGGTGAAGGGTATTGCGGTAGGGGTCGGGCCCGAGTCCCAGGGTCGCGAACAGTACCTGGAGAACGCCTCCTGGTCCCGATGGGCCACCTCCAGGGAGAGAGCAAGGGCTGCAGCTTTGTCCAGGTTGAGGTCCTTTGCTTCCAGTAATCGCTGCCGTGAGTAGTCGGACCGTAGGCCTTTCACGAAGGCATCGCGGACGTTGTCTTCCGTATTTTCTGCCGCCGTTACTGCTTTAAAGTTACAGTCTCTGCCGAGTGCTTGTAGCACCCGTAAAAATTCCTCCACCGGCTCCCCTGGCAGTTGCGGGCGGGACCTTAGGAGGTGCCTGGTATACATGGGGTTTACCGGGGTTTGGTACTGTCTTTTCAGCCGGTTGATGGCGTCCTCGTATGTTTTAAGGTCCCGGATGAGCGCGAATACTTTAGGGCTCAGTTGGGCGTTCAGAACTCTTAGCTTGGATCTCTGAGGCACGTTGGACTCTTCCAGGTAGGCTTCAAAGCAGCCCAGCCAGTGATCGAAGTCGAGGGCTGCGTTCGCTGCCCGTGGATTTAGATCCAGGTACGGTGGTCTGAGGGCTCGCAGCCAAGCCGGCTGTTGTGATTGTTGCGGCTCGGCGTCTGAAGGCTGCTGTGGCTGGGCGTCTGGATGAGACATCTTAAAATTTAGTCAATAAAATTGATATACCTATCAATTCGTCCAATGAAAAGCGACGAGTTAGGAAAGTAACTATAGGTTTTTATTGACTAAATAACAGAGCCCACCCTCATGGGTGATCGGATCCAGCAAGGAGGAATACCAGCCAGTCGACTACCTTTATACCTGGGCAGGTAGGTGGAGCCATGGGCGGAGTCAGTGATGGTCAGCCCAGGTATAACAGTGTGACAAGAGGCGACCTCGTATAGTGATACAACAGTGAGAACAGTGAGAACAATATAACAGTGATAACTATAGTGTAACGATAGTGAACGATAAAAGTGGTTTACCACAGGATGGTGGAACAGAAAACTATTGTAGGTTCTAAAAAAGGACTGGATATTGCTATGTTACAATGTTACTCTGGTAGTGGCGGATGATTGGTTCATGAGCTTGCCTGAGATTCCTGTCCGCTAAAGTTAGCAAAAGAGTTAATCCATTTATTTTACATAGTTTGGTGGCTGTGCTAAAATAATGGAAAGAGATTGTTTATTCATCCATGAGTATCACCCAGTGTAATTTCAGGGTTGTCGTTACCAATTTCACACCAATTTTGGGGGGGAGGGGGAGGGGCAGAAAATAGTGCAAAAAGAGAAAAAAAATGGCCATTTCAGTTTATTTCCTTAGGGCAGGGAAATGGGATTAAAGTAAGTAGTGCCAGTTAAAGAGCCAGCACCAGCAGTTTTAATGACCATACCTGAACACAGTAGGAAACATTTCCCCAAAATATAGAACTGCTTTTGTAATGATAGGTTTTAAAATCTTAATGCAGTTGAACAACCTAAATTGGTGGTGGCCAAGATGTGGCCCATGAGCTCCTTTTAATCAGCCCATGGTTCCTTCCTTTTTTGTGCAACACTTTCAGCCTCAGCTCATGGACTGCTCCATGATTGGTGGATTTCAACCAATGAGGGAGCAGCCTTTTTGAACCAATCAGTAATAAACCTGTACCAACTCGGCCTGGCCCAGGAAGTTTAAAGAGCCGAGATCTGAAGTGTCAAAGTTTTAAATTTCAGGTGGCAGCAGATAAGGAGATGGCACAGGAGAAACGGGCAGGGAAGGAGATCACAGTCAGGATTAGCAACATTGGAGGACACGGATAGTGGTGGAGCAGACCAGACAGGCTATGATGTGAAAAGTGAAAAGGTAGATCATACAAACAGCAAGTTTTGGCTGGGGACGTTTGGATTTTTGTGCGGGGCGGCGGGAGGATAGGGGGTTCGATTTTTAATGAATGGGCTCTCACAGTCTTGTGTAACCACATGTGGTCAATGCACTGGATATGACATATATATCCAATCCCCAGTTCCAAAAGGTTGGACACACCAGTTGCAAATAACTGACCTGATATTGTAAAACTCTTCGATGCAAGTGCTGTGAATTTTTATGTGAGAAAGCTCAAGTTTATTATACAAATTTGATTATATGCCATTCTGAAGCAAAAATGCACACATTAGCATCCCCGAAACATATCTAGTGTGTATCTAGCTTATTACATTTTAATTTTTTTCCTCAGAAAAAAAGCACATTTTACATAAATATGTAGCTGAAGGATCCAATAATTAATTGATTAATGGTATTCCATTGGTATCTAATTCAATTTTAATTAATTAAATCACTGTTAAGGATCATCACCTCTGGTCTCAGCTATTTTGAAGTTGCAATTTGATCAAACATGACTTATCAATCTACAAGTTACATCAGTGCCTCATCATAGCTGTCACGTGATGAGTAACATGGGAACACATACAAACAGCTGTCTTTTCAAATTAAATGGCCATTTAAAACAATGAACAATTTGAGTGCTGCATTGGCATTTGCACACTAAGATCTTGCAAAATGAAACCAAGTTAGATGGCAGTAGAGTATTAATCCCATTAAGGCTCTCATGCAAATCGCAGTCTCGGTTGCCATTTAAACAGAGCTACTGCTTGTGGCTGGCTTTCACTGGTTCTTTCACTGGAACACGCTGCGCTACTGAATGGACTGCTCCATTTAGGTGGAGAGGAGAAGACCCTGACAGGAATCATGTCTTAGCCCTTGCAGAGCACCTTCCGAAATAGCATCAATGGTGGCTATGGCTTCCTGTGATGAAGGTGGCTCAACCGTAAGGTTGAAAAATGAGTCTTAGAGTTAGAGTCATAATGGCACAGAAGGAGGCCATTCAGCCCATTGAGTCTGTGTCGGCTCTCTGTATAGCAATCCAGTCAGTCCCATTCCCCCGCTCTATCCCCATAGCCCTGCAAGTTTATTTCCCTCAAGTGCCTATCCAGTCTCCTCTTGAAAACATTGAGTGTCTCCACTTCCACTACTTCCGTCGGCAGCGAATTCCAGGTCATCACCACTCACTGCGTAAAAAAGTTTTTCCTCACAGCCTCCCTGTATCTCTTGCCCAAAACCTTAAATCTGTGTCCCCTAGTCCTTGTACCATCAACTAGTGGGAACAGCCTTTCCCTGTCTAGCCTATCCAAACCCGTCATAATCTTCTACACCTCTATCAAATCACCCCTCAACCTCCTTTGCTCTAATGAAAACAAATCCAGCTTTTCCAACCTGTCCTTGTAGCTAAGATCCCGCATCCCCGGAACCATTCTGGTAAATCTCCTCTGCACCCTCTCAAGGGCCTTCATATGCTTCCTAAAGTGTGGCGACCAGAACTGGATGCAATACTCCAGTTGTGGCCTAATCAACGTTTTATAAAGTTTCAGCATAACTTCTCTACTTTTGTACTCAATACCTCTATTTATGAAGCTCAAGATCCCATATGCTTTGTTAACCACTCTCTCAATATGTCCTGCCATCTTCAGGGATCTATGCACATTAACTCCCAGGTCCCTCTGTCCCTGCACACTCTTTAAAACTGTGCCATTAAGTGTATATTGCCTCTCCCTGTTTCTTCTGCCAAAATGCATCACCTCACACTTCTCCATCTGCCACTTGTCTGCCCATTCTGCTAGCCTTTCTATGTTCTGTTACAGTCGATTGATATCATCATCCAAGCATAATTAGTTGTGTGACAATATGATGTTGGGCCAATAACGGAAACGTGGCTTAAAAATGGTGAGGACTGGGCATTTAATATTCAAGGGTATAAGGTGTTCAGAAAAGATAGGGAAGGAAAAAGGGAGGCGGGTGGCAGTGCTGATTAAGGAAGACATTGTAGTGTTGGAAAGGGAGGATGTTCTTGTGGGGACAAGGACAGAATCCATTTGGTTAGAGGAGCAAAAAGGGTATGATCACACTATTGTGGGTATTCTATGGGCCTCCAAATAGTGAGAGGGAGGTAGAGGAGCAAATCTGCAGGGAAATCGCAGAGATATGCAAGAGCTCTAGAGTGGTGAGCAGTGAATGATAGCAAGTATGAAGAAGATAACACTAAGGGGATGGACTGGGAGTAAATCAAGAATCTGTATAAAGATTATTTTTTAATTAACTGAGTAAATATTGTTAAGAATTGTTCTATGAATCACTACATTTTAGTAATTGTACTGTATAGTAATTACCACTGAAGATCGGGTTAAAATCATATCTTTTACATTTTATATAGCATTGAAGCAATTTACACAGTTTTGGAAAATTGAAGAGACAGGTGAAGATCCAAAACCCTCATGATGAGAACGCCTGTTTTACTCTTCACAATTAATGTCTCATTAACAAAATTTAATTCAGAAAATCACACATTCAAAGCCACACATTGCCATGATTTCATTAGTGGGTCATTAGTTATGAAGAGAAAAACATTCTCACATTTTTGTTAAAAGACAAGGGGTAGATTTTAACATTGAGCAGGTTTCAGGCAGGGAGCAGCGCGAAATGCACCTGCTGTCAGAATTTCAGGACTGGGATTTTTAAATTCCTGGGCCTTATCTACATGCTGCCACTCAGCTGCCTGTCTGAAACAGGTGAGAAGCGACAATTGGCTGGCGGGTGGGAGAGGAAGATTTTGCGATACAGAGGCCGCCCGTCAGCATGAAGGGAAGACTCACTGGCAAAAGGATAAGTCGCAGGTGGGCGGAGGTGTTTGCCTGATCCCGCAGGTGGGGGCGAAGGAGCTCGGAACAGGAAGGCCCAGCCTTTTATGTGGGGCTCAGAAGAGCACTGCTGCTCCTCCTGCCACCACAAAGGAAAATGTTATGCTTTGCAGAAAGGCCTCTTCCGTCTGCAGACCTGCTTCTGCCTGACAGGAAAGCTGCATCAGCTTCCCCACTCAGGACCCGGTTAAAGTGCCCTCGGGGTCCTATTGATATCAGCATACTCCGATTAGCATTAATGCATGAGGCTCCCCGCCTGAGTCCGGTGGGTGCCGCATCCACTGCCAAAACCAGCGGCGTTAAAGTTAGTAATCGGCGGAAACGGAGAGGATTCCATTTTAACTGCTCGCCTGCTTCATTCCTGTCCAGCGGGAGAGTTACAATTCCCACCAAATTCTGTGTTTTTGTGTATCTAAAGGGATAAATGTTTACAAGAATCTGCAAATGTGTACCTTTCATTCACAAAAGATCATCCATGCTTAGATGAAAATTTGTCTTCTGAACAAAAGCAAGCAGTTTTTCTATAGAATCATGAAAAATAGAGCCGAATGTTTTGCTGGGATCCATTTACAATGTACCATTAATCACTGGGGTGACAGTTATTTTGGAATACTTGCCCAGTCAGTCTGATTAGATGAGGCTTCTAAGGATGGTTATCAGATTAGCACCTCAATGGTAAATTCACGACATTTTAATTGCCCTCAATGAACAAACTCGTTTTATGTCAAAGTTGATAATGGAGGTTAAAGGTTTACAAGGAGTAATCAAAATATAATGCACATCATTGATTGATTACAATGGGATAAATGTGAGAATATTATGTTTCATTTATTACTAAAATCTTGGGTCTTAAGGAGTTAAATCCCCTTTTATTACATATTCCAGACAGTGGATAAAAATCTAAACAATTCAAGATATCTATCTTTATATATAAAAGGAATGTCTCTCTGTCTGTCTCTCTGTCCGGCGACACAATCAAAAGTTATAGAGCGTACCTACACATACGTTATATCAAAAGAAAGCTCATCATTAGGGGACTCTTGCAGGCATATTTACGTTTTGCTCGGGACAAAAATTGTGCCGACGGTATCCAAAAAACGTTCAAAATTCCGCCTCATTATCCGCTCATTGGCACGGGGGCGGGGCTCCCCTCCCCCCTCCCCCTCCCCTCCCCCTCCCCTCCCCCTCCCTCCTCCCCTCCCCCTCTCCCTCTCCCTCCCTCCCCTCCCCCTCCCCCTCTCCCTCTCCCTCCCTCCCCTCTCCCCTCCCTCTCCCTCCTCCCCCTCCCCCCCCCCTCCCCCCTCCCTCTCCCTCTCCCTCCTCCCTCCCTCCTCTCCCCCCTCCCTCCTCTCCCCCCTCCCCTCCCCCCTCCCCTCCCCCTCCCTCCCCCTCCCCTCCCCTCCCCCCCCCTCCCCCTCCCCCCCCCCTCCCCCCCCCTCCCACCTCCCCCTCCCCTCCCCCTCCCCCCCCCCTTCCCTCCCCTCCCCCCCCCCTCCCCCCCCCCCTCCCCTCCCCCTCCCCCCCTCCCCTCCCCTCCCCTCCCCCCCCCTCCCCCCCTCCCCCTCCCCTCCCCCTCCCTCCCCCTCCCCCTCCCTCCCCTCCCCTCCCCCTCCCCCTCCCCTCCCCCTCCCTCCCCCTCCCCCTCCCCCCTCCCCCCCTTCCCCTCCCCCCTCCCCCTCCCCCCTCCCCCTCCCCTCCCCCTCCCCCTCCCCTCCCCCCTCCCCCTCCCCCCCTCTTCCCCCCTCCCCTCCCTCTTCCCCCCTCCCTCCCTCTTCCCCCCTCCCCTCCCTCTTCCCCCCTCCCCTCCCTCTTCCCCTCCCCTCCCTCTTCCCCCTCCCCTCCCTCTTCCCCCTCCCTCCCTCTTCCCCCTCCCCTCCCTCCCTCTTCCCCCTCCCCCTCCCCTCCCTCTTCCCCCTCCCCCTCCCCTCCCTCTTCCCCTCCCCTCCCTCTTCCCCCTCCCTCCCTCTTCCCCCTCCCCTCCCTCTTCCCCCTCCCCTCCCTCTTCCCCCTCCCCTCCTCTTCCCCCCTCCCCTCCCTCTTCCCCTTCCCCTCCCCCTTCCCCTCCCCTCCCCCCTCCCCCCTCCCCCTTCCCCTCCCCTCCCCCTTCCCCTCCCCTCCCCCCTCCCCCCTCCCCCTTCCCCTCCCCTCCCCCTTCCCCTCCCCTCCCCCTCCCCCTTCCCTCCCCCCTCCCCCTTCCCCCTCCCCCTTCCCCTCCCCTCCCCCTCCCCCTTCCCCTCCCCTCCCCCCTCCCCCTTCCTCTTCCCCTCCCTCTTCCCCTCCCTCTTCCCCTCCCCCCTCCCCCCCCCTCCCCCTCCTCCCCCCTCCCCCCTCCCCCCCTCCCCCTCCTCCCCCCTCCCCCCCCTCCCCCTCCTCCCCCTCCTCCCCCCTCCCCCTCCTCCCCCCTCCCCCTCCCCCTCCTCCCCCCTCCCCCTCCCCCTCCTCCCCCCTCCCCCTTCCCCTCCTCCCCCCTCCCCCTTCCCCTCCTCCCCCTCCCCCTTCCCCTCCTCCCCCTTCCCTCCTACCCCCTCCCCCTTCCCCTCCTACCCCCTCCCCCTTCCCCTCCCCCCTCCCCCTCCCCCTTCCCCCCTTCCCCTCCCCCCTCCCCTCCCCTCCCCCCCTTCCCCTCCCCCCTCCCCTCCCCCCTCCCCCTCCCCCCTCCCCTCCCCCCTCCCCCTCCCCCTTCCCCTCCCCCCTCCCCCTTCCCCTCCCCCTTCCCCTCCCTCTTCCCCTCCCCCTGCCCCTCCCTCTTCCCCCTCCCCCTTCCCTTCCCCCTCCCCCTGCCCCTACCCTCTTCCCCCTCCCCTGCCCTCCCTCTTCCCCCTGCCCCTCCCTCTTCCCCCTCCCCCTGCCCCTCCCTCTTCCCCTTCACCCTGCCCCCTCCCTCTTCCCCTTCCCCTTCCCCTCCCCCTCCCCCTTCCCCCTCCCTCCCCCCTTCCCCTTCCCCCTCCCTCCCCCCCTTCCCCCTCCCCCCCCCTTCCCCCCTTCCCCCTGCCCCTTCCACCCTGTCCCCCCTCCCCTTCCCCCTCCCTCCCCCTTCCCCTCCCTTCCCCTTCCCCTCCCTTCCCCTCCCCCCTCCCTTCCCCCTCCCTCCCCCTTCCCCTCCCTTCCCCCTCCCTCCCCCCTCCCTCCCCCTTCCCCCTCCCTCCCCCCTCCCTCCCCCTTCCCCCTCCCTCCCCCCTCCCTCCCCCTTCCCCCTCCCCCTCCCTCCACCTTCCCCCCCTCCCTCCCCTTCCCCCCCCCTCCCCCTTCCCCCCCTCCCCCTTCCCCCCTCCCCCTTCCCCCTCCCCCCCCCTCCCCCTCCCCCTCCCCCCCCCTCCCCTTCCCCCTTCCCCCCCCTCCCCCTTCCCCCTCCCCCCCCCTCCCCCTTCCCCCTCCCTCCCCCTTCCCCCCCTCCCCCTTCCCCCCCC